>NW_006159444.1:3952633-3955467 GCF_000334495.1 Tupaia belangeri chinensis
AGAAAAAAAATTTATAATAAAAAACAAAGTATAAAAAAAAAAAAAGGAGGGAGAAGAGGATAAAGACAGCAGTGAACAATAGAGAGGCAGGATGTTAATGAGAAATAGATATGGTTTATTACCTGTTGATGATGACATGTATAGTATTCTCAACTGAACCGGTCTGGGAAATATTTCATGATGGGTGAAGTCTCTTTAATAAGCAAAATGAGAAATAGTGATTGACTGTTTAAAAAAATTATAATAATAATTATTGGGAAAAGCATGGAAAAGATATTGAATGATAAAGCGGGGAGATTGATATCTCTGTATTGACTGACATGCATGGCATTCCCTTTTGAAAAAGCAATGGAAGTCAATGTAAAGTTATATGTAATCTAGTGTAATAGAAAGAAGATTATGATGATAATAAAATAAAAAAAAAAAAAGATGAATACTGAGTTTATGAGGATGAAATAGTTCGATGTCTAAGGTTTGCCTTATAATATTTTATCAAAGGAAAATATTTTGAAGTTTAGTTAATGCAAATATAGAAAAATCTTGAAACATTGTTAAAATCAGGTGGGACCAATGGGTGGCAGGGTGGATCTTCTTATGGCCGACAATGGTTTGAGTCCCAGACCTGGCAGGTTGCTATCTTGCTTTCACTCTCTCTCTGTCTCTCCCTGGTCAAATTTTTAAAAATTAATATTAAATAAAATTAAATAAATAATTCTTAAATATAATAGGTAATGGGTATTATGGGAGTTCTCTTCTGGATTTGCTTAAAATTGTTAAGTAATAAAATGAATAGGGACCAGCAGTTAGCATAATGGCTATGTCACTGGACTCATATGTAGTCGACCACGGTTTGAGTCCCAAACCCAGTGGCTTAAACTCACGCCGGGCATGTGTGCGTGTGTGCCCAAGATACTGAGAGGAGAATGGAGGAGAAGAGATTGCAGTGTGGCCATCCCCACTGGGGGGTGATTTCTCGCTTTCTGTCTCTCTGTCTCTCTCTGTCTTTCTGGCAAGCACACACGCCCTATAGCAAAAACCTCTCCAATAATAATAATAATAATAAATAAAATAAAGTGAATAAATAGTACCTAGTTATTTTAAAAGAAAAGATGCATCTGCTTCAAGACAGCAAACCCATTTGTCTCCCATCTATTTGACACCCATGAAATAAAAGAACAGAAGCACAAAAAAGAAATAACCAAAAGATGAGAAAGAGTACCTTTTGTAGAAGAGAGATTCCAACAGATTTCTGGAAGATGGAAGGAAATGTGTATGTGCTGAAAAATTAAAACCATCTCATGGGGCTGGCTCCACCAGCAGGTGGTATGGTGGTTAAGGGCACTGGACTCCCACATGGCCAACTGCAGTTTGAATCCTGGACCCCTGGTGCTCTCTCCCTCTCTGGTCAAATTTAAATAAATAAATAAAGTTAAATGGAATAATTCTTTGAAAAAAAATCTCAGAAAGTCACACTGAGACTATCCTATGTGGTTTCTATGGAGCAAACTAGGAATTTCACAGCGACTCTTGATTCAAAACCAAAGAAGCCCTCAGAGTGGGAATGAGAAGTGCTGAAAAGGGATTGAAGATGTGTATCTGGAAAAAAGACAGTAGATGGCACTCCTAACCTCTTTCCACCCCACTGGCCAATAGGGATAGGTTAACTAGGATGACTGGCTGACACACTTTGTCTAAAATGAAGGAGTGAGGGAAGAACTATAAGACTCTTCCTAAAGAGTTTTATTGAACTTTTTGGAGGAAACTAGGGCTTCTAGTATTGAGGTCAGTGTCCAGGAGCAAAGCTCTTTTCAATCTGGTAGTTGAATAACCTGCAACTAGATAATCACTCAGTAAGAGTAACACCTTATAACTGACACACAACCCACCCTTCCTCACACTTTGTGTTCCACGTCATAATTCTTAAAAAGACATTTATGTACTATATAATGGAAAGAAAACCCATACAGCCTCTTCTGTCTTCTTTCTTTGTTTTAGTTCTATTTTTAATGTAACAAATAATAGTTGTATATATGGGGTCTGTCCTCTTTCTTAAATGTAAACATATACCAAAGGATTGGAAGCTCCATGAGAGAATCGATAGAACAAAGGAGAAGAACCAACATATGTAAACAAGCAAATGCTGTTCCCAGAGAAAACACTATTCAGGGATCTAGATTAATATTCTTTTTTCTTTAATTTCAATTTATTTATTTGCATTCATTCACTGTACAGCATTATAGCATACAAAATGAGATTTTTCATCCAGAGTACACTGTATATTGTCTCAATCAAGCACATCAACAAACATGTTATTGTCAGCAAATAATTTTCCATTTGTTTTCTGTATGTTTTACTTTTTTCCCCCCCATCCTTAATTCCCTCTTACCCTCTGCCATCTCCCACTCTCCTCCCACACTGTCTCTGGTATCTATGTTTGCTTTCTATACTGTTTCTCCCCCACATTTTATTGAATTACTAAAGACTTTAATTAATCTAAATATTTTCATAGCAAACACAGGTGATATACACAATTCCATGAACACAAGTCTAACTTATGCATCCTATAAAGTAGCACCTAGCTGGGGCTATATATCTTACTGCAGTCATTGAATAGATTTTTTTTCCTGAAACTTTTTTTTTGTAACTTAATTTACATTCTTTCCCTTAGCATCATCACAGCATACAAAATCTGATTTCCCATACAGTATATACTGCATAGTGACTTAATCATGCATATTATAAAAAATTTTCCATTTCTAGTTCCTAGAATTATTTTACCCCTCTTTCTGACCCTCTGTCCTTTCCCACCCTCTTCTCCCACTATCTCTGGTGTC
>NW_006159444.1:3956299-3960617 GCF_000334495.1 Tupaia belangeri chinensis
TTTTAAAGTGTGTAATTCCTCTCTTAGATCTTGCAAAAATTTCCACACCTCCTGGAACTCATCAACTTCTTTCTCCTTTCTCTTTAGCAGATCATTGTCTCTCTTCTCTTCCATCTCTGTTAGCTTTGACATTATGAATACTCTAAATTCCTTATCAGACATTTCCATGATTTTCACCGAACTACTTGTGGATGAAGAAGAGTTACTCTTTTCCCTTGGGGGAGAAGTATTTTCTTGTTTTCCCATATTTCTTGTGATCCGGCGGTGATTTCTTGTCATCTGATGGATGGTGCGTTTCTTTCAAATTCCTGAAATTCAGCCTGAATGTTCAGGAGCAAGCAGACAGAGGTGATCTAGAATCTCTTTGCCGTTCTGTTGTTGTCACACTAGCTTGTTTGCTGGAGGCTGAATTATCAGTAGAAAGTCTTCATTTCTCCTGTGCCCTGAAATACCTAGTTCGCAGGAGCCTAGATTAATATTCTGAGAGAGAGTTCAGAAATTTTTATAGGGCCTGGGGGATTGTGCGATGGTGAAACACAACACTGTGAGGCCCACCTATGTGGAAGATTGCCTGTTTACATCCCGAGACCTCTCTGACGGTGTTGGGCACTTGTGCACCATGCTCTGAACAGTTTGAGGCCAAGGATGGACTGTGGCATCAGGACCCTGACAATATGTATCTTTCTCTCTGTTTCTCTTACTCATGTAATAAACAAATAAACTTATTAAAATAAGTTATTATATCTATAAATTTAAAAATAATGCTTTAAAGATTAAATTTACTTTAAGATTAAAATTGCGATTGCTGGAGTTGGCCTCATGGTCTAATGGTTAAAAGGACTGGGTCCCTCTGCTCTGGACACAGTTTGAATACTAGCTCCAGAGGCTTGTAAAACAAGCCAAGCATGTTTGTGTATATTTCCTAAATCCCACCAGGATGAAACAATGGAGGAAAAAGGATTGTGTGGGAGAGTATTTTCTCCTTTCTTCTCTGTCTCTCCATCTCTCTCTGGAAAGTGCACTCACTCTATAGGAATTTTAAAAATAAAATAAAATTATGATTGCTGAAACAAAATTGAACACAAAAAAAACAATGCCAAGATCATCTCCTAGAATGTGCAAAAGAAAGAGATTTGAAAAATATCAAAGCAGAGGTAAGAGATACAGAGGACCCATCAGAAAGACCATAATTCAGGGCCAGATGGTAGTGCAGTGGTAATGAAACTGGATCCATCTTCAGAGGCCCATGTTCACATCCTGGGGCTTCCCTGTGCATACTGGGCATACACACACATGCCTGTGATCTAGGCTGGCTGAGGCTGGGAGTGGATTGCAGCATGAAGATCTGATTGGAGCACCCTTCTATTTCTCTCTTTCTCTCTCTTTCTGTCTCTTGGAAGAAACGAATAAATAAACATTGCCAAGAAAAACAAAAGTCCAACACTTAATAAACATACTTCTAAAAAAAACACAACAAAGATAAGCTAGATAAGAAATATTTTAAATTATTATTATTTTTTAATTTGACTAGAGAGAGAGAGGAGAGGGAAAGTTAGAAGGAAAACCACCAGGTCCAAGCCTCAAACCATGGCTGGCCATGTGGAAGTCCAACGCCTTAACTACCTCATCACTTGCCAGTACCTAGACAAGAAAGTTTTAACTAAAAAGTAAGAGAGGGCCAGCCCCATAGCCTAGTAGTAAGGGAGCTGGATCCAAAATCATCAGTCATGGTTTGAATACAGTTCCTAGCTGCTTTAAAACACTCCAAGCACACATGCATGCATGCCCAAAGTTTTAACAGCATGGAAAAATGGAGAAAGTATTGTGGCATGACCATCACCACTGGGAGTGCTTCCTCTTTCTCTCTCTGTTTTCTGCCTCTGTCTACGGTACATATGTTCTCTAGCACATAAAAAGAAATAAAAGAATGCCTAGAGAACATACAGACACAATTTTTTAAAAAGTATCCACAACTAGGTACACTATTTTACTTAGATTTCAGAACTTGGAAGAGAAAGCAGATTTTAGATGCCATTTACATATAAAAATATTACCTTTTTTTTAAGTTACAAACTAAGACTCAAGCTTTATTCTATTTTTTTTCTCATCGCATCAAAATATTTAAGACAAGTAAATAATAGTTAAGTGCTATAAAAAATGACATGGATAGAAAGAAAATCCTGGGTATGTTTGGAGAAGCATAATTCAGCTTGACGAAGCGGGGATTCACAGCCTCTTATTTAGTTTCCACATGCTGGAAAGATTCCACCATGCTGCAGAGATTGAAAACTTTCAGGAGAAAACTGGGCATCTTTAAAGAAGGTCTCTGTAGACTGACCATTAGTAAAAAAAAAATGTGAATCTTTTCCTGATCCTTCTCCAGACAACCTACCAAAATCACGGAGGACAAGGAAATACCCAGTCCTTCCAGAAGTGATGTAATTTGGTCCTGATTCTGGGACCACAGTCAGAGCAGAGGCTTATGGAGTCAGTGACATTTCTCCCTACGTCTGCCTTCCAGGGGATGATGGATATATGGAAGTTCTTTCTTATCTTTATGTTTAAAATATGTCCTATGGGGTAAAGTAGGAACTCTTCAGTGGTATTATCCAAAAATATTTTCCCAGTTCCAAAACGTCTAGTGAAAATAGAAACAATCAGTACTTGGCAGTCTTTTTTATTTTATTTTATTTTTATTTATTTATTTTTTGAGGGGTTTTTGCTATAGAGTGCATGCACTCGCCAGCAATGCATTCACCAGAAAGACAGAGACAGAAAGTGAGAAATCACCCTCCAGGGCAGATGACCATGCAGCAATCCCTTCTCCTCCAGGGATCTTGGGCACGCACACACATGCACCCAGCGTGAGTTTAAGCCACTAGGTCTGGGACTCAAACTGTGGTCAACTACAAGAGAGTCCAGTGACATAGCCATTATACCAACTGCTGGTCCCACTGGCAGCCTTTAGATTGCTTCCCTGATGCATGCAGTGAGGACCATTCCAGTAGGAAGTAGAGACTAGGACAAGCAAGTGGTATGATGGTTAAGGTGCTGGACTCTCAGATGGCTGATATTTGTCTGAGTCCCAGACCTAGAGGCTTGATAATCACACCAGGCATGTGTGCATTTGTGCCGAAAGTCCCAGGAGGAGTAGGGAAGAAAGGGAACTGATTTCTCTCTCTCTCACTCCCTTGCTTGCTCTCTCTGGCAAGCACATGTGTGCTATGGTAAAATCCTAAAAGAAAATGGAGAGGAGAAACTCCAGAACTGGAACTGCTCCTCCATCCTCTTCCAAGATCGTAAAAAAATGTGCAGTCTGTATACCTGGAAGAATGCAGAGGTAGGTTCTACCACAGGAGACTTAAGAAAGGTAAGACTAGTAATTCCTACCATACCTCATTTAACTCACGTGCTTTAGCTGGGCCAAAGGCAGCTGGGTTACTGGAAATAATAATAGATTAGAGCACCTGTGAACAGGTAGAGAAACCAATCACTGCTGTGTTTACAGGCGCACAATCTCTGAGCAGGTAAGTTCTTTTTATTTAGCATGCAGCTGCTGGCCTGGCAATTTGTTTCACTTCCAACGTTAAGGGAAATTAGAAACAATTTATATTTATATGAGAGAGCCCAAAGTATACGTTGAGTGAGTTATATCCATTCTCCTGCTATCATTACGTAGTGCATGGAGTCTTGATCATTTTGGTATTCTACAGGAGGCTACACTCATCCATTATGTTAATGACATCATTTGAATTGGATCTGGTGAGCAGGAAGTAGCAAGCAACCTAAATTCTTTAGTAACACATGAATTATTCTGAGATGGGAGGTAACTGTTTTGGAACATGGGGCCTCTGTCACTAGTTAAATTTCAGGGGTCCTGTAACAAGAAATATATATATATATATATATATATATATATAGCATTGTAAGGTGATTTGAGTGGTTACCTGCATGTTCAATAGAATAAAAAATCCGGGCTATATCATTTGAAACTGGAACAACTTAACCTGCTTAGCAGTAATTATTTGGTTTACACATTATGAATGTTTGATACTGCACGGTTTTTTAAACTAGCACAACAGTAGCATGTACACTCTTTTTAATTTCTTAAGTATTAACTGGTTGGTATATTTTGGGTAATAACAGAAAAGAAATTAAACTTATTTGTAAAGTTTATTTCCACTATGAATTTCTGTTAATTTCTGTTAATCTCTATTGGGGGTAAAAGTGGTTAGACTGTCTTAGAAGTGAAGTAGGTATGTAAAGTAGGTATATATATATATATATTTTTTTTTTCTTTTTTTTTTTTTTTTTTTTT
>NW_006159444.1:3960632-4033403 GCF_000334495.1 Tupaia belangeri chinensis
TTTTTTGTCTGAGAGCAGGTGCATCCACCAGTCCACCAGAGAGAACAAGAAAAAAGATAAAGCACCTCCCAATGGGGTGTGACTATGCTACAATCCTTTTTTCCTTCATTTGTCTATCCCATCAGGATGTGGGGAAGTGCACATACATGCTTGGCACATTTCTTAGGCTGCTGTGATGGGACTCCAGCCACAGTTGACCACGTGGGATCCTGCTCCCTATGCACAGCACTTAACCATTGCACTGTGGGATCAGCCCTGACTTGAGCCTCTTTGAACAACCTGGCTGGTGTCTGTATTACCTGAGGTATATTCAGAGCACAGGGCTGGTGTCTAAGAAAATGTATTTTAACCAAGCTCCCCAGATAATTCAGATATAGCATTTGGAAAGCATTGCTTTTATATAAATCTCAAAAATTTCGAAAAGCGCCCTCCAGTAGCATAATTTCTATTATTCTCTGTTTTCTAATAACTGTCCATGTGTTTATCTAAGTTTTCTTTCGCATAATGCTGAGGGATGGCTTCTGTGATGATGTCCAGGTTCTTGGTGTTTTGGACAAAGAATTGAAACACACCAATGGTGAAAGAAAAAGGTAGTATATTTAGTAAAATTCCTTGAAAGGTAGGAGCGGGCCTGAGCAGAGGAGTGACCCAGAAGGCCCTGGCAGTTACATGCTGCAAGGTTTATAATTTTTAAATCCAGGTTGTGTTAGTTGTCATTGGCGGGGCCCACTGATTATTCTCATCTCATGGGTTCTATCAAACATGGCTGGGTTCACTGGTTTATCTCTTTGGCTATATTAAATGTGGCTTATATAGACATCCCCTGTTCATCTCCTGACTACATTACCTTGAATGTACCAGGGAAGTTTCTGCCCTGATTGGGTTTTTCTATCTAGCCACATGGGCAGGTGCTCCAGCCCCCTTGCCCACTTCCATTTGCTGGCCTTCTCCTGCCTCAGTAATAACCCGTGTGTGTGTCCTCATTCCTGAGTTCATATTACCCTATTCATATTTTAGTCAGTACAACTGAGGAATTGAGTCCCAAAAGCACAATTACAAGTCTATAAACATACTTTTTCATTCGTATGTTTCCCCTTTTTCAAAATAAATTGCATTTAAAATTATCTTTTTACATATAAATCATCAAGCAATACCTTAGCCATAATAATTCTTAAGATAATAGCTGAGACCAAAGAAGAGATGACAACAGAAGTAATGGGGGTGAGGAAGGACAACAAAAAGACAGAACTAGTGACCAGAGAATGCAATCACGCCCTGGCAATGTGTGGACATGTAGGAAGAGGAGCAGAAAAGAGCACGGGAGAAATGGCACGAAGGATTTGCTTCCTGGAATTGTCTTAAGGAAGATGAGCTGAATGAAGAATGTCAGAATTTCTGCTGCTGCAGCAATTTGGAGAAGATGGGAAATAGAAAAAAAAAAATAGGGTGGAGGTAGTATATAGAGATGATAAATGAAGGACAAAGTGAAAAAGGCAAATAAGCACACATAAAAAGACCACATTTTGTTTAAGGACAATATCTTTCTTGTTACTCCAGTTCAGTACTTTTGATTTATTGTTGATTCCTCTCATGTGATCTCTATATCCAAACAGCTCAATCACTGTGGCCTTCATAGCCATCTTCGCCTTTCCACTGTGATCCATTTAGTTCAGATCCCAGCTTCTTCCCATCTGCAAACTTATAAAGGTATTTTAGGGGTTCATTTTATACTTTTCTTAGGGACTAAACTGTATCTCCCCCAAAGTTGTATGTTCACTTCAACAGAGTGAAGCCCTACTCCCTTATGTAACTGTATTTGGAGATAAATATGAAGAGGTAAAGTTACATTAAGTTATAAAAAGGGATGCTAATTCAGAATGACTAGTGTCCTTGTAAAGAAAGAGAAAGAGAGATCAGGGGTGTGCACACACAGGAAAGGCCACGTGAGGACTTGGTGAGAAAATCAACACCTACAAGTCACAGTGACCTCAGTAGGAAATGGCTCTTTTTTTTTCAGACCTTGATCTTGAACTTCCAGTCTCCAGAAACCAAGAGACAATAGGTATCTATTCTATCATGCAGTCTGTGGTATTTTGTTATGGAAGCCTTAGCAGACTACTACACCCTCATTTTGAAAGTGGATGAAGATATATTTTTTTAAATGTAATACCCATACCATTCCTTTCCTCTCACAGATCATTAATCATTCCACATAGAGGTTAACCATCCAGGTCTCCAGAGGACTTCTTCCTGGACTTGCCTTTTGTCATCCCCACATTTCAGTAAAATATAATTCCTCACAATTTCTATGTATACCAAATAATTTCTTACTTTCATGCCTTCCACAGTCTGCATACTTCTACCTGGAGATGTGCTTCATTTCTTCGGTCTCAGTAACAGCCAGGAGTAGGAGGAACCCTGCCTGAAGTCCCAGGGAGCCATCTCTAGCCATCTCTAGGATGTAATGATGAAGACTGAACACACCCTCAGAAAGTCCTTGACACAGCAACTAAGACAGCAGAAAGTCGTTGACATAGCAGTTAAGGCAGCAGAGACTGCAGAGGCCTCAGAGCATGAGACTGTTTTCCGTAGATTACCACTGACCTTCATTTTCCGTTAGCAATTGTATCTTCCCAAAAGATAAGATCTCTAGGTGCACTATTGAAAGACTGCCTGATTGGAACTTGCCTAGCTTCCAGGCATGCAACTTCTTATACTTCCTGTTAGGTTTCAACCCAGGCCTTAACCCTAGCTTAGTCAAGGCAGAACAGAGAGCTGTAGGACACCAACACAGTAGCCAGGCAGCATGCAGTTATGTTGTATGCCCACTTTGACTTTGGGTGTCTTAGCAAGGCACTGTAGTCTCTGCAGCTACACCACTCTGAACCTTATTCCAAGGTGATCAAATTACTACTTAAGCTCCAAATCCATCATAATCAAAATGACCATGATATGTGCTCAAAGGCATTCCTCCCTAGAGATGGACTGATCATCTGATAGAGCTGCTGATCGCTTTCTCAGCCATTCCTACATTACCTGATTTACTCTCTTAACCCAGATTTAGAACCTTTGTTATTCTACCCATTCTGACTGGCCCACAGCATCACTTGAAACTTGCCCTGTGGGAATGAGACACTTCCAATTTTAGACTTGTTAGAACATAAATATCTTCATGAACTTTAGAAAAACTCATCTTAATGCTCTAATGATTTCTCTCTCTTGCATGTCATATCCAGTCTGTCAATGGTCTGTTAAGCTTCAAAATACATATTGAGAATTGATCAATATATATTAACTAACATTTATTGAAAATCACCCTGACCCAAGCCACCAACATCTTTCCTCTCTGTTACTGCAATGGCGTCCTAATCATCTCCCTGATTCTGTCTTTAATCCTTCAATATAGGAGTCAACTGTCTTCTTAAAGTACAAGATACATTATTCCCTTTTGTGGTCAGATGCCTCATTGGATTCTTGTATAACCCAGAATAATGGCAAACTCCCTACTAGGCTTATATAACCTGTCATGCCAATGTCACCACCTGCCAGGTCTAAGCTTTTGTCTCTTACGGCTCTCTCACCATCCTTTCAACGCCCACTTCTCCAGCTCCCGTTGGGTTTCTCAAACAGAAGAAGGCATCTTCAACCTCAGAGCCTTGACCTTGTTTCTCGTTCTCCCTGGAGGTATTCTCCAGATAAGCTTCCTGCGACTTCCTCATTTATGTTCTTCAGGGTTTTCTCAGAAGTTACATGAATGAAAATGTTAGCCATTTTCTTTACATGTCTTTTGTCTCTTCTCTGTTTTGCTTTTTCTCCTGAGCAGCTATCATTATCCAATATAGTACATACCTGTATGTTTTGGGTTGTCAGAAAAGTCATGATGCATTTTGCATAGAAAAATACGTCATGACTTCCTTGATGACCTAATATATTGTTCATTGCATACTTCCCTTATGTTGAAGATAAAGTCTATAAAAGCAAGGACTTTTTCTGTTTGTTCACTGCTCTGATAAACACAAAGACACTGCCTGGTACATATGTAGTATCACTCAATAAATATTGAATAATAAACGAAGGTATTCACTGAACTCTAACTGTGTCTTCCTGAATTTTGAGTTCTGAACTTTGAATTCTGTCTTTTCTGGTCTAATCGATCATCTTATGCTTTTATCCCTGCCATGACACATGAAATGGGATGAGGAGGAAGCTGAGGTCTATGCAGTTTATCTGAATTGCCCAAGGCCAGCTCTAGTTTGAAATAGAATACAGTTCATTGCCTCTCTAATTACAACAGCTGTCACAGTGGTAGTTACCCTGGGATATAACAATCACGCTTGGGGAGGCAAAATTAATTTTTGTATATGCACTTTAGGTCCTGTTGATTGCCAGGCTGATATTAGAACATGGACACAGAAAACTTTAAACTGTGCTCAAAGATAATAATGGGGGGGAAACTCTTAGGGTTTAATATATATTATTATTAAAACAATTTTACCTGTATTTGAAAAAAAATTCCATGTTTAGTGAGTTCATTTTCTATTTTATGTTTAAGAAAATAGGAAAAAGGTCCTTATCATCTACATAATAATCTTTTAGATGCAGGATAATTTTTGGCTAAGAAGCTTTCTTAGAAGTTAAGCAATACAAGAGAAAAATCAGGAAAAAAATAAAGTTAAAATATAAGTTTATTTTGGTACCAAAAGAATGTCAAAATCCACTCACAGTTTTTTTCATAATACACACTTTTTCATGAACTGTTGGAAGTCTCCCCACCCCACCCGGTGTGCTTCTCTAGCTATTGCTGATAGCATCTTACAAACATGAGAATCAGACCTAGAACAAATCCAGTGTAAGGGCAGCATGGAAGGGAGGAATAGAAACCAGATCTCTGGTGAAAACTTAGGGAAAATCCTGACCCCTACCCTCTGGATTTTCACGAACTAATAAATATTGTTTCTGCCAGTGACAGCCGGCTCATCTTCTGTTCGCATCATGATCTAAACTGACACCTGTTCATACAGAAATTGGATTCTGGCGATGTTTCACAAACTTTCCACCTGAAATGAAAATGGATCATAAAATAAAACAGGAAGAAGAAACTTACAATTGGGGATCTTTCCTTTTCAGAGAGCAGCTTCTTGACATGGCCAATAAAACCATATACACTCATAAACTCATTCAGCCACTCTGGGACACTCTTTGTTATAATCCAATTAAGAAGTTCTTTGGTTCCCATAAATCTTTCCCTGCTGCAAACTCGTCGATGACTTGATGTCATTGCTGGCAGTTATCTTGTAAACAAATCTCAGCTACAAGCAGTTTTAGGAAAGTCATCATACGCAAGGTCGAATGGTGGCAGCCTATGAGCTAACTTTCAAAAGTATCCAGTAAATATTCAGATCTTTTAAAACAGAGATAAGTAAGAATTGTGCAAGAGTAGATTGTACTAATATATGATGGAGTACCAAAGAAAATGATTCCAATATTCCTAGACAGTAATACCAACCCAAGGCAAATAAGAAAAATAGCATAAAATATCAGAGGTGAATTTTATCAGAGAATTTTGGAGATGTCAGCTTATCAGGAGCCATTTTGGGTGTATGACTATACTACATTCAAACAGAAATAAAGTTCAATAACAGAAGAAGTGCTTTGGAGTAGTTAAAAAAACTGTAAACCAAGAAGAAAAGACAAAATTAAGAGCTGAAAGGAAAGAAAAACATCTTTTCTGCCATCTTGCACCATGAATATGGGATATCCTGTGTTGATGGTTCATTGAGGATCAAGATGTACCAAAGATTTCAGTAACCATTTTCTGATTAGATGGATAATAATGTCACAATATAGTTGATGTTATTCAGAATTCCGTAAGGCATAATACTAGTGGTACATTATTCATTTATTTGATTAATCAATATGTACTGACTGTCTCTTTTGTGTCTGTTTTAAATGCTAGGAGTTTAAGAGTTAGACAAAAATATCTGTCCTCATGGAGCTTATGTTTCATGATAGAGAGGAAATAAACTAGATAAGTAAGGAAATATATAGAATGTTAGTGCTGAGTGCTAGAGGAAAAAGAACATGTGAAAGAAAGAATTCTAAAAGTAGAGTGTATTTTGATATTTTTAAAGAATTATATATATTTTTTGAGAGGTTTTTGCTATAGGGCGCATGCGCTCTCTGGAAAGACAGAGAGAGACAGAGAGACAGAAAGCGAGAAATCACCCCCCAGGAGGGATGGCCACGCTGCAATCTCTTCTCCAGTCTCCTCTTAGGATCTCGGGTACACATGCACACACCCCCAGCGTGACTTTAAGCCACCGACTCCGAGACTCAAACTGTGGTCAACTACATGGGAATTCAGCAACATAATCATTATGCTAACTGCTGGTCCCAAAGAATTTTTTATTTAACTTAATTAATTTATTTACTTTAATTTGAACAGAGAGGAACAGAGTGAGAGAGGGAAAGTGAGAAAAGTCACCCACTCTGGGACTCGAACCATGGTTAGCCATGTGGGAGTACAGTGCCCTCAACCACGATGCCACCTACCAGCCTCTGTATTTTCAAAGTTTTAAATAGGATATTCAGCATAGGTTATATGGAATAGGTGATGCTTGAAAGAAAAAAAAAAACTGAAAAAATTCAGAGAAAGTCATGTGAATGATTTTCTGCACTGAATTTGTCGATAGAAGAAATCTTTTACAGAAGAGCTCTTAGCTGCATTAAGGTGGCAGCTTGCTTAGTTGACTTCAGAACCGTGGCAGAATGCTTGTACTGCCCTGCAGTAGTGAGGCAGAGAGCTGCAGTCCAGGCTAGACAGTCACTGGGGAAGGAGAGACAAATCACGTAGAGCCTGATGGGTCATAAAGGAACTTCAACTTCCACTCTAAGTAAGATGGAGTGATTTAGAAGGATTTTGAACAAGAAGGTGATATCGTGTAATTTATGCTGTAATATGATTTTTCTGTTGGATTAAGAAGGTCCAGAGATGATCGCCGAGGATGGTAGCAATGGAGCTGTTGGATGATGAATTTTAGATATATTTTTACAACTTAAGGAAAAGTTTTGAGACTACTACAGGAACTCCGATGTACTTTTTAAGCAGATTCCAGTGGTTGACATTGTGCCCCATTTATTTTCTCTATCTATCCCTCTCTTGTATTAACATTATATTTTTTAACTTCTTGCAAGTATGTTGGCTACATCTTGCCCTATGAGTTAAATATTTCAGAATTTATTTTCTAAAAATAAGGATATTCCATAGATATATTTTTAATGTAGAGTCTACATGGTTTGCTGATTGACTCAAAGTGAGAAATAGAAAAAGTGGATTGTCAAGTATGCCACCAATGTGAGAGGCTTGAGGAACTGAGAAGAATGAAGTTACCATGAACTGTTGTGAGAAAGAAAGAGGCAGGTTAAAAAGAAGTTGAAATTTAGAGATAATACTTTATTTGGGATACCTTTTAAACTTCCCAGTGGAAATCCTGATTTGGTGATTGGATACAGAATTCTGGAGTTTGGGAGAAAGGTAAGGCTAAATATTTAAATTCTAGCATATATGTTGTATTTAATACCATGAGATTGAATAAGACCCCCCAGAGAATTAGTATAGCTGGGAAACAAAAAAGCTCCATGGATGGAGCTCTTGGTCCTCCAAAGTCTAGAGGTTGAGGAGGGAAGGAAGTAGCTCAGGATACCAAGAAGCAACAGCCAGAAGGAGAGAAAAAATGAGGCAAGAGTTTGGTGGGTTCAGAAGACAACTGAGGGCATCATTCCAGGAGGAAAGAAGAAATGAAAGTTGTCAAGTACATCTTGTCAAGTACTAGGTCAAGGTAGGGACGATTGGACAAGGGGGTGTGGTGTTATCTGTTGAAGATATTTTGATCAACTGGGCTAGGGAGAAATGTTTACATATTCAAATGTTCACTTTGTAAGCTAAATAATGTGATTGAACATATAAAAAATAAAAATAAATACATAAAATAAATTTTTTTTAAAAAGAAGTCACTAGTAACTTAAATAAGGTAGAAAGCAGAGGTGAGAGACTGACTCTAGTTAAAGAGCAAATGGATGGAGGAAAAATAGCCAGTGGGGGCCAGCAGGTGGTGTGGTGGCTAGGGACGCTGGACTCCCACATGGCTGACCTCGGCTTGATTCTCGGACCTAGTGGCTTCCTTTCTCACTTTCCTACTCTCTCTCTCCCTCTCTCTCTCTCTCCCCCTCTCTGAACAAATTTAAATAAATAAATAAAGTGAAATAAAATAATTCTTAAAAAAAAATTGCCAATGGTGAATATAGACAAGTCTTACCAGGAGTTTTGCTTGAAAGGAGAGAAATGAGGTAGATATTATTTGCAGTTAAGGAAGTGATCAAGAGAGGTTGTTTTTTACCCCCCTTTAATTATTATTAGCATGGGAGAGATTGCTGCATGTTTACATGCTGATGGGAATAAGCAAGTAAAGAGGAAAGAAAGGAATACATCTAGAGAAAAGAATATTGTTGTCAGGAAAGGATAGATGAAGTATACATGTAGAGAAGTTTTCCTTAGCTAATTTTGAAAGGTGGCTCTCAAATGTCTTGTTTTATCAAAAATATCTATGATCCGGGACCAGCAGTTGGCATAATGGCTGTCACTGGACTCCCACGTAGTTGACCGTGGTTCAAGTCCCAGACCCGTGCATGCGTGCCCAAGATCCCGAGAGGAGAATGGAGGAGAAGGGATTGCGGTGTGGCCATCCTCCCTGGGGAGTGATTTCTTGTTTTCTGTCTCTCTGTCTTTCTGATGAGCACATGAACCCTATGGCAAAACCTCTCTCCCCACAAAAAAAAAAAAAAAAAAAAAAAAAAAAATCTATGGTCATTGTTTCCAAATCTGAATTTGAAATGTCTTAAAAATTCAAACCAAGGCATCATAGGGCCAGCAGTGGCTCTGCAGTGGATACATGGTCCTATTCAGTTGAGGGGTCTCTAGAACTGGAATCCTAGAGGGAGGACGGGGAACAAGGAAGTAATGGTCAGAGTGGGGTTTTTACAACAGAGATTTTATCACTACAAATAATTGTCAATTTTTAAAATATATTTTATTTCAGTTTCTTTTATACATTTAATCACATATGTCACTTAGCATGCAAAGTGAATATTCCAACATGCATGCATTTCTCACCAGTCCAGTTGGAAATACTGTACACATCATTCTCAACAGACCATACTTTTCATTATTGATAATGACAAGCTCAAGACTGATCCTGAGAGGCAGTAGATAAAGGTGGGGAGGGACAACAGGGTCTAAGAGGAACAGCTCCTGAAGAAATCATGAAAGTGACAGGAGAAGTGCCTTGCAGAGTCATAATATCTCACGAGGCTAAAATAGTTCAAGTTCCTTTCAAAAATAGTCTTAAAACTCAAGCTTCAGACTTGTAAAACAATATTATCATGAGAATTATATTTAAATGACTCTTCAACTGGAATTTCTGTGAGTTGTAATATAAACAGACATCTGCCTTAACCAGTTCAACCCAAGTTTGTGACAGCAATGAACACTGGTTGCTGGTAACCAACTTTCACTCATGGTCCTGTGGCTCAGGGGCTAGCAGTCTGGACATAGCATTTCCCAAGCTCCTGTCCTCAGGAGTTTGGGTGAAATTTACATCCTGTCAATGCTCTCACATGCACTTGGAAGGCAAGGGGACACTGAGTTCTCCCCCAGCAGTAATGACAGTTCTGCAGTGATGCTGACTGAACCCTGAGCTCCTTCCCCAGGGCTGCCTCCACAGGGATGGCTGGGATACTCTGGTGGTTCGTTGCAGTCTCTTGACCTCTGGGTGGCAGCAGCAACTTGCTGAGTGCTAGACAGCACCTGCCCTGGTGCCTCCTGAAAACCAAAGGCACCCACTTCTGCAGCCTTTCCACCAAGATTTTAGTATCTAACTCCCTGTATTAAATCCTCACATTCTTTTGATCTGTCTTTTATAAATCCTGACTGACCCAGTATTTCAAGCCAGGACTGGTTCCAGATTTTCAAAGATGGGAATCTTGTTACTTGTCCTGGCTGCTCTTGTATTCAGTGATGACCTCATTGCCAACATAAAACAGGATTCTAAGGAGACATGGCATATGGTGGTGCACTGTCGTGTAAATGAACACTCACGATTACCTGAAGTTAAGGACCTAGTGAAAAGGAGAACTCAGAAAACCAAGTTAACTACTATTGTACAAGCTCATGGTGGAAAAGAAAATGAGGACGATGGGTGTGTCAGCTACTTTCAATTGCACCAGAGACTATAAGAAAGTGACAGGCTCAGGAATTTGGGTCAAGGGAACCAGAGAATTTCTAGGATACTTACCCTTGCAGCCGCATTGGTCATTTAGCCAGAAATCCTGCCTAAGATCTGTTCTTTACAGTCACAAAATGACAGCACAAGCTTAATTCAAGATTAGTTATTTTTTAGAGGTTTTTGCCTTAGAGCATGCGCACTTGCTAGAGAGAGACAAAGACAGTGAGAGGGAAAGTGAGAAATCACCCCCCAGGGGGATGGCCACATAGCAATTTCTTCTCCATTTTCCTCCTGGGATCTTGGGCATGCACCTTTATACACCTGGCGTGATTTTTGAGCCACTGGGTCTGGGATTTGAACCATGGTTGGCCATGTGGGACTCCAACAACATAACCACTATCCCATCTGCTTGCCCCTAATGTCTTACATGAAAGTTAAGGGCCTTATTGTAAGGTTGGACTCTGAGAATTGGAAAAGGGGCATTTTGGAGGATTTGGGTGAATCTGAGTACTTTGAACCCCAAAATCTCTGGAGGCTTCTTTGCCAGGAAGAAAATTAATATCCTATCTTTTCTTCCCTTTTTGGAAACGGCGTTGGCACTATTTGGGGCCATTACTTAGCAAGAGGCTCCCCAAATTCCCTGAAACCTAAAAAGTCAGAACATTTTTGACTGCATCAAGACCCTGACCGGTACAATACCCCTTTACATTTAAAAAGTAAGAGTTATAAAGCAAAACTTTAGATTCTCATAGCATGGTGCATAGGAAGCTGGTTCTGGAGAGACTTATAGGAGAAGAGACCGACTTGCTGAGTTGCAAGTACTCATGTATGTAAAAATTCACCTCTCTAGGATAAGAAGTTGGCATAATGGCTATGTCGCTGGACTCCCATGTAGTGGACCGTGGTCTGAGTCCTGGACCTAGTGGCTTAAACTCACGCTGGGCATGTGTGTGCCCAAGATCCCGAGAGGAGAATGGAGGAGAAGGGACTGCAGTATGGCCATCCCCCCTGGGGGGTGATTTCTCGCTTTCTGTCTCTCTGTTTTCTCTCTGTCTTTCTGGCGAGCGCATATGCCCTATAACAAAAACCTCTCCAAAAAAAAAAAAAAAAAAATTCAGCCCTGGGCTGCTGCTTTTGATAAATCAATAATGTATTTGAATTATGGAGGTTTTTTCCAAGGTATTAAATACAATTACATGAAATAGGAATGCTTATTTACTGATTTCATTTGGACATGATGACCTTTTTTACAAATATATGGAACAAAATGATTCCAATATTGTGATAACGCTAAAAGCAATCGGTTTTCACTGCACTTTGCTACCTACAGTTAATGCACAAAGAGGATATTGAGGACCCCGATGCAGTGACTTAGGAGAATTGCATGCATTTTTTGTAAAGTGAGATTGAAAAGAAGACAGATGAGGAGGACAGGTCTTGAGCCTAGCGGTGAGGAAATCAAATCGGGTGACTAACCTGGTGCCATCTTTGAGACTGTGAGAGTCCTGGGATTATGTCTTATTCTCAGTAACTGGTGTCCTAGCTCAATCAGGCTATTGTAAAGTTGAGACTGACAACTTTCCCTTCACTTGGCAAACTCAGACTCATCAAGAATTATTGTAATAATAACTATAACAAAATAATGATGCTAGGTAGATCTCTTGCACTTACTGACCACATGCCAGGCAGTGAAGCACCAAGTGCTTTTCACATATTAGGTCATTTAACTTCTACAATAGCCCTATGAATAAGACATACTGTAGTCCTGAATTGTAGGTTTGTAAAATTTAAATTTATGAGCAGTTAAATTACTAGTTAAAACCCACATACATAGCTAATGATAGAGCCAAGACTCAAACCTAGGTCTTTCCTGTTTAAAAATCTAATGCTTGGGGCCAGCAGGTGGTGTAGTGGCTAAGGCATTGGATTCTCACATGGCTGACTGTGGTTCTAGTCCTGAACCCAATGACTTGAAAATAATGCTTCTAATCCATTTTTCACCTTATAACCATAAAGAGCATTTCAAGACATCTAATCATGCATATATGCATGCCCAAAATCCTGAAAGGAGACTACAGGAGAAGGAATTGCAACATGGCTATTTTCCTGGGGTAGGGGGTGATTTCTCTCCCTCTCTGCCTCTTCCCAGTGAGTGCACATGTCCTATGGCAAAAACTAAAAAAAAAAAAAAAAAAAAAGTCTAATGCTTTAGGCCTGGAAGCCTTGGAGTATGTACTAAGATACTGTGTTCCACAGGCTGGGACTACATAGGAGGCCCAGGTTCAATTCTGGGTAATCCGACCTAAAATCTAGGCATGGTAGCATATGGCCAGGAATCCCAAAGATCAGGAGGCTGAAGTAGAAGAATTATAAATTTGAGGCTAGACTAGAAAGCATAGCAAAACTATGAATTAATAAAAAAGAGAGAGAGCATGGGATCAGCAGTTGGCATAATGGCTTTGTCGCTGGACTTTGTCTTATAAACAATAGACATTTATATTTCATGCTTCTGGAGGCTGAGAAGTCCATAATCAAGGTGCTGGTAGCTTTGGTGTCTGGCGAAAGCCCACTTCCTGTTCAAAGATGACTGCCTTCTTGCTGTGTTGTCACATAGTAGAAGGAGCAAAAGAGCTCTCACAGTCTCTTTTACATAAGAGCACTGATATCATTCACAAGGGCTCCAACCACAAGTGAATCACCTCTCAAAGACCCTACCTCCAAATACAAACACATCCACAATTATATTTCAACATATGACTTTCAGGGCACATAAATACTGGGTCTCTAGCATCACCCATGGTCTTAAGCCCTGCAGGTTTTATCTTCCCACTCTTCTTTGCCACCATCATCACTCTAGTAATCAACACCATGAACTTTTCTAAAGGATTATTGCAACACAGTCTTTCATCACTTTTGGCCCCACTTCTAGTCCATTTTTCACCTTATAACCATAAAGAGCATTTCAAAACATCTAATCATCTTGTACCACCTACTGAACATCCTTGCATGGCTTAATGTCAAAGCATATCTCTTCAGGGCATAAGGCCAGAGCAGTTTGCTCTTGGTTCTGTTTGGAGCATCACTGACCTCATTGCTCCCTCCCTTTCTTTCTCTTGTACAGGTATATCAGGCCTCAGTTTTTCAAAGGCACAGTGCACTTTCATTCCATAGTGCCTGTGCACATGCTATGCCCCTGTCTGGAGGACTTTTAAGACCCCCACCCTACCCCCTTTCACCAAACTTAATACCATTTTCTCTGCAGATCACGGTTCAAATGTCACTTTCCTTAGCAAAGTCTTTCTCATCTGTGAAACAGATTAACCCCCATTGAAACTCTCATAACATTTGCCTTTTCTTAAAGAATGAAGTTTTATAGGTACTCATGTGGTTCTTTGATGAATGAGTACATGTCTCTCCATGATTATATTGTATGCTCTGTGCTGGTAAAAACCAGGTCAGACTTTACTTAACACAACACTCATTTTTAGGACAGTATTTGTAATATGGTAGGTGTTTGTTCAAACAATTTGGTTGTTGAATAAATGGTGCTATAACCCTTTGCAAGGATATTTTGGGGGAAAAAAGCCCTTTTGAAGAGTATAAATGTGTTTAGCTTTTCTATGGAGAAGGGTAAAGTTGAGCTGAGACTGGAAGTTCAAACACAACAGGGAACCAAAGCCAACCAGCCCTTCCTGTGCTACTGCCTGTCTGAGCTTGAGAGAACAGAGGTTAAACCTAGTGAAGGACGTTTAGTTGGAGGGGGCACTGTTTCAGGCCTATGTACTAAGTGGCTCACTTCTCTGGTGAGTCAACCTCATAAAACAGCTGTGTAACACATGGACTACCAAGTCTGTGACTATCTCTCACTCTGTCTTGGTTATATGGCAGTAGGGACTGAGAAGTACACCTGAGACAATTGGAGCCTTTCCTCCTGTGGTAGGCCTGGAGTCTAGACTGATGGCCACTGGGGAGAAAGTGCTGACCTAGAATGATCAGATACTGGAGGCTTCTCTAAAGGAGCTCAGGGCACCCATGATGGGCATTACCCTTAGAGGCAGAAATGCATTGATTTGAAACACCCCCTCCTCCAGGCTCAGCATTCTCATGGATCAAGTTCTGCCATAAGATTCATTCTTTGATCTCTAAAAGTGTAAACACAGGGCGAACCTGTGGCATGGTGGTTAAGGTGACTGGACCCACACGGCTGACTACATGGTTCTAATCTCAGCCCCAGCAACTTGGACAACACGCTGGGCACATGTGCATGCATGCTCAAAATCCCAAGAGGAAAATGGAGGAGAAAGGATGATGATGTGGCCATCTTCCCTGAGAGGATGCTTTCTCACTCTCTCTCTCTCCCTTCCTCCCTTTCTGTTTCTGTCTCTCTCCAGTGAGTCCATGAGCCCTATAGCAGATTTTTTTTAATATATAAAAAATAAAATAAAGGTGTAAACACAGGGAAAGCAAATACCACAGACTTTTGTTGTTGTTGTTGTTTTAACCAGATTAATTTCAGATGTTATTACTTTGATAGGACCCAGAAGAAAGAGAATTAGGAGAAAATAGAAAACTAAGTACTGATCATTTTGGCAGCAGATGAGGGGCGAGCAGGAGGCAAAGAGAAACTTCATCTACTTTATGAACAGGTTCTTATATTCAGCAATTTCAGAACATGAAGAAATATTTTGTTCAGATCGAAGATTCCAGGGGATAGTTATTATTTTTAAGATTCTTGCAACATAGCTTCAATTAGTTTAGCAATAATCCTGTTGGACTCCGACCTCGTTGTTGGTGAAGAGAGACTGTGTTTGACTTTGCTTGGAAACCATAAAACCACAACAGAATTAATTCTGCCGGAAGCTACTAGGCAACACCAGGGTCGGTTCTGCCCCCTAAGAAAGTCTTGTGATAAAAGGCACACCAGGACGGATAGGGTGCGACTGGAGAAGTTAAGGTGTTCATTGTCAACATCTGAATAAAACAATCAAGACTTAATACGATTAAGATGCCAAAATGCCTTCTCAAGAAATCAAAGCTTCATAAACAACAGAAACAAAAATGCGTAAAGCCTGACCACTATCCCTCAAATGAAGTTACTTGCTGTTCATTTGGCAGTCAAAAGGTCAGCTGTTAGGAGCCTCGTGGAAGTTGATTAGAAAGGAGCCAGCGGTGCGCGTTCCTGGCGCTGCATCACGTCCTTCCTGGGCCCATCAGGGAACCTCCCAACCCTTCTTGAGACCGGCTCTGCTCATACAGGTCAACCTGGCGGCAGAAACCTTGGGCAAAAGTTAGCGGCTCCGGCTACCGCAGGCAGCAGGTCCCGGCGCGGCTGGTCATTTCCTTCCCACCGCAATCCCGGGTGGTGGACCGGGTGCAAAGGCTCGACAGCTGCAGAGGAGCGCCGGAGGCCAGGCATCTCCAGGAGGTAAGGGCAGTCTGCGAGCCGGCCGGCAGGTCCCCGTCCCCAGCTTGTCCAGGGACCGCGCATTCTGGAATGGCGCGGGGCGCTGGGGACCGGGCAGGGAGGGGGTGTGGCGGGCCAGGGGTTGGGCTGGGCCCCTGCCCAGAGGCTGACCCGCCTGGTGGACCTTCCTTTCCTTCAGAAGCATCAGCTGCGGGGGGCGGGAGAAGGGGGAGGCCTAACCCCCCAGAGTGCAGCGGGGAGGAGGAACCGATCGCGGAGGGAGGGGAGAGCCTCGGAGCTGCCGGGCGCAAGAGGAGTGTGTGCGAACCAGACCCGGCGAGCGAGCCGGGCTGGGAGTGTTGTCCTCCGTAACCAGGGCGGCCAGGCGCCCTGCAGCCCTACGGACCGCGCGCGAGCCTGAGCCCCGAGCCCCGGCGACAGGGCTCGCGGGCGGACAGCAGCGCACACTGGCGGTCCCGCCGAGCTCCGGCGCAGCAAGCCGGCAGGAGGCGGTTGCTTGCTCGCCTTTGCAGCTGACAACCTGAACGAGGCCAAGAGAGTAGGTAAGAGCCAGCACAGAGACAGAGAGACATACAGAGAGAGGAGAGAGAGTCGCAAGGCGAACAAATCGCAGAGAAATTGCAGGCAAGTTTGTGCTTGCACGCTGAGGCTCTGCGTACTGGATGGGAGGGAGAAGGTGTCGGCGGCCGTGATGTGTACGTGTGTGCTACTCGTGGGTAAGGAAATCAGGAGCTCGGAGAGCCTGTGTGCAACTCGTACGTAGATATCCCTATTAATATCCCCGCTCTGAGCTGTCATTTCCGCTGTGGCACATCCCCTGGGCTCCAGTGATGCAGAACCAAAAGACAGCCACCCTCCGATTGTGACGGTCGGTACTGTTGATACTATCAGATGGGAGATTAGGGCGTTGAACACATTCTAGGAGCCTCCCTTCCTCCACCCCGACTATTTTAGGAAGGCCTAGGGGAGGGCAAATCGGTAGCACAGAGAAGGCTTGAGGACGCTGGGAGGCCTGGCGCCGCAGACTCCTCCCGCGCTGTCATGGTGCAGTTGCTTCTAGGCAGAGCTACACTAGAGGGCAAAATAACTTTCATCTCCTCCCCAGAAAGACGGGGCTCAGAGATTTTACATCTCCGCTCTAGGAGTTCTGGGAAATGGTGGTTCACAGGGGCAGGTGCATTGCAAAGGGCAGGAATACGGTGCAAAATGAAGAAGCCCTCAGCCGCACAGGAAGGAAAGCCCCTTGAGAAAGGAGGTTGGGTGTGCTGACTGAGATAACAGGGTTTCAAGACTGGACGATCAGGCCCTCTTCTGAGAGAAATGAACAGCTGTGAACCTTAGCATCCTGGAATGTTCATTTCTCAGCTTTTCAGTCTGGGGTGGAAAACTTGTATGCATCTGCAATTTTGCTGTGAATGTTAAGAAAGTTCAAAATGAATTCTTTTTCTCTTTTTAAATTGCCCATATATTTTTGTCTGATCTGAGATCTACTTTTCTGAAGACAGAATTTGTATATAGCAACTAGACCTATGAAAGAGAAAGTATAGCAACTTTCAGTCAAGCAAAGGTTGTTAATATGACCTACATTTGCATAAAATGCTGATTGAGTCATGAGTCATGAAGGTTGTCCTTTAAGAGGCCTTTTATTCTCCAGGATAAAAGGTAAAAAAAAAAAAGGAGTAATAGTATGGATTTTTTAAAGTTCCTAACAGTGAAATAAAAATGCTTATATGTGTTTTTTTTGTATTTTTGAGTCTTTTCATTACTTTGTGTCAGATTTAGAACAAACTGTGCCATATCAATGCTAACTTAATATGTTTCATGTTGAAGATAAGGAAACATCTTCAGACTGACCCAGATAATAATATTACTAGCATTTGAAAAATATTTACTCAGCTCTTACATCGTATCCTCACTTTTATCTTTCTTAACTAATGATTTTTCATAAACTGCTCTGCTTCAGTCCTCATTGATCCCTTATAAGAATTCTTTTCACTTGATTGCTTCCTGCCAGGGAGTGGGGATTGGGAAAAGCTAGCTTACTATTTAACATTTTCCAAGGAATGGCGTGGTGCTTCACTGGGGTCTTTCTCTGATAAGTATGCAGCACAGACAGCTTTTGCAAATTGAAAGATGTGACTAACAGGATGGAAGCAGCCTGTAACTGGGCATAGTTGTGGCATTTTTACAGCCACAGCACTCGCTACTGTAGCCACACCCTGTGGTCTGAATGTGACAGGCATGCAGGGCCCAAGACTCCGCTGCCAAGTCTGTGTTTCTCCTCCTCTTAAATATGCCCTTCCTTGAGGTCTAATCTAATGTGAATTAATGTTTGACATGGAGTGCAATATATACTTTAGCAAAGTATGGAATAAAGGTAGCAGATATCTTTGGATATAATTCCTATTTCAGGCTTACCAAAAAGAAAAGAAAAAAATGAATCATGATACTTAATATCTTTCATTCTGTTCTGCTCTATACTTTGTCTTTTGATAACTTGTTCATATTCTTCTTCTTCTAGGGAAAGGATCATTTCTTATGGTTACCCTGTAAAATGCGTAGCAATGAATCATGAACACCATTATTCACTGACAACCTGCACACATAGGGATATATGTATATTAACTCAGGATATCCCCCTTCTTCCCTTCCTTTTAGCCATATTAGTGTTTATTAATAAGAGTCATTGCTAAGAGGATAGAGAAAAATGATTAAATTTATATGTAGGTGTTTATGTGAACTTACTCCATCGAAAGACTTAGTGAAGGAAGCATTGTAATTTCATGGGTTTTACATTTTTTTGTTTAATAGCGAATTTGAGTATTGGTCTTATTCTTGTGCATGTTTAGACATTTAATGAATTAATATCTCTATTTCATACAGCTGTGACTCTGTGTACATGTTTATGGTCTCAGTTCATTTTTTAGTTTGAAATGAGCCATGCCATTTCTGGCTTTTGCCAAGAAAAAATTTCATTGTCTTGCTTTAAGATAGAATCTTGAGGCTTAGTAGTGGTTTTCCTGAAGTGCCTTTTGTAATGTATCCCTTTGAGTAACATAAACAAGAAACTGCTTTAGTACTCAATTATCCATTAGGCTTAGAGACATGGAAAACTGAGTTTTGATATCTTACAACTGTGTTTTTCACAGTATTAATGTCCAGGAGAGCATGCCATCCAGCCAGCAGAACCCCAAATAACAGATCGTTATAAATTCCCTCTGCATCCTGCACAGTGGATGCTGCAGATGGTGGCTGGTTGGGTGTTCCATCTGGATCTCTCCATTACAGCACTCACTGTATTTGTTGTTCTGTTGTTCCGTCATCTCCCCCTCTGGTACATAAGCTCGAAGAGAGGCTTACCTGTCCTATTCACTGCTATTTACTCAGTCACTGTCCTTTACAAACAGTTTCTGAATGCTTATTTGCTGTGAAATAAAAACAATAGAAATCTTAACTCTCTGCTACATATAGTGGATATATTTAGCTGCATTGTAAACTTAGTTCCTTCCCCTGAAAAGATCTGGAGATGGTGCAGACCGTCCATCAGTGTCTACCTCATTCTCCCTTTCTGTTCCAATGCCTAGCTCACCCTCATTCTCTCAATCCCACCCATGACATCTTGTACTTATTCCAAACTCTTTTAATGACCCTGGGAAGAGTAAACTCATTGATGCTTCAGGATCATCCTCTGGTGTTCTGGTTCTCTAGGTCTTGTCCACAACCAAAACTGCTGAGTAATCAGTCAGTTCAAGGATCTCATGGCCTTGCTCCAGGATTTGTCTTAACTATCACTTGTGCTGCCACTGATTTGAAAATGACAAGCTCACTCAGGAATAGCTCTCCATTTTAAGGCCATCTGTCATATCACAGAAAGAGAAACTGAGGCCAGGCAAAGGAAAATGAAAACTAGTTATCTGCTGTAGCTGTATGATATGCAAACAATCTACTAGAAACATTACACATTTATCTTCTCAAATTTCACTTTTTTTTTTTTTGAGAGAGATTTTCACTGTAGGGCGCGTGCATTCGCCAGACAGACAGAGAGAGACATAGAGACAGAAAGCGAGAAATCACCCCCCAGGGGGGATGGTCACGCCGCAATCCCTTCTCCTCCATTCTCCTCTCGGGATCTTGGGCACGCACGCACACGCGCCCAGCGTGAGTTTTAAGCCACCGGGTCCGGGACACGAACCGCGGTCGACTACGTGGGAATCCAGCGACATAGCCATTACGCTAACTGCTGGTCCCCAACTTTAAGAAAAATAATATTAAGCCTAATTTAACAAATTTACTTCATTGTATAGATGAAGAAACAACCACTTAGAAAATGTTACCATTCTTAAAGTCACGTGACAATAAGAAGCAAAATTAAGATTCAGCTCTAGATCTTTCTTAGTCTAGAGTCTAAACATTTCCTGGTATCACACTGTTTCTGACAGGAGATTGTTGAGGATCTCTATACATAGAACCAGCTCAAGCCACTCAAATAGCTGGGACAAAGCTAAGCCTAAAACTTATTTCCTAATCCTAGTCTCCTTTTAATATTATTTTTTATTAATTTGTGATTTCTTATCAAATCATGTGATACTAAGTTAAATTACCAGTAAAAGGCAAGAAAAAAAATTTCTCAATATAGGAAATATGTGTATACATGGATGATGAAAGCAAAAAGTTTTATCTTATGTCTAAAAAAGGAAGGATGTTGCACCAAGTTCATTTGCAGTGGGAAGGGTGTCCCCCCCCCCGGGGGGGGTTGTCTCATACAAGTAAAATTTTCTATGAACTTGATTCAATGAAACCAAAGTATGTAGCAAGGGTCTAGGATGTACTCAGAGATACTCTTGGTATCAGTAGGTGAGATGTTAAAGCAATAAGAATTATAGTCTCTATGACAGTGAAGAGTGAGAAGTCTCACAGAGAGCCCAATAGGGAGCACAAAGGTTGCTATCATTGCACAGGTGGTTAGTGCTTGAAGAATCAAAGAAGATAATGCTGAAGTTGTGCTGGTGTGTTTGGGGGTGGCTTCAAGCGGGAGGTGAGTCCTAGGTTGTATACTTAATCATGCTTTGCATTTGTTCAGCGGGCAATGTTTCACAGGGCAGTGATGTGAAGGGGATTTGAAGAAATTGCCCCACAGGACGGTATGAAATGAGGAGTATGAGGAAGAAACACCTGTGTCACCTCCCTTCTGTTGAGCTCAGTGAATGGCACCACAAACTCTGAGAGTCATCTGAGACTCACTCCTCTGTCTTCCTTTTCAACACTGGGAAGTCGCCACCCTCCACCATTCTCCCCTCGGGATTTTTGGCACGTGCACACATGCATCCAGTGTGTTTTTCAAGCTGCCAATTCCTAATTCTAAGTATCACTGATTTAGCTTCCTAAAAGTTCCTTGGGGACCAGCATATGGCTTAATGGTTACTTCACTGGACTCGCACTTAGTCAACTACTGTTCGAGTCCCGGACCTAGCAGCTTAACACTCATGCCAGGCGCATGTGTGTGTGTGTGTGTGTGCTCAAAATCCTGAGAGGAGAATGGAGAAGAGATGCAGGGATTGTCACTCCTGGGGGAGGGGGGGATTTCTCACTTTATATCTCTCTGTCTCTTTCTATCTCTTGGATGAGCACACACGCTCTATAGCAAAAATCTTCCTACAAAGAAAGAGAAAACAACAGAAAAAGTTCCACTGGATTTACCCTCCTACCACTCTGCTTTCTATGTCATATTCTAGCGTTTTATCATGTCTGCCAGGATTTTTGAGATACTTTTCTAGTCCATCTTTATAGGTCTTCCAGTATGGACTTCCTTAAATACATTCTTGAAAACTGTAGCTAGAATAACCTAAATGATACCTTTTCACTTCCAGCCTAAAATTTCTCCTTATTTTCTGTTATCTTCTGGAGAAAACCAAGACCTAGCTTCTGGTCATAGCACATAGGATCCTCCACCACGTGGCTAGTTTGGGCTCAGAATGTCATCTGGTATCAAACCGTTGATAGTTCCACGTAAGAATCATGTTTTCCATATCCATGCCTTTGCTCAAGCTATTCCCTTTGCCTGGACTATGCCTTTCATATCTTTCACCTGGCTTATTCTAATTCCTTTAGCAAGACTCAGGTTAGGTATTAGCTTTTTTCAGGATGATTTTCCCAAACCTTGAAATTGGCTTAGCCTCCATCCTCTGTACCTTTCTGTCCTGGCACTTGCACTTCTCCCAGCCACTTGTTAGTACCATTTCTATGCTGTATGCTCCACTCTGTCCTGAGAGAACAGAAAAAAAGGCCCTAAAAACAAACAAACAAACAAACAAAAAACGGCCTGGGTTATATTCCTCTCTTAGTAAGCTCAGCATTCAGCTCAAGCCCTCCGCAGAATGTAGTATTGGGTTGTCTGGAAAGTCATGACGTATCATTTTTTAGCGTTTGTCTATGCAAAAATGTGTGAACAACGTAATACTTATGCTGTGTGCAGGCTGGGTACATACCAAGTACAAGCAGGGAAATTCTGAGCTTAATGTGGTGAGAGACAGAGAGAGAATGGGGGATTTCAGGATTATTCCGTTGTGTGACATGAATGTGAAGTAGAAGAGGGTAGATGCAGGGTGATTTGTGAGGCAATGACATAGAGAAATCCCTTTTAATTCCATAAGCCTTGACTGAAGGCGGGGCCAGGTCAGCCATCTGTGAACTCTAGAGCAGAGCAGGGCCTGAATGGGGTGACTGGATTTTAGTGGGCTTCGTTCCTCCTCTCTACTTAATGTATATGCAGATACATAGAAAGATTGGTACATAGATACAGAGATTGATAGATTTAAAACGTTATATTCTTGTGTTCAGAGAACCTAACTTTTTAACAGCATAGAGGAGTCATTTATAAGGTCCCTTAGGGGGAACCAGCAGTTAGTGTAATGGCTATGTCGCTGGACTCCCACGTAGTCAACCGCGGTTCGCGTCCTGGACCCGGTGGCTTAAAACTCACGCCGGGTGCGTGTGTGTGCATGCCCAAAATCCCAAGAGGAGAATGGAGGAGAAGGGATTGCGGCATGACCATCCCCCCGGGGGGTGATTTCTCACTTTCTGTCTCTCTGTCTCTCTCTGTCTGTCTGGCGAGCACACGCGCCCTATAGTGAAAAAAAAAAACCTCTCCAAAAAAAAGAGAGAGAAAGGTCCCTTAGGCACTTCTTGCTATTAGTCTCCAAAGCGAAGGTGGCTTTGTGTGTGGGCAGGTGTAATATTTTCCCCAAGGAGATATAGACTGCTAACGGGCACATGATTCCAGCAGGGCTATTAAAGTGGGTATTAATGTGCAACAGCCCAGCCACAAGTAATTACTTCTCCTCTGAGAATCTCTTTGAGAGGTGCCTCTGTAGCCAAGAAGATGCCAAGAATTGGGTCCTACCTCTAGTAAATACCTTTCAAGAGTCTGAGAGAAGTTTGTTTCTATCTTCTTACCAATTACCAATTAATGCTGTTTTCCACATCTCTGTCCCTAACATGCTAAGTGAGCAGGTAGTGACGCCTTCTTGCTCCAGTACATTCTTTTGAAACTTTTTTCAATACAGACAGTAACAGTGTGTAAACTTTGCATCTCTTTTTTAAATTTTTTTTTGTGGATGGCTATCTAGAAATGATCTTATCAGCTTTGTTTGCATTTATGCATTCTGACTAAATACCAATATATACTAATGTTAGTAATGCCACTTTATAATCAACTGTGCCTTGTAATTTTGCTTGATTACCCAACCAATCCTTCATAAAAAATACCTTTTCATGGCCCATATATTCAGGTTATAATATAGTTTTTTACGACACACATAGACTCCCATTACCTTCTGGCAGATTGGCCAGGCTATATTAATATGCTGTGTTTTCTCTAGAGCTTTGACTTCCAAACTTCTTTCTCTCCCTCTCTCTCTCTCTCTCTTTTTTTTTTTTGCATCTTTCTCATCATAATACAGAGATGTAGTGTGAATTGTAATGAAGTCTCACTCTCACATGGGCCTCCTCGATATGGCCCCTTGGTTAAGTCTCTTTTTCTGGGTGTGTAATTCACCACCCCCCTTCTTTCTAATTATCCTGTTCATGGAAAGACTTTTCCTCAGCTAACCCTAGAGAAGGAAATTATTATTCAAAGTATATTTCTCAATATCAAGATGTCATCCATAACCCTTCTATTTTTTTTAACCTCTCAATCCAGAGTGGTCAATTTCACTTGCCCAACCAGAGAATTCAGGGAGTGGTTAGGAGGAAAATGTCTTTTCTTTTTAGCCCACCCTTTCTCCATCTTACTTTGGAATCTTTCTCTATAGGGACCCATTTTGACTTCTAAACTTATTGTGAAACTCAAATTTTTAGAGTGAAATAGTTTTTGCATATTTTACTCTTTTAATTCATCAATGTGCTATTAGAAGCTAGGATTTGATCTTATTCCTGGAAAGTGTATAACAAAATGGAGCAAAATGTGTATGCAGAGCAGGTAAAATAGCACAGCAAAGAGAATCGGGGCCTACTGAGAAGTAGAACTTAGTGTTTTGAGTACTTTCATAGATTCATAGAATGCTTTCATAGATCAAAGGAGGAAATTTAAATTTAAAAAGAAAACACAGAAGGCCAGGTCAATGGTGCGGTGGTGAAGTGCTATGGAAGTGATGCTGGATCCATAGGGTAGATCTCGGGTTTTGGTTCTTTAGTCAGCCTCTACACCCTTGCAGACTGTCTATTACCCTTCTGGCTGGGAAGGCAGTTGGGGTTATTGCAATCTGAAACCCTATTGAGGTTGCCCATTTCTCTGTCTGCCATTCTCATGAAAGAAATAAACTTCAAAATTAAAATAAAAAAGAAAGCATGGAGGGGACTAGCAGGTGGTGTGGTGATTAAGGTGTGGGACACTCCCACGTGGCCAACCACAGTTCAAGTCCTGGGCCTGGTGGCTTGCTCTCTCTCTCTCTCTCTCTCTCTGTCTATCTCTGTCTCTCTCTGGTCAAATTAAAATAAATGAATGCATAAATAAAATTAAATAAAAATAATTCCTTAAAAAAAAGGAAAGCATGGAATAAAAATGAACATTTCTCCTTTAAGCAGCCAATGTTATTTTGTAAGTCTCATTTATGTATCTATTTTATTAAATACAGGAATCACTAACATTCACACAGTACGTTATAGTTTGTCAGTGTTTTTCACATTAGTTAGGTGTTCAAATTGAATAGGAAGAGTTTTCCTTTGAGCATTATGATGACCTGTGTAGATTTGACTTTTATATTGGACATTTCTTGTTTGTTTTACAGGTTCTTGTTTCCTTTCCGAGAACTGTCTTACAGTAAGAAGTGGTTCGATCATTGGGATTGCTGTCTCCTCCCTGCTGTTGCAAGTGCCTGGCATTCACTCAGACTCAATAGCTCTAGAGGAGCCTGAGGATGTTTTGTAGAGTGGCATAGTCCTGCACTGCCTCAGGTGAAGTCTCAGGGGCTGGTTTTATGCTACAGGAGGGACCATGGCAACCTCCAGAGCAGCCTCACGGTCTCCTCGGGACATTGCCAACGTGATGCAGAGGCTGCAAGGTAAGATGTAGGAACTTCAGGGGTTTTGTTTTGTTGTTCTTGAATAGACTTTTAAATTCAAATACCAACTTAACTCAGAATCTGCTTAACTTTCTTGGATTTCTATTTAGTTTTATGAAACTTTAAACAAACAGTACAATGGACATCTTCGATTCCAGTGTTTTCAAATGAATCCAAGCTATCTTCTCTATGTAGAAAAAGAAGACAAAGATATAGCTCTCTTTGTGATTTTGTGACTGCATTATTGTGACCTTAGTCAGTGTCCTCCTGGAAATTCAATCATTGCCAAATGTGTAGATGCTGTCCTTCAATAGCCCCTGATAGTACAATTCTGGTCAGTGCCTGTTAAGGTTATCATGACAAACCACTACATGCTATTGTCAGTTATGTAAATAGCAGCATATCCCAATGAGAAAACACATAAAGGCCTACATGTTTTTTAAGCAAAATGAGGCAAAAGAAGTCCAGACAGATGACATGACACGACAATGTTAATGGTTAGTAGAAGCATACAGACACATACAGTACCCATTGCTGGTGCTTTTTTTCCTAAGCAAACTATTTTCTTTGAGAGTTTTGCTATAGGGTGTGTGTGCTCACTGGAGAGACAGAGAGAAATGGAGAGACAGAAAGGCCACCCCCAGGGGGAATGACTACGCCACAATTCCACAATTCCTCCTCCTCCATTCTTTTCTCAGGATTTTGGGCATGCATAGGGCACACGCACATGCGCGCGCACACACACACACACACACACACACACACACACACACACACAGCATGAGTTTCAGGCTGCCGGATCCCGGACTCTAACCACACAGCCAGCCATGTGGGATCCAGCACCTTAACCTCCACACCACCTGCTGGCCCAGGCAAACTGTTTCCTGCAAAATAATTAACAGTGAGATGTTATAGGTGAAATCCTAACTGTCAATTTGCTTTAAATCGGTATATTCATTGAATCATAAAAATAGAATTGTCACCTGTAGGCAGATGAAAATATGAGGTTCATGGAAAAATGGAATTAAAGTACAAAATTATTTTGGTGGAAAAATGTTCAAAATCTGTAGTTTTTTTATAACATTCATTTTTCAAAAATTCCTTAATTGTGATAATCCTAGTAATCTATTTGTAGTATTTAAATGTATACTTTATGATATAAAATTATCCAAATTGAGGAATCAACCCTCTAACCTAGTAATTAAGGGAATCAAATCCTGCATGACTGTCTCAGGTTCAAATCTTGGCCCCATAGCTTGAAAGTCATGTCAGGTACATGCACGTACATGCCTAAAATTTATACATATCCAAAATCCCGACAGGAAGGAGAAATCGAGAAGGGATTGTAGCATGATGATGCCCCATTAATGGAGGTTTGCTTCGTCTTCTTCTCTGTCTCTGGCTATCACACATGCCCTCTAGCAATTAAAAAATAGTAATGACTTAAAAATCCAAATATAAAAGGATTTTGTTCTCGTCTTCATTGAAAGAGCTTAAGCAACATGAGTTTTTGATGTTCGAATATCTCCTACAAGTAGTCATTATGACTTTGTGCCACAGATGTCCTGGTCATCTGTCATGAACCCATGTTCCTGCTTATAATGTGTTCAATGTGCGTAGCAATCATTTCCAACTGAGCATCTTTGACATTCAAAACATAGATCAAAACTCTTAAATCTGGGTATTCATGGCCCAGAACATGCTCATAACTAGAAAATCAGGTGATCCATGGCACTGGGAATTTCTTCGTATCTGATCAGAGACCACCAAGCAGACTTAGAGATTTTGTAGTCAAGTGAAGCCCTTCACGTTGGAGCTGCTTGGGCTGATTGTTGATGCTATGGGGTGAGTGCTGTTTGTGTCCTGTTTATTGCTGGATGATCCTACTTGTCATGCCAGAGAGAGCTTTCTTAAGTAAAAGAACAGATCCTTGCTGAGTATAGAGCTTAGAACTTTTTCAAAGGCTCAAAATTCTCTGGTTGGGACTTCCTAGCACCAAAGGTATCATATTTAATTTGCAAAGAGAAAATTTGAAAGTATTTAGTCAGTACAAGATTGTGGTCCTACAAACACTCTAGTCTTATTTCTGATGTTGACTGGAATGGAAACCCTTTTATTAAAGCAATGGTTAGGGGTGAGAGGATACTGAAGATTACTGATGCCTTGGTTTTGTTGTTGTTAAAGAGATTTTGCTGCAGAGTGTGTGTACTTGACAAAGAAATAGAAAGTGAGAAATTCCCCCTGGGGGGAGGGGGAGGACAGGGAGAGGAAATGGCCACGCTGCAATCCCTTCTCTTCCATTCCCCTCTTGGGCTTTTGGGCATACATGTACATGTGTCTGGGGTGTTTTAAGCTGCCAGGTCTGGGACTCAAACCGTGGTCTGCTACATGAGAGTCCAGTTATGTAAATGTTTTGCCATCTGCTGGTCTCTGTTGTTTTTATAGTTGATGTAAGTGGTTCTCTTGAGAAAGGTATGGAGTGTGACAAAGAGCTAGAAACTCTTTGCTTTCCCATTCCCACACTAGATCTGTGATGTGTAAACCCTATTGAATATTCATGTATCTATGTGCACCATTTGCAAAATGTGGCCTTGTCTCACTGGTGCAGCCCTTCAGAATTGTTAAGTTCAATGAGATACCGTACTAACGAGGCTTTTAAAACCACAAATACTACTCAGCTAATTATGGAACAAAATTAGTTGAGAAGTCACAGCTTGATAATTTGTTGCAAATTTTGTTTTACAAATTTTTCAAGCAATGTCAATTACTTTTGGAAACGTTAGTCTATAGTCTGTGTTTTATACAATTAGTAATGTCATGACTATATTAATTATAGGGATTGTTTCCCCTTCTATAATAGAAAGAATTATAACTAGTCATAAGGGTACCTAACAAAGTTAGAACAGGAAGCCATAAATTGAGGACAGCATTCTTGTGCACTAGACACTTTTCATTAGCCTTTGGCATCAAGTACTTCATGTTTATAAATTATTGTTGGCTGCAAAATGTCAGTATGAGCAACCACAAAAATGCAACATATCCAGCCTGTGTCCCTGAAAGCAAAGTGAAATGGCAGGAGGTAAAGGTGATCTTCTTGGTGTATCTGTTAACACATTGATCTGCTGGGTGAATTCTGCTGATTCAGCTGGTAAATGGAACCTCCTGCTCTCAGTTCTCATTGTGTATTCTTATTGGTGCTCTGAGCCCAAACAGGAGTCACCCTCCCTAGACACAGACCTGTCACTTGTCCAGGGTATTTAGTAACCTTGCTTATCTGCTGGAACCTCCAAATAAGCAATCCAGGTCCTAATAATTATAGAGCTGGCACTATTGCCCAGATAATCAAGACAAGTGAAAAATTTACTTGAGGAAAATACATTTCTACTAACTTAAAGAGAACCATAGTTGCTATTTTCAAAATCCAAATCCGTGAGAACTTTCTTCCTGAAACTCTGTTTTCTCTTTTTTTTTTCTTTTGCATGGATAGATAATGAGTAACTAATGTTTTTTATTTTTTTGTACTCTTGGTTCTTATTGTTGTTTCAGATCCATGTGCAACCAATAAAGAGCATGTAGCTTTGAATATTAGCAATTTGGCTTTACTATCTTATTTAGTTTACAACCATACTGTTGATTATTTTTCTGCCTTTAATTTTTATTTCTAGTGCTAGGAAATTAAAGCATACACACAGATTGCTACATAATTTATCTGCTACTGTAGCAGTTCAATATTTCCCCTTTGCCAATATTTGTGCTTGTTTGAGCATAATGTTTTAGACTGGGGCCCTGAATTATGGATGAGCAGTCAGACTGCAATGCAGAGCTTCGTTTGCTCTTAAGAATAGTAAATGTGGCTGTAACTTTAATCCATTTAAATAGAACCAAATACCCAAATATGCAACAATTATATAATTCAGAGGCATTAGAACTTTAAATAGATATAATTGGTACATACATTTTCTGCTTTTAAAGGCTGTTGTGATTTGGATAGTGGTTTGTCCCCCAAAGGTTTAGTTTTTGGAATTTGATACCCAGTGTAATGATGTTGGGAGATGGTGAGACCTTTAGGAAATGATAGCTAGTGACCTTTAAGAAAGTATGAGGTGGACATCAGATTGGTTACATCACCACATGGCTGATGGAAATAGAACATGGCAGGTAGGAGCAGAGAGGGACCTAAGGACAGCTATCTTTCTTTTACAACAACACATTCTCAGAGAACTAACCCCTTCTTTGGAGAGCAAGAACTAGCCCTTCTCCAAGACCAAACTCAGTCTCTCAAGAGATCATTAATCTTGGGGCTGGCATATGGCACAGTGGTTAAGGAGCTAGATCCCATGTGACCAGCTCTGCAGTTTGACCTCAAGACCTGAAAAATACTCCAGATGGGTGGATGTGTGTGGCCAAAATCCCAAGGAGAAAGGAGGAGAAGGGATTGCAGCATGGCCATCCTCTCTGGAGGGTGTTTCTACTTTCTCCCTCTCTGTCTTTCTGTCTCTCTGGAGAGCGCATGTGCCCTAAGTCAAAAACAAACAAATGGACAAAAACCTAGAAAAACAGATGGTGATAATATTTATTTAAGGCTTTTTTGTAATCTTTTGTAGTACTTCTGTATAGCATTTACTTGAAAGGTATTTTTTGAATGATAAGCTATATATTTTTACTTAATGATAATATATTAAACTATGGATTTTAGGTTAATTTTAGATTAACATATCAATATTACTTATGGTAAGACTGGGTGATATCAATGTAATCTTATAGTGGTCAATGACAGGAAAGATTCAAATGGGCATGCTAGGGTATTATATAGAGAATAGTTTAGTACAAAAGTATTCACTGCAAGGTCAAAATTTTATTTTTAAACCTTATGAATAGATTCAAAGAGAAACAAATGAAAAATAAATAATCACTTCCCCTCAGACATATGTATGAATTCTGCTAATGGTTCAGTACAAAATAATCTTGGTCTCCTCTTTTTCTGGGTAATTTTAAACTTTTTTTGATTAAGTGTAACATTTCCTGTTAAGTCCATTATACTATAAAAGGAAGCCTCAGACTAAAAAATGGTTGACTGAGAATTAGAGTAAAATAATGATAAATAATGAATGAAACATAGTTTTCTTTTAGTTTAATGTTATTAGCCATAAGCACAACTTGGGGAAGAAAAAGTTTGCTATCTTGTTAAGATTCTCATTTTTGTTGTAATGCCTGAAAGGAGTAAGTTTTATACTTTGTAAGTCTGACTTAATTACTTTTCTTATTAAATCACAAAACAATGTCAAATCCCATTTACTGTATTTACTTTGAAATTCCCTTTTGTGTCTAATACTCTCTTCCTACATAAATGTTATGTGAAAATATCTTGAGTTGGGACCAGCAGTTAGCATAATGGCTATGTCGCTGAACTCCCATGTAGCCAGCCGTGGTTTGAGTCCTGGACCAGGTGACTTAAACTCACGCTGGGCGTGTGTGCGTGCATGCCCAAGATCCTGAGAGGAGGCTGGAGGAGAAGGGATTGCGGCATGGCCATCCCATCTGGGGGGTGATTTCTCGCTTTCTATCTTTCTATCACTTTCTCTGTCTCTCTCTTTCTGGTGAGCACACACGCCCTATAGCAAAAACCTCTCCAAATATATACATATATATATATACATACACACATATATATATGCATATAATCTTGAGTTTAAGTAGACAAATAATAATAATTATTTATTTATACTTTGGAATGCCATAGTTAAGAAAATATTGGATAAATTAATAAATAATAATCCCTAAAATAATAGAAGATAAAATTAGTTAAGAAATATAAAAGGAAAGAAAGAAACGAAAGTAGTTAAATTTGTTTGACTTTATTGACCTTGCCATTTTTGGAAAATCTTTATCTGGATTTTTTTTTAATTAAAAACAGTTTTCGACCCTAAAATTCGCACAAGGACACACATTCTGTCTGAATGGGTTATTATATTGGTCTTTTAAATGTGTGTCATTTTCATAATATTATGGGTTAAAAAATTCTTTACTCAAGGGTATATTTCATGTTTCTATTTATTTTAAAGTATCAAAGTAGTACTCTGTTAACATTTGTGTAGCATACTTTAAGCCTTTCTGTTTGCAAAGCTAATTTCATCCAAAGGGCATTTTTGAAGAAAGTGTCTGAGGCCTTCAGGATCTTTAGTGACCTATAATATATTGGCTATCAAGTAGAAAAAGAAGATTGCTAAATAACAAATAATGAAGGTTTACAAATACTAACATCAATCAAATGTAAATCAAGTCACTTCAAAAATTATATGTATGGAAATATATTTTAAATAGGGTGTGTGTACCTTTCAATACACTTACCTCATGTAGTAGACCTCTAAAAATAAGAGGGTATAAGTCTACAAATGAAACAAAAGCACCCCTACATATATAGTCTACACATTCATCCTCTTTAACATAATACTTTAATTTTGCTACTTTCGTGATGTAATATTAAACATATGTAACAAAATTACATCCTTGACCTCTGGATGAAAGTCCCATATTCTTGGCTTGGCTTCTCTATTCTAAGTCCATTTAACCTTCCAGTTGAGCTTTTTCTTGTAGCTCCCCTATATATCCCTGTATTTCAGCCAAATGGCACTATCTGCTGTGCTCAGAAGACACCTTGATTCTCTGTCTCCTTCTGGGGCACCTACAGAGAAGAGCTCAATTCACTTCTCCTAAATCTTGACTAATTTTTAAAGCCCAACTCAAATACAATTGAGCAAAGGCTTTATCACTAATACAGTCATGAATTCTCTCTTCCATCTAAGCTTCTCTAGCACTTTGTAGTATTAGTAAACCAATGGTCTGATATTGCTTTGCGTTATGTTATATGTATGTGTCTAGTCAACCCAACCTGAAGGCAAGAATTGGGTCAATGTCACATCAGTGTTCCACACATTGTCTAGCATAGTGTAATTCATAATGCGAATATTCATAAATGTTTGTAGAGGAAATGTAGTGTAAATATTTAATATCATATCGATTATCAATGATGGAAGCTGGGAAGCCAGGAGGGAGGCTATTTTTGATAATCAGGAGATGACAAACAGTGGCCTGAACTAGGAATTAAATAGTAAATGGAGAGGTGATATCATTCTAGATATATTTTGAGGTAAGACCAAAAGTACTTGCTGATGTATTAGATATGGTGTATGAAAGAAAGACATGAAGATTGGCTTTCTCATTTTTTTCATTGTGAAATCAGGAAAGACCTTGTGGTGGTGGGTGGTGGGGGAGGAACAGTGCAGAAATGGAAAATCAAGACCTTGTTCTGGATATGTCACATTTTAGATGCCTGGTAGATATTCAGTGGACTAGGTGAGAGGTGTATCTGTAGAGATCAAGGGAGAAGACACAGCTGGAGAAAACATTCGCAAGTCGTCTGCACAGACAGTGTTTATAGCTGCATGATTGGTTGGCACCATCCAGGTCACAAGGACAGATAGAAAAGTTTGAGAAATAGAACTTTCAGCATTATAGGAATTGGGAAATGAAGATGCCACATATGAAACACAGAGAAGTTGCAGTCTATGTGGAAGGAAGAAAGAAGAGAGAAAGAAGGTCTAGAAGCTAAGGGAAGATTGAGTACAAGGAGGAGGTGTTAATGTTTTAATGTTTATATGTGCATGTTTTCATATGTTTATAGTATATAAAAGACTGTATATTTTATTATACATATCAGGCCTGAGTAGGTCCAAGTGCATGTGCCTATGGTTTAAATCATTTCTGAAAGGATGAAGAATGGCCCTGTGCATTGCCTATGAAAGAACGATTAGGTTCTCAGAAGTTAATTAGATAAGAGCATTAAGGATTTACTAAAGATAATTCCGTACTTTACGTTTACACTCAGAAATGAAGAAGCCTCAGGATAAAATATCTCTTACTGAGGTCCTAATCAGTCTTCCCCTGTTGTGGATTTGAGGGTCCTGCTGTGTGGTACAATAGTCCTTGTGAGGCTGGGTTCCTACAGGTGCCATTTTGGACATGTGTTACTGACAAGGTCCTGGTGCCTTCCTTCCTGTGCACCTCTTCCCAGCATACATCTCCGCTTGCGCCTTTGGAATTACTTTTCTGGATTATTTTCTCATCACAAAAGCAGTCTGAAACCAGTTCATGTTATGGGGAACATCTTTATAGAGTCAATGGCTGACTTGCCCCTGTCCACATTATTGCTTATGTAGCTCCTCTATGGCACAGTTTCATGAAAAGAGAAGGTGTGATGTTATGGGTGTTTGAGTTATTTGAAATATTTTGAGGACTCAGATTTTTTTCTGTGTCAAAACTGGGAAGATGGTCTCTCCCAAGATACTGTAACTGAGTTGGGAAAACTGTGTCTGCATTTCAGAAAACTCTGTGAGACACTGCTGGTAGCTATTTTACCCTATCTGTGCTACATTCTGTGACTCTCGTTGGCTTTTGTAAAAGAAATGAAGATCACACAAGTGTCCACTAACTTGAGAGTTCCTTTCATTTTCTCCCTAAAATAATAATTGGAAGTCTAAATGAAAATGAGAGGGAGATGTTGGTGACTGACTCCACTAGATAAAGTGTCAAATTATCCGTGAATAATATTGAATTTTGTGTATAATGAACTTTGCTTAAGTATTTAAAAAGTAGCTTCTATTGTAACCTATGTTTTTTTTTTCCTGTTGTCCACAATGACCTCTTAGATTAAAAACAAGCAATTCCTTCCTGTACTGATATTAATCTCTCATATTTAGTAAACACTGGTCTCCACCCATAGTGAAAAAATTATTTACCTTGAATTATATAATTGTCCTTCATTTGTTTATTTCCTTTCTCCTCCTGGGTGTCACCAACAACATTCACATGGCACTTACATCTGTTTATTTTTACTATATTATTTATTTGTTTTCTGACTTGGGATTTTGAGATTTCTCAAGATTTACCCTTGTTGGGGACTTCTGCTTGTTGTTTGTTGTCATGAGTGTTAGTATTTGTCATATGCTCTTCTTCTATGTTATGAGCCACAGTGTTTATTTAATTATTATGAGTCAATAATTACAATAGCCACATATTTATAGTCTGCATTTGCAGGTCTTTTACTTTTCTGAAGATATTCATAGATTATCTCATTTTATCCACTTTTAGTTGTTATAAACTTCATTGCTTCAATATTTAACAGGGAAATGTGAAATTCTTACAATATATCCAGAAGCCTAGGAGTTCAACTACACTGGACCTTTGATATTAGAACAACTGAAATACTTGACAACACTCCAACTGGTTCCCTTTCCTTGTTTAAAAACCTGCAATGACGCACCATAACCTCCAAGATAAAACCATTATAGCACAAAGGATCTTCATCACTGGACTCCCTTTATCTTTATGTCTTCATTTCTATTCACCCTCCACAGACTGAAGTGTTCTAGCCACTCGGAACCACTTCTGTTCCCTTCAAGCCCTCATTTCCCTGGGTGCTCACACATTCTCCCTTACCTTCTCAAGCCTTGAGATTGAGCTCAAAGATCTCCTCTTCTTGAAACCTCCCATATGCCAATGCCAAAGTGAGAAGATCCTTCACTTGTTCACCACTATGACAATGTTTCTGTTCCAGCATGGATGTTTTTCAGTCTATAAGTGTTTGTCTCTTTATTTCCATGTTCTATTAGAATATTAGAATCTGACGATAAGACAACATTTAAAATGGTTAATTAACACTTGTATTTTTTGACTTTGGATACCTGGTACCAAGCATAAGCTTGACATTTAGCAGGGGCTCAGTTCATTAAATCATGTATTTATGCATTTAACCAATATTTATTGGGCATTTACTGTGCCCAAGTCCTTGGAACCCAAGTGTGAACCTAAAATACAGAGTTCGTTTCCTTAAGAGGCTGTGTTCTACTGCAATGTTGTAGTAATTAATAAGGAACCTAGAAATTATGTGATAGATACGATGTGCAAATTTTTGTTTGATGAGTAACTGAATAAATAAATGTAATTTTCACAAAACAGGCAGATGTAATTAAGTAAACTGACCAGGGTAGCAGATGATTGAAAAGTCTAACTTATTTCATATGGCCCTTTACTCTGCCTGAGTTGTTAACACTTTAATCTTAAAAGTATAGTATATAAAGTGGTGTAGTTGTTTTGTCTGGAGGAGGATTTATAGTTCATAATTCAATGTACTTATTTTGCAAATGAAATGACTGGCCTAGAGCAGCTAAGTAATAAACCAAGGTCATAACAAGGTATTGAGGAATTCTGGTCTCTGAGACAACTGTAAGATAACTAATATTCATAAGTGCATATTCCCTGTTTTGTTCTTTTGCATAGTTCTCAATGCTCATTGGATTATTATGAATAGGAGAGAAAACTAGCTTCCTAATTCTCAGGTTCCAGCACAAAATAAAATGTGAGACCCCCTTGTTCAACAGCATTTAAGAAAAACTAGCATGTAAGCAGAGCATATGTGGGTCCCACCAGAGGGCAGGGCTCTGTACAGCTACTCAAGTTGCACACTCTGAAAGCCAGCCCTGAGCGATCCAACTCTGGAGGCCTTGAAACTCAGAAGACTTTAGGGCCATCCCAAGTGAGGTGAAGAAGGAAGAGGAAAGGAAACAAAACATGAAACATCCTCAGCTGTTTTAAAATTCAAATCTAGAATCAATTCTGTATAAAAGGGAAGTAAGAGGAGAAAACTCTTTCATCTTCATCTTCACATTGCCCTGACCAGAACTCAAAACTAGTCCTTGAGTACAAGTAGCCAACATCTCTATGGGTTAAATACATTAGAGATTTGGGAGCCTACCTTGTACTTATAGCCTTATTTTTCTAGGTTCAAAATAAGTTATCATAAAAAATGAATTCATGGTCATTTAGTGATTGCGCTTTACGTACATATTTCTTCAAGAGAAAAGAATATGTTGAGTATTAATTATTTTAATCTTAATTCCCATCAGAAACATATAGGTCATGATGAATAATCATGAGAATCTAGCAATTACTTTGCTTATTTCAGGTATTTATGCTAACTATATCCCTTTAATTTCTCTGCTTCTACAATGAATAGCATGATAATCAGATTTGTAAGAAATGTGCTGTATGGATATAAAAAGATTTGGTGAAAATTTCCATTTCTTGACTTAATCTTCTTTAGCCAAGTTGTGAAAAATCCCTAAAGAGTGCACTGCTCTTGAGTTTGTAAGTCAGAAAGTGTGAGAGTGTGAAAACAATTAAGAAAATATTGCCAAGTTCCTGAGTGAGTCTCAAACAGTGAGCATCAGACATGTCTTCCAATGTTATGAAATCTCTTACACAATTACTGTAGATAGATACCTATGCAAATTAATAAATTTAATAACAAAATAATGTAAAGCATATTTAAATCAGACCAGAACTCTGTTTTGTAAATCACTTTCTTTACCACCTAATATTTGGTCTTTGAAGTCTGTTTTCTACAAAATATCTGTGTTTCACCTGTGTGATAAAATGGATTATTTTCAAAATAATAACTCCCACCACCACAATAATAGTCAGACAAGGATAAAATGTTGGTTCTGTTGCATTTTTAAGCATTGTATATTTTCTTTTCTTGTTTATTTTCTTAGTACTTTTAAAAAGAATAACTTCATGACAAGGTTGGGTCTTGGTGATATCTTCATGGTTTAATGTGATAATGACAACAGTCATGTAAAACTCCATTTAATATTTGCAAATAATTAAAAAACAGTTAGTTACATTTAAAAGTTCAGTTTTCACAATTAAGATTACCAGTAAAAAAGGACTGCATTTTTATAGTTTCTCAGGTTATAGTTAATGGTTGACATAAATGGTCCTGAAAGACATAGAATCTCAAAAATTTAAATGGAAAAAATCTTAAAAGATGGTCTTAGTTTTAAAAGATGGGTAACTGAGAATTCTTCCTTTTTTTTTAGAGAGAGATATTTTTGCTATAGGGTATTTGCATTCGCCAGAGAGACAGAGAGCAAGAAATCACCCCCCAATGGGGAATGGTCATGCCATAATCCCTCCTCCTCCATTCTCCTCTAGAGATCTTGGGCATGCATGCACATGTACCCAGAGTGAGTTTAAGTCCCCTGGTCTGGGGCTCGAACCACTGTCAACTACATGGGGGTCCAGAGATGTAACCATCATGCCATCTGCTGACCTTGGTAGCTGAGCTTTCTAAGGATTAAGTGACTGGTACAAGGTCATACATTTAGTTAGGCCAAAATAGGATTAGAACTCCAATCATCTGACTCTCTCCAGAATTATGAAATTGTAATGAATTTTATCTTCTTGTTAAAATTATGTGCTCAAGGAAAAAAACATTGATTTTTAAGTTCTGCCCTTAGTTGAAAAGCAAGACTGATATTAACTGCATGCCTAATTATGTGAAGTTATACACTCGGTATTCGCTTGTAATTAAACCACTTACTACAAGTACTTTGAGCTTTTAAGGGCATAGCCAAAATCTTCTTCAACTTTTAAAATATGGCAAATAGTCACTAAATATTGGTTGCATAGATGTTAGATGAGTAAGTTTACCTTGTCTACAGTGTGCCTTTGAAGAGCAGCAGAGATAAAGAGAGAGAGAGAAAGAGATCTTTGCATCATCACATCAGCTTTTATTGGCTGCTTCAGCAAAGCTATTGAAACATTTCCCCACCGGTCTTACCTACTCACTGTAGTCCCTAAAACTGTAAATATTGACAATGAGGCTACAGCTTAAATATTAAGGACTCTTTCTTCTGAAAACGCTGCCATATGATCGATTCTTTGCATTTGTGTGATCTGTTTCATAAAGTGCAGTAATGAGCAGCAATTCCGAAGATGTTCCATGCCCACCCCCACCCCGCCCTGTGCTCCAGGTAGTTAAACATAGAGATATGGGGCTGGAGGGTGACTCAGCAGTAAAATGTGGTACTCATGAGGCTGACACATGTGGGAAGGTGAAGGTTCATGTCTGGAGCGCTCCCTGAGTACACCAGGCAGGCCTGTGCCTGTGGTTTGGACTGGTTGAGGTTGGGAGTGGATCGTGGCATCAAAACCCCATCGAGTGCTTTCTTCCTCCCTCTCTCTCTCCCTTTGCTCTCTGTCTCTTTCACTCATGGAATAAATGAATAGACTTAAAAAAGAAAGTAAAGGATCTAACTTCCTGGTCCTTCAGGAACTTTAAAGGCAATGACCGGGTTATAACCACGATTTGCCCTAAAAAAGTTGCAGTGAGTAACCCCAGAGGGGGCGAGGGCAGAGGCCCTTTGGAAGTTGCCTTGGTTTCTTTCTGGGCTAACACCAGGCAACCCTCCAATCTCCCCTACTGCTGCTGTGCCTGTGCACCAGCTTGGGCCCTGGCCCTTCCTCACTTGAGTTCTCATGCCAGCTTGAGGAACTAGGCCACATTCTGACAGAACTGCCAATGAGCTCGGCTTCTCACCACACCCCAGATGGCCACTGGGTCGCAGACAGCAAGCTGTGGCTTCTCTCCCAGCACTGCCCAGACGCAGGCCACAAAAAGTGGAGGGATAAAGGATGTGCTCTTCCTTCCCCACAGTGCTACCATGAGCCTTTACACCACAGATTGTAGTGTTAACCTGCTTTGCATTACATGAGGGAAGGTTGGCTTTGGTTGCATATCTAAGACATTTATGGGACAGTAATTGTTAATTATTACTTTTCTGAACTTAACATTTTACCTTTGGGTTTGGGAAGGTATGGACTACTTGAATAGCAGACGCTGCTCATTTTATTTAAAACCAAGCATTACTGTAATGAATACATACAGCTCCAAGAAAAAAAAAAAGATCTTTTGATATTAGCAAAAGCCCAAATTAATCCAAGCTATAAAATTATCTTTAGAGATCTGCATTTAAAAAAGTAACATTGTTTCTATGCTCCAGCCCATAGGGAAAGTCTTGCTGTTCAGAAAGCTGTATGTAGAGTTTCCACCTGGAAATGGTTTTAATCGGCTCAGTTACTGATGCCTCAAACATGGAGATTTATAATGGAAATGTTGAATCAGTCTTACGAACAGGCCATAGGAGTGAAGTGCTGTCACACATTTTTTCCTGACAGAGTTCCTTCACAACTAATTCCACATGGATATGAGCTATTATATGTTTGATAAAGATAACTATTTCCTGTTATCCAAAATAACTTCTGATGTGGGTCAGATTATTGATGCAGAACATTAGACACTCCCTTTACATTTCAAGGACAATTAGTACTTTGAAGTTCTAAATAGCTTTTGTTTCTGCTTAAGAGATGAATCATGGGTCCATTTTTTTAAAAAGAGGTTTTTTGCTATAGTGCACATCAGCTTGCCAGAGAGACAGAGAAACAGAGAAATAGAAAGTGAGAAATCACCCCCAGGGAGATGGCCACATCACAATCCCTTCTCCTCCTTTCTCCTCGCGGGATTTTGGATATGCACGCACATGCTCCAAGCATGAGTTTTAATCCACTGTGTGCGGGACTAGAACTGTGGTCGACTGTGGGAGTCCAGTGACATAACCATTACACCATCTGTGGTCCCCACGTGAATCCATTTTTAATTTTGTCATTGCTAATGTATCTAATTAGTAATTTAATTTAGAAAATATAGAAATTTCTATTCTTCTTTAGAGGAGAAATTAGTTAAAATGAAAAATGAGTAGGTTTCCTGCACCCTAATAAAAATATTTTCCATAAACTATAGTGACATTTTTAAACAAGTTTTGCCAGAGGGTACATGTGCTCATCAGAGAGAGACAGACACACAGAGAGAAAGTAAGAAAGCACTCTTCATGGGGGATGGACATGCTGCAATCCCTTCTCCTCCACTTCCCCTTGGGAGATTTTGCACATGCACCGAGTATCTTTTTCAAGCCACTGTGCCCGGGACTCAAACCGCACAGTCAGCCATGGAGAATCCAGCTACCCTCATGCCCAGAGCACCAGCTGGCCTGTGAGATGTTTTTATGATGCTATCTCTTGTGCACATCTTCACACATACGTGTATGTCATGGAATGGTTGAATATTTCGTCATGTATGTGCGCCAGCGCTGGTATTACAATTCTCCATCATGTCCAGTTTTTCACTATTATAAATAAGATTGGTCACTTTTTGGTAAGGTTTTTGCCATAGGGCACATGCACTCACCAGAGAGAGACAGAGACAGTGGAAGAGACAGTGAAAAATCACATGGCCATGTTGCAACTCCTTCTCCATTCTCCTCTTGGGATATTGGGCACACATGCACACGTATCCAGTGTGATTTTCAAGCCACTGGGTCCAGGACTTGGGCAGTGATTGACCATGTGGGAGTCCAGTGCCTTAATCACTATACTACCTGTTGGCCCTGGCCACTTTTTAACATAGTTAAAATGCTTTTACCTTTTGGATTAAATTTTCTTTTAAAAAACAAACTTTTATTTATTTTTTGGAGATTTTTTACTATAGGCTGTGTGAGCTCACCAGAGACAGAGAGACATAAAATGAGAAATCTCCCCCCCCGCCCGCCACTCCCGGGAGGGGTAATGGTTAAGCTACAATCCCTTCTCTTCTGTTCTCCTCCCTGGATCTTGGACATGCATGCACATGTGCCCAGAGTGAGTTTGAAGCCACTGAGTCTGGAACTCGAACCATGGTCAGCCACATGGGAATCCAGCAATGTAACCATTATGCCATCTGCTCTGGCCCCCAGGCTTTTATTTTTAAGAATTAGTTTTATAGTCATATACTGGACAAATTTCAAAGATGGTAAAGTCTAATAATGACTACAGTGGTGACTTATGTGTTAAAGATATATTTGTATAAATTTCCCATTACTATGGAATATTTTTAGTTGAAGTTTCCAAACTTTTCTTCAGATATCCCCAGAAACAGAATAACTCTCCTTGTATCCTTCCTACTTGACTAGAAAGTTCTGAGAGGAAATCTATGTCAGGAGCTGATGCTTTATTTCCTTTGATCAGTCTGATTCCCACGTGGCTAAGGACAGAGCCATCTGCAGCATTTCATTTAAAATAGCACAAGCATACTTTTGCAAAAATAACAATTGCCAGTGATATGATAAAGCTAAATGTCACCGTTATAAAGCAAGCTTAGCACTGGAATAAAGGACATAGGCTACGAAACTCCCTTGACTCTGATGGAAGACACGGCTAATAGAAGCACTTGGGTTCAATTTTCTGATTCCTTGAATCATCCAGACAACCGTCTCAGCTCTTGGCTTCATCAGTTTGTGCCGAGAGTGGGAGTGAGAAGCTGTGAGACATCTTGAAATAATGGATGCCAAGATGCTAAAGTCCTGCCTCACATTCCTGGCAAAGACTGTGTCACCTGCAGACCAGTTATTTCAGTCAGAAATGTATAATAGATCCCTTGCCCTGGCTGATCCCTGTGCTGGTTCTCCATACTGGCATGACCCACATGGATGCCTGGGTTTGTTTTGGTTTTGAATTATTTATTTAATCTATTATTATTTTTAAATTTGCTATGGACATGTGCACGCACCAGAGAGAGACAGAGAGGGAAAGTGAGAGAGCAAGCTGCCAGGTCTGGACTCAAACCACGGTCAGCTATGTGGGAGGCAAGTACCTTAACCACCTTACCACCTGCCGGCTCCCTGTCTCCTGTTTTCCTGTTTTTCCTCCATTTTGCAGGTACAGCCTGCTGGACTTCCCTGAGTTTCCACAAAGGGGAACTCCATCCACACTGACTCAGAGGAGGACTTGCTCTTCTCTCCCACTGCCTCAGAAAGGAGCACACACCTCATTACCATTTCTGAAGTTCCCCCTCCTTTTCCTTCCTCTTTGTTTTTTTTGTTTGTTTGTTTTTGTTTTTGTTTTGTTTTGTTTTGTTTTCTTTTTCCTTTTTCCTTCTTTCTTTCTACAAACAGGAGCTTCTTAAAACTTGACAGGGGGACCAGCAGATGGTGTGGTGGTTAAGGTGCTGGACACTCCCACATGACTGACCAGGGTTCGAGTCCTGAATCTGGTGGCTTGCTTTTTCACTTCCTCTCTCTCTCACTCTCACCCTCTGTCTCTCTCTGGTCAAATTAAAAAAGTCAATGAATGAATAAATAAAATAAATAATTATATAAAAAAAAACCTTGACAGGTATGGACAAAATGGGAAAACGGTTGTGGGCCGAGTTTCAGATCATAAGAAAGCTTTATTTATACCCTACTTGTCCCAGAAAGAATTGGAAAAAACAAAAATGCATACCACCAGATGCGTTTTGTTTTTAAATAAGGAAGTGTGTAACTGAGGCCCATGGAAGGTACTAATTAAGGCCACTTTCATTCTAAGCTTGGTGCAGATGTGCCTTATTAATTTGCCAGGGCTGTCATGTCAGTTTTACAAACGAGGCAGCTTAAACAACAGACATGCAGTGCCTCATGGTTTTGGAGATGATCTAAATCCAAACCGTAGTGTCAGCAGGATAGCTACCTCTGAGGGCTGGGGGATGACCCGTCCCATGCTCCTTTCTTGGGCTTGTAGATGGCTATTTTCTACTTGGGTCTCCTTCACATTGTCTTCCTTCCATGGGTATCTCTGTGCCCAGACCTTTTTATGTGGTTAGCAGTCCTGGGCTGGCCCTGAGGCCTCGTGGTGAAGGGAGTTAGATCCCATATAGCCAACCACTCTTTCGGTCCTGGCCCCAGCAGCTTGAAAAAACATGCCAGGCATGTGTGTATGAATGCCTAAAATCCTGAGACCAGCAGTTAGCATAATGACTATGTCGCTGAACTCCCACGTAGCCTACTGTAGTTCGAGTCCCAGACCTGGTGGCTTAAACTCACGCCAGGTGCGTGTGCGTGTGGGCCCAAGATCCCAAGAGCAAGAGGAGAATGGGGGAGAAGATTGTGGCATGGCCATCCCCCCTGGGGGGGTGACTTCTTGCTTTCTATCTCTCTGTCTCTCTCTGTCTTTCTGGCGAGTGCACGCACCCTATTGCAAAAACCTCTCCCCACCCCCCCCCCCCCACCAAAACAACCCCCCAAAACCCAACACAGAACGCCTAAAATCCTGACAGGAGGGGGAAATGAAGGGGAAGGGATTGCAATGTGAGCATGCCATACTGAGAGGTGGTACTTTTTCCCTCGCCCCTCTGTCCTTCTTCTCTCTCCAGCATGCTGTGCATTCACCCTCTTGCCGTTAAAAAAAAAAAAAAAGGACACCAGTTGCTTTGGATTAGGTCCTAACCTAATGAGTTTGCTTTAATCTGATTACCTCCAAATAAGGTCACATTTTGACTACTGGCAGTTAGAATTTCAATGTATAATTTGGGGGAGGTAGGCAATTTAGTTCATATCAATATCTAAGTCTTACTGCAGCTGACGGTTAAGGGAGTTGGGATGGAGGCAGAGAATAAAGTGGAGAAGACCTGCTGAGCAACTCATTTCCTGCTTACTGAACACTGGGCTTGGGCATCAAAAGAGCACAGGAACGTGACCCAAATGAGTGACAATGGAGGAGCGAGACAATCCAGGACTAAGAGCATTGAGACCAACAGATGGTGTAATGGTTATGTCTCTGGACTCCCACGTAGTTGACCACAGTTTGAGTCCCAGACCTGATGACTTGAAACTCACTCTGGGTACATGTGTGTGGATGCCCAAGATGCCGAGAGGAGAATGGAGGAGAAGATATTGCAGAGTGGCCATCCCCTGGGAAGTGATTGCTCATTTATCGTATCTTTGTCTCTGTCTTTCTGGTGAACGAATGTGCCTTATAGCAAAATCTCTTAAAAAGAAAGAATAAAAGAGCACTGGGTTGGCAAGTTGAAAGTGGTCAGGTGAACCATGGAAATGAGTTTCTGAAGCACACGGAGCTGTGACTGATTGTAAAGAATTCAGTATGGACTCAGTGAGAAACAGACACCCCTTGCTCCTATTCCTATATCTTTGGATTACCTAGATATCATCAAATGAACCAGTCCCCTCAATGATGGGTAACTATACTACATTCAACCTGGAATTTCAGTTAGATTCCCACTGGAACTATTGGTAAGTGTAGTGACTATGAAAGAATTTCAGGCAATGGTTGGTAGTCTTTGTTATGGGTCTATGGGGTCTCTTGCCTATATCCTGAACTTTACTTTTACTCTGTAGCTATTCATCAGGGCTGTATTTGCCTGGACTCTTGTCTTTTGGGAAAGTAACACATTTGCATCCTTATCCTATAGCCACGTTTTGGAGCTCACACCCACCTGGTGTCATATAGCTATACTCTGCTGCCATAAATATGCCTCCTTTGCCCTTCCAGACCTCTCAGTGGCATTGATCCTTCAATGTTGACCACCATCTACTATTTCCTATTCTTTGTTTTGCTTAGACTGTATCCATTTAACTCATGGTTATGGGTGTATGCCTACTTAGATGAGCCTCCACTTCTTCATTTGAGTTAAGCCTGTCCCCACCTAGGTTTACTATGATTCACGGTCTTGACAACTGTGACCATCATCCATAAATCCCACCTCCCAATAGATGGCAAGAGCTTGTCTTCTTCCTAGTTCTAGGCCTCTTACTCCTTTGCTAAACTTCTCCTATAGCTTCTACTTTGGATGGGAACGGCTGTTCTCTGGCTTGGTATAAATTATCAGCATGCACTCTATTCTCACCTGAATAACAGCAATGTCATTCATGAACCCAAATAGCACTTATTTCCTTCTTAGGTTTGGAAGGAAATCTTCCTAAATTACCTGTTTTGTTTGTTTGTTTTAGAGAGATTTTTGCTACAGGGTGTATGCGCTCCCACGTAGTTGACCACAGTTTGAGTCCCAGACCTGATGACTTGAAACTCACTCTGGGTACATGTGTGTGGATGCCCAAGATGCCGAGAGGAGAATGGAGGAGAAGATATTGCAGAGTGGCCATCCCCTGGGAAGTGATTGCTCATTTATCGTATCTTTGTCTCTGTCTTTCTGGTGAACGAATGTGCCTTATAGCAAAATCTCTTAAAAAGAAAGAATAAAAGAGCACTGGGTTGGCAAGTTGAAAGTGGTCAGGTGAACCATGGAAATGAGTTTCTGAAGCACACGGAGCTGTGACTGATTGTAAAGAATTCAGTATGGACTCAGTGAGAAACAGACACCCCTTGCTCCTATTCCTATATCTTTGGATTACCTAGATATCATCAAATGAACCAGTCCCCTCAATGATGGGTAACTATACTACATTCAACCTGGAATTTCAGTTAGATTCCCACTGGAACTATTGGTAAGTGTAGTGACTATGAAAGAATTTCAGGCAATGGTTGGTAGTCTTTGTTATGGGTCTATGGGGTCTCTTGCCTATATCCTGAACTTTACTTTTACTCTGTAGCTATTCATCAGGGCTGTATTTGCCTGGACTCTTGTCTTTTGGGAAAGTAACACATTTGCATCCTTATCCTATAGCCACGTTTTGGAGCTCACACCCACCTGGTGTCATATAGCTATACTCTGCTGCCATAAATATGCCTCCTTTGCCCTTCCAGACCTCTCAGTGGCATTGATCCTTCAATGTTGACCACCATCTACTATTTCCTATTCTTTGTTTTGCTTAGACTGTATCCATTTAACTCATGGTTATGGGTGTATGCCTACTTAGATGAGCCTCCACTTCTTCATTTGAGTTAAGCCTGTCCCCACCTAGGTTTACTATGATTCACGGTCTTGACAACTGTGACCATCATCCATAAATCCCACCTCCCAATAGATGGCAAGAGCTTGTCTTCTTCCTAGTTCTAGGCCTCTTACTCCTTTGCTAAACTTCTCCTATAGCTTCTACTTTGGATGGGAACGGCTGTTCTCTGGCTTGGTATAAATTATCAGCATGCACTCTATTCTCACCTGAATAACAGCAATGTCATTCATGAACCCAAATAGCACTTATTTCCTTCTTAGGTTTGGAAGGAAATCTTCCTAAATTACCTGTTTTGTTTGTTTGTTTTAGAGAGATTTTTGCTACAGGGTGTATGCGCTTGTTCAAGAGACAGAGAGAGACAGAGAGACAGAAAATGAGAAATACCCCCAGATGGGTTGGTCATGCCGCAATCCCTTCTCCTCCATTCTCCTCTCAGGATTTTGGGCACTCACACATAAGTCCCCAATGTGACTTTTAAGCTGCCAAGTCTGGGACTCAAACTGCTGTCAACTATATGGGTGTCCAGCAATGCAACTGCTATGCCATCTGCTGGTCCCCAAATTACCTGCTTTTAAGGGTGCAACCTGAAGATACTTAGAATACCTAAGAAGAATCAGGGTGTGGTTTCCATAAAGAAAGGAGAAAAATAATTTGTTTATATCCTTATTGGACATTTAGTTCTTTACTGAAAAAATAAGAGTTTTTAACTTAATGGTGTATAAATTTGAATTCTGAATTGCCAAGTACTTTTTAGATATTTTTTTCCTTTCTGAAATAAAGAGTCATCTAGAGGAAAACTTTCCTCCAGACACACCAATGTCTTCCCCTCTCTTAATTTCTCTGTCTGTCAAGTAGTATTTTCACTGTCTGAGGCAAAGCAAGAAGAAAGAGGAACCTAAAAGTAGAGGTTGCAGCGCAAAGATCGTCAGTTGTTGGCAGAAAAATATAGAAATAGATTTTTAGCAGATCCATTTGTGTTTTTGCTGTTGTTGTTGTCTTTTTAATTTTTAGATTATTTGCCAGCACACAAAACATGTCTACCACACAGGAAAACAGTTACCACAGCTTCTACCAGGTCATGAGTAGTCCTGAAACTCTCTGTTAAATTCTCCATATAAGATAAAGGAGAAGACATATAAAGTTGTTTTTTTTTTTTAAAGGTTTTTGCTATAGGGCACATGTGCTACCAGAAAGACAGAGACAGAGATACAGAAAGAGAGAAATCACCCCCCAGGGGATGGCCATGCTGCAATCCCTTCTCCTCCATTCTCCTCTCAGGATCTTGGGCACACATGCACATGCGTCCAGAGTGAGTTTAAGCCACCAGGTCTGGGACTTGAAACATGGTTGACTACATGGGAGTCCAGAGACATAGTCATTACGACAACTGTGGTACTATTCACCTTCCAAGTAGGTCTTGCATCTCTAACCAACACTTCAAGTTTGTTTTAAATAAGAAACTTCAAAAAAAAGGTTTTCGCCATAGGGCACGTGCACTCACCAGATAGGAGAGAGACAGAGACAGTGAGAGGGAAGAGAGACAGAGACAGTTAGAGGAAAAGAGAAATTACCACTCCAGGGCCAATCCTTTCTCCTTTAATCTCCTTTTGGGATTTTGGGCACACCCACATCTGGTGTGATTTTCAAGCTGCCTGGTCTAGGACTCGAACTACAGTCACCTATGTGGGAGTTCAGTGCATGAAGCCCTCTACCACCAACTGGCCCCTGAATAAAAATTTGTGTTCAGATTGTACATTTTATACCTGTGTGTTTAAAACAAGGCTATGTAAAGGAGAGGTTTGTTTTCACTGTCAGTCCCTCCTAAGTGGTGGCAGCTGCTCCTGGGAGCATCCAGCCATCTGTTGTCTTGTTTTCTCACCTCTTCTAAAATTTTCTACATCAGAGCTTTCCTCTTATTAAACGGTTCATCTCTGTTATTATACATGAAATTTCAAAGTCTGCCTACTGCTACTACGTTTGATGTAGTGGTTGATGCCGACTAATACTCCTGGGCTTGGTTGACTTTTGCTGCCACTAAAAGAGAGACATTTCAAATAAATTACTGAATCAAGTCCCATATTATTTTATGGTTCAACTGAAGCCGTACTCTCCACCTTCCAAGTAGTTCTTGCATCTCTAACTCCTGTATCTTCTACTTTTCATCTGCCAGGTGTCATTCAATGCACTGGATACTCATCTGTTGACTTGTAGCACATTATCAGATGCTTGTCTCTGACCTTCTATGCTGTAGAATATTCATATATTTAAGTACACGGCATTGTGTGTGTTAAATGACAAGCAGACCACAGTAGGTGTACTGGCATACATAAACTAATAGCCTTGAAAATACTTGACTCGAAGGAATCTGTCTGATGGATTTTAATTCTTATAAAGTAGACAGCAGAACGTTAGCTGTTTAAGTGATCAGTTTTACAATCAGTAGTGTGATCGGTGACCTGACCAAGCCCCATGCAACTTTTACAAGTTTATTGGTCTTTATTTTAAAATTAAGAGAAAAAATGACTGGTGTATTCAGCTGTGACAGAAAAGTCCAGAGCACTGATTCTAAGAACTATCCTTGTTCTTTTGTCATTGTTCCTTTGGGAGCCAAAGATATTTTTAGTTCTTTGATCTGATAGTGTCACCAATGCAGAATTGCTCAGCATATCCAGGCAGGGAAGTGGGAGGAGTTCTGGAAAGCCCTGTGGGTGTGTGATAACCTCATGCCATCAGCTAGGCAGATCTAAATAGGACTGACTTTGCAAAGGGCAATCTTCCTCTGTATTTCAAGCACTTTTTAGAGCAGCCCCCAGTGATGTTTCCTTTGGCAAGCTTGGATAGCTGTTATTAGCCAAAAACTTTTCTAGTCTAAAATTGGTGAGAATTTGGGAGATTCGGAAGAGTAGATATAGCACTTCAAATAAATTCATAATAATAATCTTTCTCTCCTGTGATTTTTTTTTATTATTGAAATGATTAAACATTAGCTTTTCCTGTACTGTGTTGTTTATCTCATATAAAGCATGAAAATTAAATCCTGATGTTTGTGCTCATTTTATTATTTGATTATTGTGGAAGACTCAGAGGAGGCTTCTGGTCTCTTACGAAAGAGAATGACATCATTTGGATTTGCTTATTATTTTGTTTCTCTCTGTGACACAGATGAGCAGCAGTGAAACATCTGGATTAGCTGGGGAGAATAGCTAGAGGAAAAATAACACAATTAATTAGGGCATACAATACTCTTGTTGGTCTTTGTATTACCTCTCAGATATAGATCAAATGTGAAATATATATTTATATAGTACTAACATTTAGTCTACATGATGCTCTTTCTGCATAAGAGGAGCACGCTTACCTAGACTTTTAGAGGCTTTTATTAGATATCAACAATGATGAGTAATTGTCATATTGTCCCTTATTCTCCTATTCTACAAATGGAACACTTTGGTTAACCTTGCAAATTAAGAGTACACCATATCTACTTGCTGCTCTTTTTAAAATCCTGAAACTGAAGTCATATTTATGATACTACCAAAAGATTATTGAGTTTCTGAAAAACTGACCAAAGTGATTTAATTAAGTGATATAAAAAAGATTGATTTTAATATTTTCCTGTTTATACTCAGTTCCTGAATCTGAATCAAAGTCTGAACTTTGTCTTTTCTAAGATCCAGGAAATATTTTTTTTTTATTTTACCTTGTTTAAGTGTAATAAAAGGACTATACATTTGTTACCCCTTCATCTGTTTAGTGATTCGACTTTGAAATGAGAGAGAACTCAAAGATCAATTCCTAGTCTCAAAAATACAAATAAAATGAATAAAGTATATGTGTGCATACACACACACACACACACACACATATACACACAAATATATGGATATACATAAGAATTATCATCATATAAAAAGTGAATGATACTCAATACCATAATTACTGTAGAGAAAGAAATTACTGTAGAGAAAGAAAAATAACTTTTTCTAGAAGAAAAAACATTTCTATTTGATTGTAATACATACTACATATTTAAGCATGTATTTTGAGGGCTTTTCCTTATGAATATATCCATTGTAGTTACACAAAAATAAGGCTTCTCTACATGTAGCTATTTTCTCAGTAGATGTGTACCCTATACTGGATGATAAGGCAATGTGGTCTCTGGAACATGGGCTCACTCATTCGAGGCACAATGGGTGTCTGAGCTACTGAGTTAAATCAACTGAACAGATATTTATATTGCATTTGCTAAACCATGTCAGTTTCATAAAGTAGAAAGTTTGAGGCAAAGAAGAAAGTGCTTTAGGGAGTTTCAGTTATTGTAAGATGCATGTCTATTTAATGTTTTAAAATAAAATTTCCTACATCTGCTTAATGGGAAAAAAATCATATTGCTCGAAATTCTATGTCTGTTTGCTTACTGAAATTGCTAGAGCCTCCCAGAACAAGGCATACTTACAAAACCTACCAGTTTACATTCAGTTTAACAAAAATCTTCCGCATGGTGTTTGTTTTTTAGAATTATTTATTTAATTTTATTTATGATCTTTATTATTATTACTTTAATTTGCCATGGAACGTGTATGAAGTTCACCAGAGAGAGAGAGAAAGCAAGGGAAAATGAGAAAGCTAGCCGCCAGGTCTAGGACTTGAACTGTAGTTGACCATGTGGGAGTCTAGCGCCTTAACCACCAAGCCACCTGCTAGCCCCAAAATCTTCCCTACAGTTAAATAAATATCTATGATTTAGGAAGAAAATAAGAGTTGGTGCTGTTCAATTTTGTTTTGTCTACCAGTTTGATGCTCACATTTTCCCCAGACATATGGAAGCACTGACATTCCTGGCACAGAGGAGAAGCAGTTTTTGCTTGTGCCTTTGTCTGTGCCAGAGCCAGTCCTTTATGAAATAAACTGAGTGTCCCAGTAAGTTCGGAAGTCTATAATGTCAGATTTCCTGAAGACGGGGGACGGAAGGCAATGGGAAGGAAGATTCTTTTCAATTAATTTGAGAAAGTGTTTAATGAATACCACATTTACCTGCTATGAGTAAGTCTGTTTCCATATAACCTTTGCTTTCTCTTTTTCCTTTCACTTTGCTTAGATATAATAACACGTCTTGAGTGTAATCTAACAGTTAACACTACTAGTCACTGTGTATAATGCAAAGCTTAAAGAAATAAGAAAAATTAGAAGGTGAATCAAGCTAAAATTACAGCTCTAACATTTTTAAATGAGAAAATGATCAATAAATACTTCACTATGCAAAATTTGCCTTTAGGTAGTTGCCAATGATTATCCTTCTCTAAGGAAGTGCCAGGGAGGGAGTACAAGTCAGAGAAGGAGCATTTCTTTTAGGGTCGTTCTTTGAACCTGGCTCTTTCTTTTAGAAAGAAAGTGTAAAGAATAGTGATGACACCTGGAGGTCAGCTCGGTGTATGGCCCTCCCCTGTGATGTCTTTGAGTAGGACCCTTGGTTAGTCTCTCATTTCATGCTTATGCATAAACATACGTAAGGCCAAAGTCCAAACTCACTTATTAGGATGTGAGATATTTGAAGCAGGGGAAAAAAACAAAAAAACAAAAAAAAACAAAGCCAGCAGGTGACCTGGAGGTTAAAGCAGCTGGATTCCATATGGCCAACTCTGAGATGTGAGTCCTGGACTTGGTGGCTTGGAAATCATGCCAGGCATCTGTGCCCAAAATCCTGAGAGGAGACTGGAGTAGAAGGAATATGGGCCTGGCCAGCCACCCTGAGGGGAATAATTTCTCCCTCTCCCTCTCTCTCTTTCTCCAGCAAGCATATATGCCCTGTAGCAAAAATGTAAGGGAAGGGGAAGGAAGAAAAAAAAAGATATTTGAAGCATAAAAGCACTGCATTTCAGAGCTAGACAGGAATGTAGAGAATCTAGATCCAAAAACCTGTCTTAGAGATGAGGCAGCTGTGACGCTGCAGGTTAGTTCTTTTCGAACCTGAACTCCAGGCTAGCTACTGCCATCACACCCCCTTTATAAGGTTTTCAGAGCTCCCACTGGGGGCAGATACAACCAACTCCATTTTCCCATAACGGCTCTGTTAACAGATTCTTGTTCCAGTGTTTCCAAATTTGGGAGAGAATATATAGTTTCTGGCAAGGCAATTTGGAATAGATAGTGGTTGTATTTTTAAGTATTATGATAACAAAACCCAGAGATTGCTCATTTATTCATTCACCAACTGTTTAATAAACTTCAACAATGCTGCTTGAGATAGGATTGTCAGCAAAGGCACATTGAAGAGGTGACATTTGATCAGAGACAGGAATGAGAAGGACAGAGCCTTGAAATAAGGGAGGATGTTCCATGCTGAATAAACAATGAATGTAAGTCTCCAGAGAACAGATTTCACTCATGTATCTGGAGCCTGGAGAAAAAGGCATGGATTTAAGTGTTGTTGTACCTTAGGGGTGTTCAATTAAGAATGTTGTGAGACATTCAGGGGAGATGTTAAGAAATCAGTTTTATTGAACATGCTGGAACTCAGAAGAAAATTCACAGCTGAGGATACAAATGTTTGTGATTCAGAAACAAGTAGAAGACATTGATCCAGAAGAGCTATACTGAAGGAGGGAAGTCAATAGAGAAGGAAATGATCATTGCTCACTAAGTCTTCCTCAATATTTGTAGTTCAGTAAAAGAAGAGACAGCAATGGGAACTGAAAAGGGGTAGTATGGTAAGAAGGAAAAAAGACATGGAGAAGAGGGTGACAAGCCATCCCTGTGGATTGAGTTTTGTGAATGAGGAGGTAACCAGTAATGCAGCATGCTGAAAGGTTGTGAGACCTGAGAATCCGCCTTGGACTCTGGTATGATGAAGTTGTGGCAGTGATAGAAGTATTTCCATTGAAGTAGTGAGGATAAAAGGCTGCTTGTAGTAGGTTCCGGAGAGAGTAGGAAGTTAAAAGTGGATGGGCCAGCTGGTGGTATGGTAATAAGGCAGCTGGACCCCATATGGCTGACTGTGTGTTGTGCGTCCTGGACTTGGCAGCTTGAAAAATATGCCAGATGCATGTGCATGTATGCCCAAAATCCTGACAGGAGACTAGGGGGGGAGGGATTGTGGTATGGCCATCCCCTCCAGAGAGGAGTGATGCTTTCTCTCTCTCTTGAAAGTATATGTGCCCTTGGGAACCAGCAGTTAACGTAATGGCTATGTCGCTGGACTCCCACGCAGTCGACCGCGGTTCACGTCCCAGACCCGGTGGCTTAAAACTCATGCCAGGTGCGTGTGCGTGCGTGCCTAAGATCCCGAGAGGAGAATGGAGGAGAAGGATTGCGGCATGACCATCCCCCCTGGGGGGTGATTTCTCGCTTTCTGTCTCTATGTCTCTCTCTGTCTGTCTGGTGAGTGCACGTGCCCTACAGTGAAAATCTCTCCAAAAAAAAAAAAAAGTATATGTGCCCTATAACAAAATTTTAAAAACAAGCAAGAAAGTAGAGATCAATATATTAGAAATTCCTTGGGAGAAGGACCAGCAGATAGCGTAATGGATACAGTGCTGGACTCCCACATTGTTGACTGTGGTTCAAGTTCTGAACCCAGTGATTTGAAACTCACACCAGGCGTGTGTGTGTGTGTCTAAAATCCTGAGAAGAGAATAGAGGAGACGGGATTATGGCATGGCTATCCTCCCTGAGGGATGATTTCTCGCTTTCTGTCTCTCTGGCAAGTGCATATACCCTATAGCAAAAATATCTCTCTCAAAAGAAAAAAAAAAAATGAAGTTCCTTGGGAGAGTTTTTCAGTACAAAATAACAGGATGTTAATGGTAGCTCGAGGAAATGTGGCATCAAGGTGGCTGTAGGCGCAGTTGTGTGATACTGGAGCCACGTGGGGAAGCCCTGCCTTTAGATTCTCGATTGACCTGAACATACGGAGTGTGTCCACAATCCTGGCTGGAAGGCTGGGGTGAAGATCATGGTTGACAAGACTCTGTCAAGGGTACTTCTCCACCCCACTCCCCCCTTACTCTCTCTCATGAAAACAAATGAACGATGAATAAATAAATAAATAAATAAATGAAAAAATGAAAGCCTAGAAACTCTACATAAATTGATCAAGGCAGTACGTTTTTCAAGTCGCAGCACTGACATTAATATCAAAGTCCGTCTGACCTCAGGATTTTTTTCAGACTCAAGCTGGGCACTTCTTAAAGCACTCTGATCATAACCCTAGAGTACCTAGAATGTTTTCCCTCCCCTGTGGTTCTCTAAGATATATCATTTCTTGGGGCCAGAGATGACATAACAGAGTTATGTTGCTGGACTCCCACATGCCTGACCATGGTTCGAGTCCCTGACTCAGTGACTTGAAAACCATGCCGAGCATGTGTGCGTGTATGCCCAAGATCCCAGGAGGAGAATAAAGAAGAAGGGATTATGGTGTGGTCATCCCCCAGGGGGTGATTTCTCACTTTCCTTCTCACTGTTTTGGTCTCTCTACAGCAAGTGAATATGCCCTATGGCAAAAACCTCTTAAAAAAAAGACATATAATTTTTTAACACATTTAATCATATTACATTTTTCTTTATAGTATGTGCTTTATTCAAGCATGGTCTTGGGATATTCTATTTTTTAGGTATTTTGTTCCATTATGTTCTTTATTATGTTTTATTTCTTCTGAACACTTTTTCAGTGTTTGATACTATTCAAAGTTCAATATAAAATGCTAAAATAACAAAGACTCAATCCCTGCCTGTAAGATGCTGGGGGTTCTGAGAAATGGTAACATAATACACAAATCATTAGATGAGGCATGATGTGATGGATAAAACTAAAGAGTTTTATCCATAAAGAGTTTAATATATTTTCTAGCATTTAAGTCTATGAATGAAGGTAGAGTGGACATTACCAAGTTGAGCAAATTGATGTTCTTCATTAATAAGTTAGGACTTTCAAAGATTGAGGAGATGAGATTGTCCATAGCAGGACTTGCGTCACATCTAGAGAATGGCATCAGCAAGTTAGGAAAGTCAGAACCAAAATGCCCCAAATAAAAAAGGATTTTGCTCCATAAATTTCTTAATTTAAACATTGCACTGTAACCCATGATGTGGTTTTATTATGTCTCCAAGTGACCATTTATTTCATCCAGGTGAACACAGTTTACAAAGTTATTGGTAGTAAGAAATAAATACCATTTTTAGAGGCAAATTAGTGCTGATTCTTCAGTTAATGCTCAGGGAATGAATGTTAAGTAATTAAAAAAAAAAAGTTGCAGGAGAAAAAAATAAAACAGTAAAACTGTTCGTATCGAAATTTAAAAAAAAAATGCATATTTGATGACTGCAGTAAGCTATATAGCCCCAGCTGGGTACTACTTTATAATATGTTCATTCTACGCACTGAGATTTATGCCTAAAGACGTATGCTTTTTATGTATTGAGTATAGGTTTAAACTGGCAAGTGAACAATGGGCTATGAAATAATGTGTAAATATAATTGATTTAAATAAGATTTTCTGAAACACTTGTTTATTTTGAATTAATGCTTGAAGTGGCTAACTGTAATTTATGTTAAAGGAGCAACACCAGATTGTCATGCTGGGCCTTTGCTACTGCCCTTACCAGCGTCCCTCAGGATTGATGACATGCCCATGCGGTTCTTGCTAGACTCAAATTGTCAAACATAAATGGCGATATGAAGTGATAGATGAGATATTGACTGCAGACTTCTTGGACAAAACATTTCCATTTAGTTCTCCTTTTGTATCTTTAAAATTGCCATTATGAGCTATAAAATCTTACTTTGTACATAAATGTATTACCAAAACTCATTTTTCAGATGGATTTTCTGAATGATGAAGATGAAGAATTTTCACATGAATGGGTTTTTATTTAAAGCCACTGTAAAAGATAAAACATTAAAATAAGTGAGATGTATCTTAGATTTCCTGATAGAAAATATTTTTCTGAGATTGCTGGCAACTTTTCCCAGATAACCCAAATTAGTAATAGACTAATTACTAATTAGTTACTGTATATTTCTTACATGATTCCATCAAATGACTACTAAATACTCATAATCGCTATGAAAAGAAAAATTCAAGTACAAGCATTTAAAACTTGGGGCTTTGGACTGGCCCTGTAGTGCAGCAGTTAAAGGCACTGAATACCACATGGCTGACCAAGCTTTGAAATGCTCTGGATGCTTGCAAAATATTCTGGGCACATGTGCACATGCCCAAAATCCTGACAGGAAGGAGAAATAGAGGAGAAAGGATTGCAGTGTGACTGTGTCCCATGGGGGGTGACCTCGCTCTTTCTCTCTGACCAGTGCACACCCTCTAGCAATTAAAGAACAAACAAAACTCGGCTTTCCTAACTTTGCTGTTACAGTCTCCTAGCCGAGAACTGTGCTCACTATCCCGTAGTAACCTAGCCATCTCAGAGGTGCTGTTAATCCTGTACACTCTCCCTGGGTCCCCTGTGGATGAGCTTTTCTAGGGTAGGAATCCTTGTTAGGCTTTAGGGGAAACAGAGTGAGGAGAGAAGAAAGCTAATCACTTTGATAGTGTCCTTACAGTACGCGAATCTCTCCTTCCCCTCTCTAATGTACCAGAACTGCAAGGGGAGGAAGCCTGGGCAGGAGCTCCTCGGAGACAGCTGGTCCAACCCACTCCTTCCTCCCTCCCAGTCATTACCATCCAGAAGGTAGGGGCAGCTTAGTTCTCTGAGAGGATTTTTCCCCTCTCCAAGTCTGTTCTTGACCTTGTTCATCCTGGAACCAAGGCAACCACTGGCCAGACCTCTCATTGTCTAATTTGTATCTTCTCGGGAAGTAAAACCACACACACACACACACACACACACACACACACACACACACACACACACACACACACACACACACACACACACACACACACACACAATCCAGATAAAGCAACCTGTAGAATAGTTCCCACCCTTCTGTGTTATACCATATCATTGATAAGTTCATCTTAAAAAATGTTACACGTTTCAAATTGTCATCTGTAAGTAAATATTCTATTTAGACAGTATAAGGCTATTCAAGACTGATTGTGTAAGATGTCTTCATCCTTATTGTCTAGCACAGAGCCTAAATAGTACAGTAACTTAAAAGTTGCTGTTTTATTCCCTGCTGTCTTCTTTAGTGCTCAATCTGACTGGAGACGTGTGTATCTGATGAAGCAGGTAGGGGCGAGGGGATGAAGTCTTAACTGCCAGCAAGGCTGTGTAAAAGTAGAGGTTCTCCTATAGGGTCAGACAAAGGAGAAAGGCGAAGCATTTTTTAAATCTTGTGACATCTGTCTCTAACAAAGGTGGCCAATAAAACATAGCTCCTATTATTCTTAAAAGAACATATGCAAGCCTAAGATAAGATTTGGCCTCTTGGATTCAAGGTGACCTTCCACCATCCACCTGTTCCTGAATGGATGTACTTCTCAGAATTATACTTTATAGCAGATGAGCTCCATGTGACAGAAAAAGAATGTCTTTCAGGCCATAGTCTGACCTAAAAACCATTTCTGAGATCATGAATGGCAATCCTGGATTTTCAAGTAAGTGAAAACTCCAAGGGATGGAAACAGAGAAGACTGCCTGATACAAAGTCCCAGCTTAGCACCTCGCACATCAAGTGAGAGAGGTGTTCTAATCTCTCTCAGCAATATTGCCACAACAGAGTCTGTGTGAGACAGGATGTGGGAAGGAAAACAGAAGAAGGCATTAAATAAGAGGAACTTGCTAAAGACATTTAGTTCCCTTTATGCACTTTTCTGCCTGAGCAGCTCGGCCCTTAAAAGTAGCACCTTTTCATTAGTACATTTTCCATTTTTCACCAAATGCCCCTAACTCTTTTCTGGTCATTATTTTTGTGTGATTGAATTGAATTTTCTCCAATCTTGGTCTTTTTAAGCATTTCTTTTTTTCAATGATATTTAAGACTATTAAAATTTAGAACAACCTAAATATGTAAAAATAAGAGATTGGCTAGATAAATTAAGTACAACCATTCACTGGGACAATGAATAAATAGCCTTTAAAGTAATGGTGTAAGAATTCTGGTAGAGGTTGAAAGGAAGGATATTTTGGTTTTTCCCTGAGACTTACCAAAAACAACAAAATGACTGTGGTGAAAATGGGAAAGAATTCAACTTTAATAAACTCAAAAATGGTCATAATCCAGCTCCAAAAAATATCTGCCAAATAATAGTGACATTTGGATCAGATCAAGTAAAGGACCTTGAGGACCAGTGCAAACTACTCCTGAGCTCAAGTAGTGCATGAACCTCTCTAAAAGTACCATGATTCCAAAATAATCTTCTACAAAGATTCTATGACACGGGCAATTGCAAGCCATTGTAGATGTGGAACACTCATATAAAGACCTGTTTCCTTATTAAAGAGCATCAGAGAATCAGAGTTAAAGAAGGAAAATAGAGCTGTATTTATTCTCTCTGACACAGAACAAAAAGGATATAGTAGTTTATTAACATAAAAATATATCACCTAGACATGTAGGGATCACTCAGAATTATAATCTGATTGGGCCAGCCCATAGCTCAGCCCAGCCCAGAGCTGGATCTCACAAGATTGATGGTGGTTGGAGTCCAGGCCCCAGTGGTTTGAGAAACACACTGGGTACGTGTGTGTGCATGCTCAAAATTCTGATGGGAGGGAGAAATGGAGGTAAAAGGATGTGTTCATATGTGTGTGTGGGAAGGTGGGGGAGTAGAAGGGGTGTAGCCAGCATAAGGACTATTAAGTTTCAGAAATATTTCCACCAAAGTCAAAAGTTACATACCGGGAACCAGCAGTTAGCATAATGGCTATGTCACTGGACTCCCATGTAGTCGACCACAGTTCGCGTCCTGGACCCGGTGGTTTAAAACTCACGCCGGGCGCATGTGCGTGCGTGCCCAAGATCCCGAGAGGAGAATGGAGGAGAAGGGATTGAGGCGTGACCATCCCCTCTAGGGGGTGATTTCTTGCTTTCTGTCTCTATGTCTCTATCTGTCTGTCTGGCGAGCGCACGCGCCCTATAGCAAAAACCTCTCCAAAAAAAAAAAAAAAAAAAGAAGTTACATACCAGTCAATATAACTAGGTAAGAATGAGAAACAAGAATTGGAAGTTGCATGGTAAACTGAATACTAGTTACATGCAATATGACTGAAAACATAAACTAATTAACTTGAAAAAGCTGTGAAAACGGCAATTCAGTAAAGTGACAGAGACTTCACGTGTCGAGTACTTATATGAAGGAAAATCTGAACACCTTTGGAGAAATATGTAAAAGAGGATTTGGATGAATTGAAAGACACAGTTTATTCTTGGATAGGAAAACTCACTATAAAGTTTTCAAATCTCCTTAAAGCAAGCCAAAATTACATTTTTGAGCAAAATGTTTTTTAAATGTGAATTATTTAAACCAATTACATTTATTTGCAAAATTAAACATTATATAACAGAAAAAAATGTACAAAAGAAGAGTTATGAGGGAAGGCTTGTCCCATAGTGTAATACACTTGATAGTCACATCAAATTAGACAGATATATCCTTGAAGCTCAAATCTGTAAGACATGAATATTTATTAAAGTATTTAGAGACACTTAGATGGGAGAGAGACTTCTCACATCATATCTTCACACCTTACACATGTGTGCACACACACACAGGCACACAATTTCAAGTGGGCTAAAGAGTAAATATATTTGTCTGAAATTGACTATAAATAAAACCACTTGTATTTTGGTAATTTTCACTACGGCTTAACAAAAAAATTTTAAACCATAGCACTATTAAAAGAAAATATAGAGGTCTTTTGTTTCTTTTTTATAATCTAATAGTGGAGAAATTCTTGTCACAAATCCAAAACCAAAAAGAATCTGATTTGTTCATTTGAGTACTTAGAAATATCTGCACACACACACACAAAATGTATAGAAAGGCAGAAGAAAATGTTGAAGAAAAACAGTCATCACACATATGACAAAAACCACACAACTTTATAATAGACAAGGATACCTATTGAATCGGCAGGAAAAAGAAAATCAGCCAATAGAAAATGGGCAAAGGATGTGAGGAAAACATCTACATTTAGATACTACCCCTCCAAGTAAAGATGTGCATAACTAAATTGAGTTAGCTATTTTTACTTCTGTGATTTTATCTCATGGATGTATTTACACTTGTGTGCAAAACTATTCTGCAAAGTTGTCAACATTTTTGGTAATATAAATTTTTCTAGAAATATTCTAAGTTTTTCTATAGTATGAAGCTAAACTATATTTATACAATGAAATATTATCCACACACACACACACACATAAGTGTGTATATATATATATATACACACACACACATACATATATATGGTTTTTGCCATAGGGCACATGCAGTTACTGGAGAGAGACAGAGACAGTAAGTGAGAGAGAAAATGAGAAATCACCCCCCAGAGGGGATGGCCATGCCACAGTCCCTTCCCCTCCGTTATCTTCTGGGATTTGGGCATGCACGCACACACGCCCAGGGTGATTTTTCAAGCCATCAGGTCAGGGACTTGAACTGCAATCAGCTACGTGGGAGTCCATCACCTTAACCATGACACCACGTGCAGGCCCTATGCCTATATTTTTAAAATGAGATTTGTATGTGATGTAATGTGAAGATGCAGACGCATATGTACACCTTCACTCCGGAAATAGCTTCTGCCTATGTAAGAATGTGGGGATGCACATGAATATGATTGCAGTCACGAGCCGCTTGATGCCGTTTCCATCAGGAATGGATTACATAAATGACAGTGGACCCACAAGATTATTCCAGATGGCATGTGTAGTAGGCTACACCATCTCGGTCTGTGTAAATACACGTGTGATGTTTGCACAAGGAGAAGGTTGTCATCAGGTGGCAATTGTCGTTAGATGAGAATTTTCTCAGAATCTGTCTTCGTCATTGAGTGAAGCATGACTGGATTAATTTGCTTCATTTAATGTTACATTAAAATGTAAGGATTACCAAGAAACAGATTGGTACTGCATCAGGTTAAGTAGAGCAATTTAGATGAAGTATAATATGATCCCATTTTGTAATCTCTCTCACTGCCTTTGTTGAAATTTTGTGGTCAGGCATTACTGTAAATGCATTCAATGTGTGATCTTATTTAAAAAGCAACAACCCTAAAGGAAGATTGGTTATCATTATTTTTCCCCAGTTTAGCAGATGAGGATATTGAGGCACATAGTTTAGAAATTTGCAAATAGACCACCAGCTAATGAGTGCTAGAAACAGGATCCGAAGCAGAATTTCTGGCTTCCGAGCCTATGTTTAGTAATGCTTTCCTATACATGTATTCATATGAATCTGTCATACAGATTCACACAGAAAAAAAATGTTAGGAAGAACATAGTTTATGGGAAAGATAGCATAAGTAGTTGTTTTAGTTTCTAACCATTCTATATACTGTATATTATTCTATAATGCTTATATATGCATTCTCTGCATGAAATTTTATAGAATGTTTTTGTTTAAATTTTCTTTCACATAAATGATCATTATAACACATTTTTTTGAGAGGTTTTTGCTATAGGGCTCGTGCGCTTACCAGACAGACAGAGAGAGACAGAGAGACAGAGAGCAAGAAATCACCCCCCAGGGGGGATGGCCATGCCGCAATCTCTTCTCCTCCATTCTCCTCTCGGGATCTTGGGCATGCACGCACACGCACCTGGCGTGAGTTTAAGCCACTGGGTCTGGGACTTGAACCGTGGTCGACTACGTGGGAGTCCAGTGACATAGCCATTACGCTAACTGTTGGTCCCATTATTACACATTTTAATATACTAGTACTTTTTGAATAGACTTTGTTTTAGAGCCACTTTATGCTCCCAGCAAAATTGAACAGAAGATCTAGAGAGTTCCCATAGAATCCTTATTCCCCCCCTCCCAAAGCCTCCCCCACTAACAGCCCTCTAGAGTGATACATTGTTGTAATCAATGAACTTATCTTCATCACCCCAAAACCATACTTGACAGTAGGTCTAACTCTGAGTGTTGTACATTCGGTGGGTTTGGACAACTTGATAATGACATGTATCCATCACTATGGTATCCCACAGAGTTGTTTCACTGTCCTGACAATACTCTGCTCTATTTAGTCATAATAGTGCTTTAAAAGAAAAAAAATCAGGTATAATATTCTATTACATATTATAAAAACATCTAAAGTGCATGGACCCACCTTGTCATCTGATAGCCAAATCGTGTATGCTACCTAGCAGCTCGTTGTGGCATTTGAGAGTTTCTACTTTCCAGGAGGAAAATGAGTAGCCAGCACTTTCTTGTGTCTGAGTTCTGTGTACCTTTAATCAGTCTCTGTTTCCTTAAAGAAAAGCTGCACAAAAGGGATGTCTTTCTATTAGGAGTTTCTTGAAGTGGTTTTTGTTTGCTTATTTCAGGATGAGATGTCCAGCTGGACATCTCAACAGCCTGTGCCAAATGCTGTTTTCTCATTTCAGGTTTCCTCCTGTCATTGTTTTTTGTTGTTTTTTTTTTTTTTTCTCTTCTTTCCTTTTAATATGTAGTCCTGATTTCTCTAAAAGTACTGACTTTTATCTTTAGGACTTAGTGGAATACTAACATCTTGTCTTTGCTCCGTGTTCATACTGCTTTACAGGCTATGACTACTGATTTATCTTGATTCGTTATATATGGCAAAAATACATTGACTGGCACCTGTATTAAGATCTCTGACAATATATGGAACATGTTGTTTGAGATGGGTCAATTCCATTTTTTGAGCTTCTTATTTATTTCCTCTATGAAAGAGACACAGAAACCCCCAACAGACTGAAGCCACAATTCACCCCCAGTCTCAGCTGACCCAGGCAAATGTGTCCTCCTGGCACATTTGGAGATGTTCCAGGATATGAACCCAGTGGTAGTTGTGCTACTACTAAGCCACCATCCAGTCCATCAGTTCCCTGCATTTAAAGTTCTATTTCCAGGTTCCCTGGACTGGTTTAGAGATGAGCCCTGATTTCTCAAGGCTGTGTTTGCAGATATGCCCATACCTGGGCCTGGCTCAGATGGCTCCTTTACAGAGGTCTTTCCAACTGAAACTTACAAGGAGGATTCCTGGAATTACTTAGCACATTAATTTTACCTTTTATTCTAGTAGTACTAATATGTAGTTATTTTTCTCTAAATTTTTGACCCTTCAATGAGTATGGAAGTAGAAGCTGAGTTCTTACATCTCATAGGATAAATAACACTTTTTAACCACCTTGAGTGTCTTTCTGTTCCCAAATCCTATGCTTATTCCATAGCAGGTGCTTAATAGGGTTGCTGCTCTAATTTGTGGCCTTAATGTGTTATCCTTTGGACACATATCACCAGTACTGCCCAATAGTACTCCATATTTGAGATAATAAAAAATTGGGTTATTAGAAAAGTCATGATGCATTTTTTATGTAACATTTTTGTGTAGAGCTAAAATAAAGTAGTCGTGGGTTTTGTTTGGTTTGGTTTGGTCATGAAAATAGAGTAGATAGCCGGAACTATACACCCATCCTGACATGATCATGCTTCTTTAAAACATATTAATGCAGTAATTTAAAAAGCTGTCATGAATTCTCTAGTTACATTACATCTTTTTGTATAACTTGGGAGGACTAGAAGGGAAAGAACAGAAATAGTATCCTACTGGATGAAAAAAATACATGAATAGATATCCCACTTCAGTCCTGAGGAAAGGTTTTAACTACACAGGAAATAACTAAATAGGAAATAGCTTACATAATCAACTCGTTATTGATCTTGGAAGATCAGTTCTTAGAGTAGGGTGCGAAGGCCAGAACATGAGTTCAAGGAAGAAGCATGGGTGTCTATAATTTGCCAATATATTATCACTATTTTATTTGAGGAACTCTGTAATCTTGCAGAATGTACAAGCCATTCTTCAGTATTTTTCCTGCTGCCCTCTGTGCCTCTCCAGTACTAGGGGCATGGCTCAGCCCTATGGTTCAGCATACAGACACTGTGACCATTGTGTTCTGCTGCTTATTAGGTATGCAGCCTTGGCTAGGTTATTTAACCTCTTTCTGCCTGATTTGGTCATAATCCAAGAGTTTTCAAAAAGTTCATGGATAATATGTATTATAAAAAATTATGCATGGATGCCAACAATTTTTGCACCAAAATACTTTTATTTTAATTTAATTTTTTTCACAAATTTTTTGAAGTTTACTTATATAATGTGGATATTTTGCAAAAGGTAGACTTTATTGGTTTCTTGTGAGGATTAAATGGGTCTATCCATGTCAAGCTCCAGGATACATAATCAGTGTGTTGAATCGAAGTTAGTTGCTAAATTAGTAGAAACTTCAGTAAATTGACCTATACCCATTGATGACAATGAAAAGGTTGAGAGAAAGAGAGTGGAAATTTGCCCATATAGCACTGAGAGATTCTCAGCTTGGGAAGAATGGGGTGGGAGTCCAGAGGATGCTCTTCCCTGAGTCCATCTCTATATCCACTCAACTTCTCTCAGTGAACATCTCATGTCCATGAGTATGATTCTAGAGTAAAAGGATGCAGTTCTCATCCACAGTGCCCAGCCCAGGCTAAGTATTAGTCCAACCTATGAAATGGATTTCTTTGGCTGTTTTTGACCTACAAAATTGAAATTTCACGCTGTTTAACCCAATAAGTTATCTAATGCTCAACTGGAAACTTTTTGCATTTTTTTTTTTATTTTTTAGAGGATTTTGCTATAGGGCGTGTGCACTCGCCAGACAGATAGAGAGAGACAGAGAGACAGAAAGCGAGAAATCACCCCCCAGGGGGGATGGCCACACCACAATCCCTTCTCCTCCATTCTCCTCTCGGGATCTTGGGTACGCACGCACACGCGCCCAGCGTGAGTTTTAAGCCACTGGGCCCAGGACGCAAACCACAGTCAACTACATGGGAGTCCAGCGACATAACCATTTCGCTAACTGCTGGTCCCCCAATTTTTCCTCCCTTTAGAATGTAGTTACTGAGAAAGATGAGATATTGCATACTTTTTTTTCATCACTGCTTTTTTTGGAGGGAATGTGTTTTCCCTTTCTTTCTTTTTTTGTGGATATGCCTAGTGCCAACTTGAGTAGAACAAATATGTTTTTGGCAACTCTCCACCTCTAATTCATACCTTCCTCTTTACTCTCTGTCCCCCATATCTGCTCTCAGGAAAAGATCTATCAAATTCAATCATGTAGAGGAACAAATTTCTAATAAGATACAGTGCTCTCATCCATCTCACCCTTCTACAAAGAGGATGAATCACACATTTTAGACTGAAAGGCTCTGCTGAGTCACTAGAGGCTTTCAGAGGGCTGAAGGCTGATAGAGGGGAATTGAACTAGGAGAATTTCTGGAACCAGTGGAAACAGATATAGCTTGTTTGTTTACCAGTCCCTGGAAGTAGAGAGTTCCCTATTTCTTTGTTTTCTGATACGGACTTTAAGACTGCATGTTAAAATTGTTATAATAGAGTAAATAACATTTACAGATTTATTATCATTATTATTATTCTGCACAATCCTCATAACAATCTAAGGAAGCTGGTAGATACTATTAAATTCTCACTTTATAAATAGGTAAGTGGGACTTAGGGCATGGATGTAACTTGCTTAAGGCCATACAATAGGTAAAGGAAGAAATGTCACTACGAAGTTCACCCTCATGGAAAAATAACAATGGGTTGGGGGTGAGAGAGGGTAACATGACTCTGATGGTCTTAAAGCCCCTCCACTTTGAGCTTCCTTGATTTTGTGATGTGACCCATGAGGCCAGGGCATACTAGTAATCCTTGGCACATAGTGGTTCCTTAATGAGGATTGCTGATTTAGAATCTAAGTAGATATAACTCAAAGTATATGTTTAATGTATTCCCTTTGGTGCAAAACAACTTTTGTATTATTAAGCTATCACTTATTTATTGCTTTTTATCAATGAAACAATCATAAAATATATAAAATTTGTAACACTTCAGAACCTCTCCACTTTAACCGAAGTACTAATTTAACTCTAATAGCACTGTGTGATTTTTGTCTATATTCATAGCCAAACAAATGCTACATACAATAATTTGATTTAAAAATTCTAAGCTTATGATTGCAATCTTCTACAAAATATTTAGAAACTAGAATATAATCCTTTGTACCAGCCCATAATGCAGTGGCTAAGTGCTGTGCACAGGGACCTGGATTCCACATGGCTGATAGAGGTTCAAATCCTGGCTCTGGAGGTTAGAAAAACATGCCAGGCTCATGTGCAGATGCTCGGTATACTGAAGGGATTGAGAAATAACAGAAAGAGGATTGCACCATGACCAGTCCCCATTGGAGGGGAGGTTCTTTCTTTCTGTCACATGTGCACACATCCTTTGGCATACGAAGAAAGAGACTTTCATTGCAACATTATGAATATTAGAACATGTTGAAAAGGCCACAATAGGAACCAGCAGATAGTATAATGGTTACGTTGCTGGACTCCTACATAGATGACCATGATTTGAGTTCCAGACCCGGTGGTTTAAACTCATGCTGGGCAGGTGCGCACGTGTGCTGAAGATCCTAAGAAGAGAATGGAGGAGAAGGGATTGCAGCATGGCCAAACCCTGGGGATTTGCTTTTGCTTTCTATTTCTCTTTGTCTCTGGCAAGCATACACACCCTACAGCAAAAATGAAAAAAAAAAAAAAGGCCACAATATAAATGGCTAGTAGTGTTTGAATGAATTTAAAGGCAATTTCTTATTAGGCTTACTGCAACTTCAAGTTATTTTTATGGTGTATTGTTTGTGAACCAAGATAGCTATTTTTATTTCAAAAGCCCTTTGAAAGTGACTCTAATAGAATAAATTATCACTAGGTGATATAACTTGATTTTCTTCTGAAGCTTCTGCTGAGATAATTTTACGTTTGCAACTGTCCAGGACTACCATAAATTATAAATTAAATCTTTCTCTTAAAACTTAATTCACTGTATGTGTATACATTATGTGTGTGTGTGTAAAATTTAACTCATTGCATGTGTATACATATATGAGTGTGTGTATAGATCTTTTAGCACTTTTTAAAATGCCGTGGGGGTATGTGTGCATACGTGTTTGAGCAAGAGAACAAAAGCACTTCCCGGTAGGAGCTGGTCACATACAAATTCTTTCTCCTCTAATTCTTCATCCTGTCAGGACCATGGCACATGGATATGCCTCAAACCCCAGTCAGCATGTGGGATCCAACTTCTTCTGCATAGTACCTAACCTCTATGCTATGGATTCAAGCTTCTTTGAGCACTTTTATCAGATGATAAGGGTGAGCTATTAGGTAAATGTTGATAATATTATTTACTTGTTTATTATTATTATTATTTTAAAATATTTATTTATTTATTTTAATTTGACCAGAGAGGGATAGAGCAAGAGAGAGAGAGAGAAAGGAAGCCACTAGGTCCGGGACTCAAACCACAGTAGGCCACATGGGAATCCAACACCCTTAACCGCCATGCCACCTGCCAGCCCAATGATGATAATGTTATTATAATGAGGGATGTGAGGACTACTATGAGAGTGTTTAAGACAATGTGTATATACAATCCTCTCAACAATTTTGAGGGAAGGGGAAGAGAACTTCTAGATGTGATGATGTCATGGGAGATCTTAACCTTTAAACTGCGGGTTAAGGAGGAGAATTTCTACCAGATTCAGCAGAGAAGCTAAAGGTGTGCAAGGTGGCAGGGCCAACTTGGAAAAAGTTGGGGGCAGGGAGGCAGCTCGAGAGAGAAATTCAGGCTGTGTGGAAGTATGTGTGTGGTAGGAGAGTTTGGCAGAAGGAAGTTGCAGTGGAGTATGACCAGCTCTATGTGGGTTATTGTTGACATGAGTAAAAAGTAGGTTGAGGGAACCAGCAGTTAGCATAATGGCTATGTCGCTGGGCTCCCATGTAGTTGACCGCGGTTTGTGTCCCGGACCCGGTGGCTTAAAACTCACGCCGGGCGGGTGCATGTGCGTGTGTGCCCAAGATCCCGAGAGGAGAATGGAGGGGAAGGGTTTGCGGCGTGACCACCCCCCCCCCAAAAAAAAAGTAGGTTGATGCCAGATCCTAAAAGGTTTAGAATACCGGGATAAGGAGTAAGACCTCTTAGGGAATGGGAACCCCTTTTAAGGTGTCAAGGAAGGGATATTATCAGAGCTGCGCTCTGAACATTAATCTTCTGTTAGTGAATAGTGAGAATCAGACAGTGGAGAGGCTGGAACGTGGAGACTAGAATAGATGCTAAGAATCAGCTGGGAGCATTTACAAAACTACGAGCTTCCACCCCCAGTGATTTTGATTCAGTGAGTGTGGAGTGGCCCTGGGATCTGCAATGTCAACACAGGTTTCAGATGGTTCTTAGGCTGGCAGGCCACCAATCCTCCAAAGAAACACCGAGGTGTTTGAAGGAAAATTGATGTGGGAGGGAGGGAAAATATGGACATTTGCAATAGATTTCATTCTTGGTAAAAAAATAACTAAAAGAGAGACAGAGAGACAGAAAGCTAGGAATCAACCACTGAGATGGACAGTGACACTGCAATTCATTCTCCTCTACCCTCCTCCTGGGATTTCGGGCATGCATACAAACATGTCCAGTGTGATTTGCAATAGATTTCATTCTTGGTAAAAAAAAAAATAACTAAATAAATAAATAAAGACACTTCATGGATCTCAGTGATTTTGAGTAGTCTTCCCATCCAAAGCTGATTTGAAGACAGGTGAATAAATAAATAAATAAAAATCTCTTCTTAATGTGTGAACAACTTTGATTGTCTCACAATGAAAGCTGACACTTCCTGCTTTGATGTGCTCGATTTTGTAAGTTCCTGCAAATCCTATTTGCCTCTGTTCACAATCTGCTTTCCTTAGATTATTCATAAGTGCTCACTCCTTAGGTCAAATTGTATCTCCATGTCCTCCGTTTGCTGTGAGGGTTATCTCCTCTTCTTTCATCTAATTGTGCTAAATGTGATTAGACTGAGAGAAGCACAGAGAAAGTTGGATTTTTCCGCTCATTGGCGACAGCCAGATTCGGGGGAGTGTAAAATAATGCCTGCACTTCCTGCAGCTAATTTTAATAGGAAGGTCAAGAATCTGGCTCTCCATCCTTATACCTGCTGTGAGCCAGCATATGCCGAGCTTTGGGAGCCCGTGGTCTGTGTGCCATTGTCTCACTTGGCAATACCTCTGTCTTTTTCCAGTAGCCATCATTTCACAGTAGCGATTCTTTAGCTACTGTTACAGTCTATTGTGTTGCTAATAACAAAAATATCTGAGTCTGGGTACCAAATAAAAATAGAGGTTTACTGGCTTCACAGTTTTGGAGGTCCAGGTTTCTGGGGCTTCATCTGTTGGGAGTATTCTTCTTGATGGCAACTCTGCAGCATCCTGGGGTGGCACAGAGCACCATGTGGCCAGAGAGGGCAAAAGGTGACAGGTACCTGTTTCCTCCCGTCTCTGTATCTCCTTATAAGCCTGCCAAGTATCCATTCTTGGGGCCCCATCCTGACCCTAATCTCCTTCCAAAGGCTCCACCTCCAAACACCATTGTCAGATTAAATTTGTCCCCTCTAAATCCCATCAAAGAAATCTCGAATGTGAATGTTGGGGGGACACCTGTAAACTATAGCAGTTAGTAATCTCTACTATGTATAAGAATGTAAAGCTTAGAATTCAAATTGATGGCAAATGAGTAGGAAAAGAAAAGTAAACACGCCAAATTGCATAGGACTCTTCTTCAAGAAATTTGAGCACAATGTACTCTGGGAAACTGATTACAAGAGTAGGGTAGTACTGTATAATGACATAGGAATGTAAAGTGTTACTAGCCAACTTAAAAAATCAACACTATGATATGTGCTGGTATTTCTACCATAGATACTTACTAATCAGTCTATTCAATCTGTTTTGCGAGCTGTCCCCAACATATCTCACCATGTTGCTTGACATTAGTAACCTTAATGAGTTTGTTTGCTCTGGACCACTTGAGAACCTGCTCAAAGAAAACAACTTCGTTTATTTTGTGCATATCCTATAGCTATAGAATGTGAATACGTGTCAATAGCCGCAGGAAGCAAGCAGCTAATGCGGATTAGGTTTAACATTAGTAAACAAAGATGGGTTGGTACCTATTTTTAAAAAAATCTCAGCAAGAGTCATGTAATAGCAGGCTGTCTGGACACTAGCGAGACGTGCATGGGCATGCCTGCCAATTGATTAGTCAAGGTCCACTCTGTTCTCAGTTGGCAGATTATACAATAGTCGTTGCCCAGAACAATATCGAGAATGCTGCAAGAATTAAGAGAAAGTTTGTTTAACCTGAATATTTTAAAAGAGATTATCGGCACATTAAGTTGCTAAACTGGAAGGCAGTAGTAACAGTAACACATGCCAAGGACTAAGGGCCTGTCTATGGCACTGTGTGCTCTGCACGCATACTGCTGGTTTAGCCCCCAGCAATGTTCCAAGGAAGCTGTCAGTGGTTTCCCCATTTTAAAGATAAGGAAACCAGCAGCAGGACAGTGGTGCAGTGGTAGCACAGAGCTCTGAGGCTGACCCACGTAAGCAGGTTCTCTGTTCATGTCCCGAGATGTTCTTGAACATACCAAGAGTGCACATGCTGTGATCTGGGGCTGGCTGAGGCTGAGCCTAAATCATGTCATGAGGACCCCACTGGATATGCGGATTCTGTCTCCCTGTTTCTCTTACTCATCAGATAAAGAAAGAAAACTTCTGAAAAAGAGAACAATGAGGAAATTGATACTCCAGTAGGTTAAGACATGTCTTCAAGACCAGCAGGTGGCATGGTGGTGATGGTGCAGAACTCCCACATGGCCGACTGTGGTTCAAGTCACGGGCAGGTGGCCTGAAACTCACCCTGGGTGCATGTGTGCCAAAATCTGGGGAGGAGAATGGAGGGGAAGGGATTCTCATCATGTCCAGGACGTGATTTCTCACTTTCCCTTTCTCTGTCTCTCTAGGGAGCACACAGACCTATGGCAAAAACCTAAAAATAAATAAATAGATTGATAGACAAATAAATAAATAAAAATGTGTTCAAGATCATACAGCTCTCATGTGTTGGTAATCCCAGATCATTCTCACTCGAGAGATCATGTTTATTACCCCAATGCTACATTCACTCTGAAAATGGAATGACCTCTTATTTGACTATGGAACTATAGTGAAATGCAGTCTCACTGTCCCCTCCAATGTTATCAGCAGTTAACATAATTAAATGATAATACAAATATTTTAGGAACATAAAGCAGTGGTTTTTGAACTTTAGTTTGGTAAGAATTGCATAGGAAGTATATTCTCTTGTTACTTAGGAGACGTGACACAAAATCCAGGGATCCACACCTCTAACAAGCACTGCCTTCTGATGCCCTTGACCCATGAACCACACTGTGACAGATGAAAAGCTAGTCAGCCCAGATCATTCCAGGGATGGGCTGGGGTGGGGGAAGTTTCTTTCAAAATTATTCGCTCAGTGTGATACTACAGCAGAGAAAACCATATCAAGTGGAGCTCCTTGAAATAGTCTGTCGGGACTTTTATTACACCCCAGATTGAAGAATACTATCTTGTACCAAGGGGCCTAGAAAAAACCTTAACAACTGCACACACAACCGAGCAGTATTTAGGGACATGATTTATATCTCAGATGGAGTTTTTGCACTTAACGATTCCAAAGGTTTCTCTCTCTCTCTCTCCTCTCTTTTAGAGAGAGTGGTTTGCTGTAGGGCATGTGTGCTTGCCAGAGAGACAGAGAGACAGAAAGCTAGCAATCAACCACCGAGATGGACAGCGACACTGCAATTCATTCTCCTCCACCCTCCTCCTGGGATTTCGGGCATGCACGCACACATGCCCAGTGTGACTTTTAAGCCTCCAGGTTCGAGACTTAAACTGTTGTCAACTATGTGGGAGTTCAGCGATGTAACCATTACACCATCTGCTGGTTCCCCCAAAGGTTATTCTCTTAAAAAAAAAAAGTACTTGCACAGTGGTTTGTAGAAATGAACAAATGAACCTAAAACAAGAATCAGAACAAAAAATAAAAACAAAACAAAAACCAGATAAAAACAAACTAAAGTCCTCAAAGTCCTGTCCTTTAAGAACCTGACAGTAGATCCCAGGGTAGCACATTGACTCATGTCTATCTAAGGGATCTGAAAGCATTAGTGTGCCAAAAAAAAAAAAAATTGACTCAGACATGTGGGAAGTTTTTTTGATGACCTTGAATACCTCGAATACCTTAAATACTTGCACACAAACATAGTAAGGAGTATCTCCTTCAGATGGATTTTTTTTTTTATGGTTGAGAAACAACTACAATATTTACCTAGCACTTAAATTTCAACCTCTTTTCTGCTCTCGAAGTTTCATTCTGTTCAATTAATGAAGAAAGATTTGGACCAGACTGCTTAAGTTTAATCAACTAACCCAGATCAGAAGAGAGTCCTGGCATCCAAGCCCTTATGTTCCCAGTAGGGCAGTTTACAGTGAGGTGGGGAAAGGAGGGACAAGTGCAAAAACAAAGAGGACAGATTTGGAGGTGCAGGGTGTATGGGTGTTGGCCACTTAGATAATTTCCCAAATATCGTCTTTAAAAAGGAAAGAAAGAAGGACCAGCAGATGGCATAATGGCTACGTTGCTGAGCTCCCATGTAGTCGACTGTGGTTTACGTCCCAGACTTAAACTCACATGGTTTGCGTCCCAGATCCGGTGGCTTAAACTCTCATGGGGCGCATGTGTACGTGTGCCCAAGATCCCGAGAGGAGAATGGAGAAGGGATCGAGGCATTGCCG
>NW_006159444.1:4033529-4083016 GCF_000334495.1 Tupaia belangeri chinensis
AACAAAAAAAAACAAAACAAAACTCTCCAAAAAAAAAAAAGACAAAACATACCAACATAGTAGTACATAGTAGTATATTTTGTTTTATTGTTCTTCCCCTATTCTGAAGTTCAAATTATATTTACTAACTGATATTAGTGTCTGCTTTCACAGGTAGGAATTTGAAGATTCTTTTATGCCTGGACTTTTTTGTAATTTTTGAATCTATGACCTAAAGCTTGGTTGGACATCTCTATTTTTTCCCCTTTTTTCTTTTTCTTTTCTTTTCTCTTCCTTCCTTCCTTCCTTCCTTCCTTCCTTCCTTCCTTCTTTCTTTCTCTCTTTCCTTCCTTTCCCTTCCTTTTTTCCTTCCTTCTTTTCTTCTTTCCTTTTCCTTCTTTCTTTCTTTCTTCCCCCCATGAAGTTAGTGTGTGTTTTAACGGTTCTAACAAGTGAAACAGTTTTAGGGGATATCCTGTGTATCTAAAAATGAAAGGAACCCATTCTGTTTCTTAGTCATAGAAGTTTGCCATATGTGATAAATAGCATTTTAGGATAGGTAGGTAGTATTATCACCATTAATTTGATAATCTTAATTAGATTTTTTTAAAACATGACTCAGTTCTTGAATGGATTGGTGTGCTGGGGTAACAGACTTTTATAGAAAAATCTTCAAGAAATGTAGACAGAGAAGTTATCATTTATGAGAGTCCCAATTCTACGTTCTCTGCATTTCTTAAGGATGGGTTCTAAAAGCTTCTTGAACATGTACTCCTAGATTATGAAAGTAGAGAATAACAAGTTGGGGCTGTCTGAGGGAAGGAAAGTTGGGAAATGAAAACCAACCTTCTTTATCTTACTGTTCCTCTAGGCTCTCTCACTTGAGAGGGCAGCATTCTCCTTAGGGACCTCAGCTTGATACTGCCCAAAGGGGAGTTCCTACCTGCAAATCACTCACCCTTAGAAAAGGATTCCTTTCTCTTTTCCTCCCTTTGTAAATTTTCATTGCTTGAGGCTACTCAACAAGGTGTTGCCTAATTAGAGTAATTGACAGTGAGGTGTGAATGACAAATAAACCAACTCTTCCCAGGAGGTGTTTACATTCCTTAAATGTTTATTAGAACAAAGGCAACTTCCTTCTACAGAGTTCACAGCTGACATATTTTTTAAGCTCCAGTGTGTTCTCTGCCCACCCCAGTCAACCAAGTGACCAGGAAAACATACCTCATACATTTGACACAAAACACCAATGAGCACAATGCATGGAATCAGTTTTAGTCTATAGGTTTTGGCTCTATTCATTATATATTAATTCATTATATATTCATAAACTCCCTTTACTTCTGTTCTCCTTTTAAATGACTCTTTCTCCCTGAGCAGAAAGTGAATCACTCTTCAGGAAAGACTTTCTGTAGTTATATTTTGAATTGTGGAGGAAGGAGCTTTTGAGTGTCCGGCAATGATGAAAATTATTTCTGACGGTGATAAACTGGTTTATTGGGTAGGTCAAAGACTCTGGAGCTATTTCCTAATCCATAAAAAGTCCTCTAATTCTAGACTTCTATTATTCTGGGACTCTCCTTATTCAGTTTATATATTTTCAAGTCTTTCTAATCCGAATAATTTCTCCCGTACGGCATAGAAAATGAGAACTTTTACTAAAAGTTTGGACACATATAAAAAATGGATCCCTTCTTTATTGAGGATGGTGAGAAGAACAGGACATCAGTTTACAAAGTGATGTCCAAAATAGAAACACACTTTCATTTGTAGAATTTTCAGCTGACATAAGCTTATAGTGAACATTATCTTGGTGGCTCTACCCAATACAGTAAAATGCTAAGTATTATGTACTGCCAATAGAAATATCACCCAGACACCTTCTGGAGTGTCATTAAAGATGTATACGTTATATAAAAGCATATTGATCTCCACCACTGTTTTTAACTGCTTAAGGCAAAAGCCAGACCAAGATTGTTAGGAAGCTACTTCCATTCCCCTAAGTTCAGAAGTGACAAGGAGGTTTGTTATTGTATCTGTAAATACGATAATCTCTTGGCAAGGACATTTCGAAAATTTGTGATGATGCACAAATAAACACCATTCTTTTATTTATCTTAAGGGCACATACCTTGCTGAGGAAACCGAGACAGAAAGCAAGAAATCACCGCCCCTGAGAGACTAGAGATCTAAGATGGTCCCAGTCCTGTCCCTGGTGATAGCAAGGCTAGGTCTCTCCAAAGATCAAATTAACGCTTTGATCTTCAATAACCTCTTTGTTTTTTATTAGCCTCAGTGACTTCCTTGTCTGCTGTTCCAAAAGGCATGGGTAACTCCCTGGATACCCTGTTCACATGAAAGAAGCTGAAAATTGTATGGGTGATTTGAATGTGATAGAGAAAATGTTTCATAGGCAGAGAGACTCAGAAGATCTTTTGAAAACATAAAACAAAATTGATGTGTTTTTTAGACCATCATATACTCACACAACAGAGAGTAATGATACCTTTTAACAGTTTTCTAGTACTGAGCAAGAAGAGTAAAAATAGGAAATACAAGATTGTTTTTCATGGGACTTCAAATTTATTTTGTTATTAACAACTAAATAATTGAAGAATTCACTGGAGTTGTCAGACACAATCTAGAAAACACTGAAACAATTGTTAGACTTGCAGTTTTTGTTTTTAAATTACTTCTGTAACTAAATTATAAATCAGAGGAGTGACTATTAAGTAGACTGAAATCACTAAGAACACACTTTATGGCAGGCTAAGATTCTATCTGGATCACCTGTAACTTTTTTTTTTTAATTTATTTTTTATTTTTGCTATAAGTTATGTGCACTCATCAGAGAGAGAGACAGAGGGGGGGAAAGTGAGAAATCATCCTCCAGGAAAGATGCCCACTCCCCAGTCCACTCTCCTTCACTCTCCTCTTGACATTTTGGCATGCATGCACAAGTGCCTGGCCTGGTTCTCAAGCCTTCAGGTCTGGGATTTGAACTGCTAAGCTGGCCCAGTGGGATCCTGTGCCTTAAATGCCATGCCAACTACTGGCCTTGGATCACCTGTAACTTAATAAAGGGCTATTTATTAAATCACATATGACCTCAAGCCATGTTTCTACAGATATCTTCATAGAATAAAAAATCAAACACATCTTTTTTTTTTTTTTTTTTTTAAGAAATGTTTGTCTTAGGACACATGCACTGGCCAGAGAGAGTCAGAGATGGTGAGAGAGAAAGTGATAAACCACCCCCCCCTCAGGGAAAATGGCCACACCATAATCCCTTCTCCTCCATTCTCCTCCTGGGATCTTGGACATGGACACTCATACACCCTTTGTGATTTTCAAGACACCAGGTCTGTGACTCAAAGTTTGGTTGGCCATGTGGGTATCCAGCAACATAACTGCTATGCCCTTTACTGGCCCCTAAACACAGTTTTACTATCAAAAAGAGATGTTTTACATTCCCAAATAGTTGTGAGCACAGGATTTCACACTTGCAGGGTTATCTCCAAGAAGATCTCTGAATTAATTATGTATGCAGCTCTCAATTGTCAGAGTTTCTGGGAATATTTTGAATGAAGCTTGTATATATTGTTTTCTTCTCTCCTTTTTCTCTCATCATTCCTAAGGTTTCTTATTGCCTGCTTTTCTATTCCTACTACAGATATGCAAATCTGCTTGTCATTTTGAATAGTGTGACTACTATTACCTTTGGTTCTTAAAATTTTAATATGGGGCCAGCAGGTGGCACAGAGGTTAAAGTGGTTTGCTCCCACATGGCTGTCCTGGACCCAGTGGCTTGAAAATCACGCCAGGTGCATGGGCATAATGCCCAAAATATGGAGAGGAGAATGGAGAAGAAATTTAGAGAGGCCATCCCCTCTGGGGGGTGATTTCTCACCTTCTGTCTCTCTCTGGTGAGTGCATGTGCCCCATAGCAAACTAAGAAAAGAAACCAAAATACTAGTAATATGGCCTTTGCTTATTTATTTATTTATTTATTTATTTATTTATTTTAGTAAAAAAAGTTATTACAAATTTACTTACCCTTGGACTAAATGATATCTAAACAGTTTTCTGTATTTTTCAAATATCAAGTCATTCTACCCTACTAACAGCGGTAGGAGAGGTACTGCACTATTCCCATTTTATAGATGAAGAAACTGAAAAAATGGAGAATTTGACTAAACCTCCCCAAGAGGTGGAGGTGGTGTAGCCCAGGCGATGTGGATTCATGCTGGTAACCTCACAGCATAGACCTTTCAACAGATTATAATCCTCAGAGTGATTCTCAAACCTGATTGGGCTGGAGAATCTCCTGGGGGGATCTCCTTAAAGCAGATTGCTGGTCTGACTCTATGGTCAGAATCGGGGCTGGGAAATGACATCTTTTTATCATTATCATTATCATTATTATTATTATTATTAATTGCTAGAAAGCATGTGTGCTCACCAGAGAGAGAGAGAGAAGGGAGAGAGAGCACTTCCCTGTGGGGTGTGGTCTTGCTGCAATCCTTTTTCTCCATTTCTCCTTCCTCATCAGGATTTTGGGTGTGTGTGCACATCAGCTCAGTAGGGTTTTGAAGTTGCCCAGGCTGGGATTGAGTGGCAGTTGACCATATGGGATCTATATTATTAAGCAAATATATAATTCAGTGCTTAATCCTGTGCTATGGCCTGGCCTGAGAATTGACATTTCTGGCAAATTCCCAAGTAATGCTGAAGGGGTTGGTCTAGACACTTTAAGAACCACTGATGTATAATATTGAAACCATGAAAAATAAATAGCATATTTGTTAATGTTGCTTAATCTTTATAATAATAATTGAAAATACTGGCTTTCAAAAATTGAAAAGCTTTTGCAACTCAAAATCTTTTGTTTAAAAAAAATCCCTGTTAACATTATGTTTATCTCATTGTTTCAATCTATATATGTATATTTTTTTCTTTCTTTTTTTGGCCAGAGGGCATGTACTCTCTCCAGAGAGAGAAAATGAGACAGAGGAGAGAGGCAAAGCGAGAAAGCACCTTCCCCTCACGGGAAATAGTCCCTCTGCAATTTCTTCTTCATCTCGCCCTCCTTTCGGGATCTGGCAGACATGATATGCATCCAGTATGTTTTCCAGGCTGCTGGTTCTGAGACTCGAACTGCCCAGTCAGGCACATGGGAGCCAGTGTCTTAATTGCCACACTACTGGATAACCCTTAATCTTCACTTTTAAAATTTAAATAATATCAAACTTTATTTCACGTATTTTTTTTTTTTTTGGAGAGGTTTTCGCTATAGGGCGCGTGTGCTCACCAGACAGACAGAGAGAGAGACATAGAGACAGAAAGCGAGAAATCACCCCCCCCCGGGGGATGGTCACGCCGCAGTCCCTTCTCCTCCATTCTCCTCTCAGGATCTTGGGCACGCATGTACACGTGCCCGGCATGAGTTTTAAGCCACCGGGTCCAGGACATGAACCGTGGTCAACTACGTGGGAGTCCAGTGACATAGCCATTATGCTAATTGCTGGTTCCCTATTTCACGTATTTTTAAAGCATATTTGTGAATTACTTTGTGAATGATATCTTTGCTTAATAATATAGTAGGCCTTAAGGTTTTTCTCAATGATTTTACTTAATAGTTTACCTCATCTTATTTTGGGCAAATATTTTCCCCAATCTTCTCTTTGCCTTTAATTATGTTTATGATAGGTTGACTGGGCATTTTATTGTTCTGTTATTCTTAAACCTAAAATATCTGTCTCCATGCGTGAGCAAAGATATTTACTATATTTTCAGATAGTTACTATAGTTACTTTAATTCCCTAAACCATTTATAATTTATTTTGGTACAAAGCGAAATACTAAATGGACTTTTCTGCTTTAATTTGCATTCTAGTGTCCTCTAAGCACTCATGAAGTACTCTTTGTTATTTTGTTTAGACAGACTGGAGTCTCTTTCTGGACTCCGCATTCTATTCCATTTCATGATGTGTTCCTTCTCTGTTATTGCACTGCTTGAATTAACCGAGCTTTTTTATTATGTTTTAATATTTGGCAGGACTAGCCTTATGTGCTCCTCCTCTGCTATTTTTCTTTTTTATGACTGGGATTATCTTCATGCAGGAATCAGACCTCCCTCATTTTCTCCAGAAAGTATCCAAGAAAATTTTTTCTAATACGTAATGTTTATTCAGACAAAATTCACATAACATTAAATTCACCATTTTAACAATTGTAAATTATACAGTAATGTGGATTGTAGTACATTCAAAATGTTATATAACCACCACCACTATGTAATTCCAGAATACTTTTATACCCCAAATAGAAATGCTGTCTTTTGTTAGCCAACATCTCCATATCTTGCCTCTCCCCTGGCCTTCTCTGTCTCTAGTGACTACTGTTCTATTCTTCCCTAAGAGGTCAAATTTTTTATGACTCACATGTGAGTGGGAGTATGTAGTATTTCTCTTTCTGTGCGTAACTTGTTTTACTTAATGTAATGTTGTCCAGATTCATTCATCTTGCCTGCAATGACACGATGTCAAGTTTTTCATGGCTGACTAATATTCCAGTGTACATATAGACGACAGGTTTTTTTTTTTATCCATTCACCTGTTGATGGACACTTAGATTGATTCCATATCTTAGCTGTTGTGGACAGGCTGCAATAAACATGGAAGAAAAGATTTATCTTCAACATATGGATATCCTTCCGTTTAAATGTATACTAGTAGTGGGATTACTGGGTCCTGAGGTAGTTTCGTTTTTAGGTCTTTGGCTATTCATATTGTTTCTGTGGATCCATAAAATTTTTGTGATTTTTTTTCCTATTTCTGTGAAGAATGCCATTGGTATTTTGATACATATTGCATTAGAAATGTAGATCCCTTTTGGCCGTATGGACTTTTAAAAAACGTATGTATGTAGATATTTCACCTGCTTGGTTAAATTTATTCTTAGATATTATATATGTTTTTTGTACCTTTTTGAAATGAGATTGCTTTCTTGATTTCTTTTTCAGATAGTTTGTTATTAATGTGTAGAACTGCTATTGATTTTTATATGCTGATTTTGTATCTTACAACTTTCTTGGATTAGTCATCAATTGTAAAAGAGGTTTTTTATCCTGGATTTTAAAAGTTTTTCTGCGTATATGGGATTTTCAAAAACCTCATAGGAAATATGCAGTATTATGAGAGAATGATGCATGAATTTTAAAATCTTTTGCACTAAAATAAACTTGTACTTAATTCCATTTTTTCCACAAAGTTTTTGTAATGCTCTAAGATTATGTCATCTACAAATAAATATCTTTGATTCCCCCCCCCCCATCCTATTTGGATACCCTGCATTTTTATCCCTTGTCTAATTGCCCTAGCTGAGACTTCCTAAAGAGATGGGTTTTTGAAATCTTAATAAATACTATTATCTTCTTGGATTCTGCATAGAAATCTATAAATGTAAAGTTATTGCTATAAGAACTAGCTGGCATTGGAAAAGTTGGAGAGTTGCAGCCTAAAGACATTATGAGGAATGAAAAATACTTTGTTTTTTAATTCTTTCGTTATTCTTTTTTTTTTTTTTTTCTGGAGAGGTTTTTGCTATAGGGCACGTGCGCTTGCCAGACAGACAGAGAGATAGAAAGTGAGAAATCACACCCCAGAGGGGATGGCCATGCCGCAATCCCTTCTCCTCCATTCCCCTCTTGGGATCTTGGGCACGCATGCACACGCGCCCGGCGTGAGTTTAAGTCACTGGGTCCAGGACTTGAACCATGGTTGACTATGTGGGAGTCCAGCGACATAGCCATTATGCTAACTGCTGGTCCCAATTCTTTTGTTATTTTCTGTTGCCTTTGCTTTGGATTGTAGAAAGAGTCAGTGGTAAGAGTAGAGACAAACAATTCAACAGAAACTTCCAGATAATCTATTTGGAATTTTCAAAAAATGAATGGAAATCACATATTGTGAGGAAAGTATGCATGAATTTGAATTTTTTGTGCCAAAAAAACTCATACTCTAATGACATTTTTTTCATGATTTTTTTCCCCCGATGTCTCTTTATGTACTTGACTATAGATAGACTTGGAGAACAATCTATTAATAAAGATATTTGTCTTTTGTGGGACCAGCCAGTGTTCTGGTGGTTAGGTGGCTGGATCCTACATGGTCATCTCTGAGATTCAAGTCCCAGATCTGGTTGGTGGCTTATTAAACACACTGGGCGTACATGTGTACACAGATCTGGTGGCTTATAAAACACACTGGGCGTACGTGTGTACATGTCCAAAATTATTAAAAAAAAAAAAAAAAGATGGAGGAGAAGAGATTGTGGTGTGTCCATCCCCCCGATGAGGTGCTTTTTCATTTTCCTTCTCTCTCTCTCTCTCTGTCTCTTTCCAGTGAGTGCATGTGCCTTATAGCAAATTTAAAAAATAAAGATACTTGACATTAAAGAAAAATATTGGACAAATATCAGTTAGAAAAGCAAACTAATGTACAATTTTACATATGTGAGAAAAAAATCTATTTCATTGGTGAAGAGTTCATGCGATTATGTTTAATCATTTATCTATGTAGATGAATGAATGAAGAAGTTATGGTACATGTGTGTATAATGGAATATTGTACAGATTTAAAAATGGAGGTCCTACCATTTACCATAGCATGGATTAAACTGGAAAACAGTTACTTTGAATCCTAGAACTGGCAACCTGCTTTTTCACTTTCCCTTTCTCTCTCTGTGTGTCTCTCTCTGGTGAGCACATGTGCCCCATAATGAATTAAAATAATAATAATGACAAATAAAATTAAATAAATAATTTTTTAGAGACAACATGTTGTACATCTTATCTGTATACCAAAAAGTTAATGTACAAAATAATATGTTGAAAAATAGAGATTCTTTGCAGTGCCCTCAAAATGAAGTTTGTGGATTATTTTTCTACCATTGAGATTACAAGGGATCTTCAAAGAAGTTCATATGAAGTGTGTAGTTTGGAAAAACTGTGCATGGATTTCAAAACTGTTTTGCACCAAAATAAAAGTGTACTTTAACTCTATTGCTCTCTTGATTTTTTGAGATCCCCTTGTACACCCTTAAATGATGAGAGTTGGCCACTCTTATAACAACCATTGTTGGTGAAAATAATATCTGAGGCAAGCCAAGCTCTCCGTGGAGTGATCCCATAAAGATTCCTGACTGAAAGTGCACCTGCGGTTTCACATCCTGCCCAATGTCCATTTGGCATCCACACTCTGCTGATAATTCCACTAAGCCATAGCCCACAGCACTGTGAATTTGAAATTTAGTGCCAAGGTACTGTTCTAAAAATGCTTTTAACATCCAATTCGAAAGGCAGTTGATTAGCCCCAAATTCCCTCTAAGTCTATATTTGACTGCTCTTGAATCTTCCTGCGTTCCTTTTTCACCTCCTTCCTGTCACACTTCTCTATTACTGCCATATGTGTGTGTGTGTGTGTGTGTGCGTGTAGATATTTTTTCTCAAAGTTGGTATTGTTTCTTCCTGAAAAGAAACAACATTGTCCTTGGCAGAACAAACCAAAAATACACGAGAAGGTCATGCTGGCTGCTTACTCTTGCTGGAGAAGGGAAAGCATGTTTTTCAAGTGAGCCAGCACCTTCATCGCACCCATTGTCTTTCCTTGTGCTTCCCTTTTATTTCAGTGGGCTGCGATTCTTGACTTCTGGTTCACATACACCACAGATTCTTTGGAGGGGTAACATGACAATGGGGCACAGGCTGTCACAGGGGTCTCCCTAGACCACCTTCCCCCTCCCCCATACTCAGTTGTGTCAGTGTTGGAGGAAGAAACTACTTTGCAGGGATGTAAAAGAAATAAGTTTACAAGATCTTTAAGTTTAGGTCCTGCATCTTCTTCCTGTTTTCTTCCTTGATCCTGTGCCCCTCCCCTACCACCCCCAACTCCAATATACCTCTTCAGTGCCTTGCATATTCTTTGGGTGCAATGTTTTTAAAGTCATTTAAGAAATCAGGTCTTCTTTAAGACTGTAAATGTTTTTAATCTAACATTTCATGGTATCTGGCCCAAGTTGGCATTAAGTAGCTGCTCACCACATAGAAATTAATTCTAAATTACAAATTTGAAAGGATAAGAACTCCTCTATGTAAAGCAATAAAGAAATTATCTCTCTCGTATTACTTCAGTTTTATTGACCTATACTTTTCCTTAGAGTTTCTTTTTTTCTTTTCTTTCTTTCTTCAGGAGATGGCCTGAATTAGGAAAGATTTTTTTAAATGGTAGAAGTTTAGCACACTCTGACTTTTGTCAGGATCTAAGGAAAAACAAATGAAAATTTCAAGACTAATAAAGGCGAAGATGCCACACTGAAAATATTCGAGTACTGAGTGGGGGAGTCATAGCAAAGAATAGAGGATAAAATAACAGTTCCACTGAATGCACAGTCTCCACTTTTCCTTTCACTATTTCTCTGCAGTAGGATGCATCTGTACAGTGATTCTATGAGGTTGGGTTACTATTTGCAATGCTGGTTTTACTTTCTTTTTTTTTTTTGTTTGTTTGTTTGTTTTGAGAGGTTTTCACTGTAGGGCGTGTGCACTCACCAGACAGACAGAGAGAGACAGAGCGACAGAAAGCAAGAAATCATACCCCAGGGGGTATGGCCACACCGCAATCTCTTCTCCTCCATTCTCCTCTCGGGATCTTGGGCACGCATGCACACACGCCTGGCATGAGTTTAAGCCACCGGGTCCGGGACTTGAACCGTGGTTGACTATGTGGGAGTCCAGTGACCGACTACGTAGGAGTCCAGCGACATAGCCATTATGCTAACTGCTGGTCCCTGCACTGCTGTTTTACAAATGAGTAAGCTGAGGCATAAGTTTGCTAAGTCATCTATTTGTTTTTGCTACACATGCCATACTGGAGGCCAAACTGCTAACCCTTAGGGGGAATACCAGGTCCTGACTTGACTCTTAATGTTTCAGGATTACTTCATTCCCAATAATTAATTAACAGGGTTTCTCCAAACACAGTAATATAAATTATACCTAATGGGTTAGGTTTGCTCCTAAATATATGCTGGGATGTCTAAATCTCACATAAAACCCTGGTTCTTAGTGTTAGGAAGCAAGTGGCTTATTTATTTACCAGACTTCTTCAGGCTTATAGAAACTTCTTAACCTCCTTGCCTTTGTTGGATGTTTTTTATGGTAATACAATAAAAGAAAGCAATAGTAATGGCTAGTTTTATTTCCTTAATGCAACTTATTTGCTACAATTACATTTAAATCAGTAAGAGTAAGAAGTATAACAAATAATATCTACTCGTGAATAAATACGATGTAACAAGAGTTCAACAAATCACATAAAATATTAGCTATCCTCTGTTAGGGAATGGTCACACTACAGTCTCTTCTCCATTTCTCCCTCCTTTCAGGGTTTCTCTATGCAAGCCTCATAGAATCACTGTAGAGTGATTCTACAGTGATTCTATGAGGCTTGCATTATTATTTGCACTTGTGTTTTACAAATGAGTAAACTAAAGCATAAATTCCTATATAGTATGTACCTTTGCCAGAGAGAGAGAAAGTGAGAAATCACCCCCTGGGGGTATGGCCACACTGCAATCCCTTCTCTTCCAGTCTCTTCTCTGGATTTTAAGCACCCATCAATACATGCCCAGTGTGTATTTCAAGCCACCAGATTGGGACTCAAACCATGCAGTCAGCCACGTGGGATCTAGCAACTTTAATCTCCACATCACCGCTGGCCCCTGTCATCTTTTTAAGGTCTCACAGTAAATTCTAATTCTGGGTTTCCAGTTCAGAGGTATTGCAGTCCCTTAGCCCTAAATCTACTGCTGAGAAAAGTCATTATTTCCTTTGTCTTTACTAAAGGGTAGGGATTCCTTTTTCCCTCTAGAAATCATGAAAATAGTTAAATATTCTCTAACAACAGACTTTTTTTTTTTTTTTTTGGAGAGATTTTTACTGTAGGGCGCGTGCGCTCGCCAGACAGACAGAGAGAGACATAGAGACAGAAAGCGAGAAATCAGCCCCCGGGGGGATGGTCACGCCGCAATCCCTTCTCCTCCATTCTCCTCTCGGGATCTTGGGCACGACGCACACACGCCCGGCATGAGTTTTAAGCCACCGGGTCCGGGACACGAACCACGGTCGACTACGTGGGAGTCCAGCGACATAGCCATTACGCTAACTGCTGGTTCCCTATAAACAGACTTTTGACAGTTAACACATTTTATATCTCAACAAATATTTCTTACTCTAAATGCTCTAGGAAAAATAGAAACTTTATTTCCATTTTAATGTTGTTGCGGTGTGATGTAACCCCATGGCATGAATATGGCCGTTATTGATTGGTATTTTTTCTTCAAATTTCAAGTCAAGAAATTATTTTATTCTAGGCATGGAGAGAATCCCAAATCTTGAACAATTTTTGCTTAGAAATCTAGTCTTGAAAGATCTTAGGAGCATAACTCAGAACTTTTAAATACTCTTTGTGCATTCCTACACAGGAATATTTGTTTATTTTGGAGAGGTTTTTGCTATAGGACATGTGTGCTCACCAGAAAGACAGAGAGAGACAGAGAGACAGAAAGTGAGAAATCACCCCCCAAGGGGGATGGCCACTCCACGATCCCTTCTCCTCCATTCTCCTCTTGGGATATATATATACATATAAATAAATAAATAATTGAGAGTTCCTTGACACTTGTTGTAATCTGTCTAATATGGTAATTGTGTATTTTTAACATAAAACATTTGTCTGTTATTGACATAAACTAGGCAAAGTCTCTCTATTTTTTACTTTAGTATAGAGCACATGTACTTACCAGAGGGAGACAGAGAGAGGGGGAGACAGGGATAGCCACCCTACACTCTCTTATCCATTCTCCTCTCAGGATTTTGGGCACACTCGCACACACACCCAGCACATTACTCAAGCTGCTCTGTCCAGGACTCAATTCATCCTGTCGGCCATGTAGGATCCAGTTGTCTTAATTACCACTGCCCTGACCCGTGGGACAGTCGAACAGGTTACCTGGGAGAGGGAGTGAGAGATGGGACAAACACACGTGTACACACAATAGGAGGTGCTGATCAAGTCATCTTCTTCCCTCTACTTCTGTTTATTGAGGAGAAATGGCGAGTTATGTATAGTTGGTGGGAACCAATTGGTTGCCCAAAATGCAAATGAGATAGAACAGCATGAACCAATCATTGATGTGGGTGGACCTCTCCCGTTGCCTTCCGAGAGAATGGTTGGTCACATGATTTCTGAGAAACAGTTTGCTCAGTGAGGAAGTGAAGCCTAATGGTTTCCAAGATGGCGGATAGCTCAAGATGGCGGATAGCTCAAGATGGCTTCCATATGCAGTGCTCGCCACATACCACTCCCCTGGCTGGCCCTAGACAAAGTGTCGTTAAACAGTTGACCTTGATAATGGAAGTATAATTAGAACCGTTATTCATGCATTGCCATTTGTTTTTCTCTGCTGGTGAGACTTGAGTCTTCCATACAGGACATCTACCCAAAGACCGTTATTATCCAAGAAGAAAAGGATCTTGGAAGTCACAAAACATAGTTTGGCCACTTCTTAGTTCTTGACATCAGGCTAATCACTTTTCCTCTCTGAACTTATTTTATCCTCTGTTAAAAGAAAAGAGAGTGGGAGGAGAGGGGACAGATCCCACCTACTTGAAGGGTCAAATAACATAGCATAGGGACCGGCAGTTAGCGTAATGGCCATGTTGCTAGACTTCCATGTATTCGACCGTGGTTCGAGTTCCAGACCCAGTGGCTCAAACTCATGCCAGGCGCGCCTGTGTGCCCAAGTTCCCAAGAGGAAAATGGAGGAGAATGAATTGTGGCATGGCTATCCCCCCTGGGCGGTGATTTCTCAATTTCTCTGTTTCTATCTCTCTGTCTCTTTCTGTCTCTCTGGTGAGTGCATACGTCCTGTAGCAAAAACCTCTCCAAATAAATAAATAAATAAATAACATAGCATAGAGGTTACTGGAAAATGTCAACGAAATGACAATGCAAAATCTAAGAATTAGGCAAAACCAATCAGTGACACTGTGGTTCAGGCACTGAATCCAACATGGCAAATGCTGTGGTTTGAGTCCTTGCCCTGGGAACTTGAGAAACATGTTGGACACATATATATGCATGCTCCAAATCCCAAGAGGAGAATGGAGGACAAGGAATTTCCATCCAGCCATCGCCCCCGAGGCTGACTTCTCACTCTTTCTTTCAGTTTCTCCAGTGAGTGTGCAAGCCCTTTGGTAAAAATCTAAACAATACCAACAAATTAGACAGATGCTAGTATCACTAATAACAGGGAGGAGTAGGAATCATCACTGAGTGATCTATGTTCTTGCATGACAGTCATGAAGACTCTTAAAACATGGGGCAGGACAACAGGTGTTAATGGCCACATCTCCAAACTCACTAAGGAAATATTTGGGTTAACAAGTCATTTAATATGCATCCAACTGTACCTAGAAACACTTGGTCATTTTACTTTACCTTAATATACATTGGCTCAGGGCCCAGCAGATGATATAACAGTTACATCACTGGACTCCCACATGGCCAACCACAGTTCGAGTCCTGGGAGTGGTGGCTTGAAACTCAAGCTAGGTGCGTTTGCAAGTGTGCTCAAGATCCCAAGAAGAGAATGGAGGAGAAGGGATTGTGGCGTGGCCATTCTCCCTGGGGGATGATTTCTTGCTTTCTGTCTCTCTGTCTCTCTCTTGGTCTCTGGCTAGCACTTGTACCCTATATAAAAAACTTTCAAAAAATTCTGTGTATATATCGGCACAGGCAATATTAATAAGGCTATTACACAACAATTCAGTGACTTTTACTTAATTTCAAGACTAATGCCTATGATAACAAATGAGAGGTAAGTATATTTTTAGACCTAGAAATACATATTAAAGATCTAAAAATATAAACATTTTATAAATAAGTGTTCAAAATAACTGTTAAATTTATTACAGATAAATAAGAAAGTAAAAATTACATTATTCCATCAAAGTGAAAAAAAATAAATAACTTTTTCATTTGGTTTTATCAGCACACTAAAATTAGGTTAATGCTAAAGAGCTTTCATGCAATTTGTCAGAGTTTAGATTATTTCATGTAAAAGGATTAAAAGAATTAAAACTGATGAATGGTTTATTCAAGTATTCAAGTAGGTACTTACTGAATATAATTTATGTTAAATTCCATTTTATATTAATATAATTTTATTTTACTATTTGGACAAATTTGGAAGGTTCAAAGGAAAATTGGAAATAAATGAGATTATCTCTTGTATAAATATAAATATAAACATAAAAAATTAATTGCCTTTTTAATATTGGTCTGCAAAAGATTCATTTAGCTTCTCTGTAATTCTAAAATTAAAACTTTATGCATATTTTAAAAGTAACTATTCTGAGATTTTCTTAAGTTGGATAATTTTTTTTCAATGTAAAAACTCCAAAAGTTATTGAGACTTTATTTTATTTTTTCCAGCATTATTAAAATATAATTGACAACATTGTGTGTGTGTGATCAAATATGTAAATTGTGAAATAATTACCATAATTAAATTAACACTAAGATTTTTAACATGATAAAACACTTGAATTTCTTAATATTGAATAAAAAAGGTATCTTTTTTCTTCACTGAAAATGTATCTGAAGCATTTTATAAATCCATGAGAAAAGTGTCTGTAGAAAGGCTGGCCTGGGAGCAGTGCATTTGGTCAGTAAGGGGATGGGAGGGGAGGAAGGTTAAAGGATGAGAATAGTATGCATTTATAGAGGTGTTGCCATGGAGATAATATCAGGAGAATTCTGCTAGGAGAGTTGAAAGTTCCCTTGCTGAAAGCTGTGCTTGGTTTAGATACTGACTGAATTAGCATAACTTCCCAAAGTCGCTAAAACAGGTGGGATATGATAAAAACAAACTGTAAAACTCCAGGTGCCACAAAAGGTACTATTTTTATTGCTATCATTATTGTCTCCTTGTGTGTATGTGTGCATGTACACTTTTTTCCTACTGTAATTCAACTCAGAATTCCTGATGTATATTTAAAAAAATGAATTCTTCAAGTAGATTTTGAAACAACTCCAAAATTTAGTATATTTTCTTCATATCATATCTGAACCAAAAACTAATGGAAGTGAAATGAATAATACTGACTGATACTTATGGTTTTGGAAAACCTACAACCAGTATTTACAGTGAAAGCCTAAATAGTGAAAATGAGATGATTGACAATGGAGTATTTTTTTTAAGAAATAGCATCTAAAACTTAAGCTATCAGTCCATAAATGTTTGCTTATGACAAAGCTGAATTTCTTCCTCAAATTAATGTACAAAAATACTCCTGAAGCCATTGGGTCAATAATTTGTTGTTGGCTAGTATCTTCATTTTCATTTTACTTTTAGTACTACTGTTTTTAAATCCTAATTTTTAAGTACATTGACTTATTTCATATCTTTGTGTAAGTATAATGGAATTATTTCATCCTATCTTTAATTTTATTGTTTTAAGACTTCTTTTTTTCTCTTTTTTGATTTATTCTTTGACCCAATGGTCATTTATTAGTGTGTTGCTTAATTTCCACAGACTTGTACATTTTCCAATTTTCTTTCTCCTTATGGTTGCCAGTTTCATATCATTGTGATTTAAAAAGATACAATTTCAGTCTTAAATATGTTAAGACTTGTTTTGTAGCCTAATATATGACCCATCTTGGAGACTGTCTCATATGTATTTGAAAAGAATGTGGATTGCATTGTGGTTGGGTGGCATGTTCTGGACATTTGCTGGGTCCATTTGATCTACAGTATCATTTAAATCAGCTGCTTCCTTATTGCTTTTCTTTTTCGTTGATTAACCCAGTGTTGAAAGTGAGGTATGGAAGTCTACTACTAAAGTCTACTACTGCTGTAGTATTAATGTCTATTTCTCCCTTCAGTTGTTGGCATTTGCCTTATATATTTATGCATTCCATTGCTGGATACACATTTAATGCTCTATCTTCTCAGTGAGTTGACTTCTTTGTCAAAATATGATGACCTTTTTTGATTGTGGTGACGGTTTTTGATTTAAAATCTGTTGTGTCTGAAATGAATATGGTCAGGCCTCCAGATCTGTGGATTCTGCACTTATAATTTGATCAATCACAGATTGAAAATATTTTTTAGAAATTGTGTTGCTACTGAACATGGACAGACCCCTTTTTTCTTGCCATTATTCCCTAAACAATATATTTTAGTATGGCAACTATTTATACATAGTATTTGCATAGCATTTTACAGTATTAGGTCCTATAAGTAATCTATAGAGGATTTAAAATATATGGGGGCAGGCCAGTAGGTAGTATGGTGGTTAAGGCACTGGATTCTCATGGGGCTGACCATGGCTGGAGTCCTGGACCTGGCAGCTTGCTTTCTCACTTTCCTTCTCTCTATCTGTCTCTCTCAGGTCAAATTAAAATAATAATAATTTTAAAAATTTATGAGGGGATATGCATTAGCTACATGCAAATACTACACTATTTTCTGTAAACGACTAGAGCATTCAGACTTTTTGCTGTGATAGAGTTCCCTTGGCTGGCAGTCTTTTCCTTACATGTAAAATTGGGGCTGGGAGGAAGAGGATATTTCCTCGTAGAATTGTTGTCAAGTTGAAGTTAGATAATGTGTGTTTAGGCTAGATTAAAGAATACAGTAAAAATAGTTTCTTTGGAAAAATATATTTTTTTTGGAAAGGTTTTTGCTATAGGCCGCATGCATTCACCAGAAAGAGAGAGACAGAGAGACAGAAAGAGAGAAATCACCCTCCCAGGCGGGTGGCCATGCCACAATCCCTTCTCCTCCTTTTTCCTCTAGGGATCTTGGGCATGCACGCACATGAGCCTTGCATGAGTTTAAACCACCGGGTTCAGGACTCGAACCATAGTCTACTACATAGGACTCCAGCGACATAGCCATTATGCCAACCACTGGTCCCTTAATAGTCTATTTTAAGCTAATAACAATTTGACTTCAACTGCATACAAAAACTACACTTTAATTCTTCCCCCCACATTTTATGTTATAGATATTGCAATTTAATCATTTTATATTATGTATCTATTAATGAATTATTACAACTACAGTTATCTCAAATTCTTTTTCTCTTTTGACTTTCCTCTTAGTGTTAAAAGTGGTTTATAGATTACCATTTCAGTATTTGGATATACAGAATTTTCATATATTGTTTATGCGAGTTTTATTTTCATATTTTCATTTTGTTAGTGTCCTTTCATTTTAGTTTGAAGACCTCCCTTATTTCTTATAGTAGTGATAAGCTCCATCAGTTTTTGATTATGCTTTGTCTTTGTCTCCTTCTCTCTCTTTTTCTTTAAATAATTTGCTAGCAGGCTTGTGTACTTGCTGGAGAGAGGGACAGAGGAAGCAAGAAAGTTTTTCCCTTGGGAAATGGTCACACTGCAATCCCTTCTCTTCCATCTATCTTTCCTTTTGGCATTTTAGACATGCACACACACACACACACACACACACACATGTCCAATGTGTTTTTCAAGCTCCTGGGACTTTGAACCAGGCAGTCAGGTAGGTGGGATCCAGTCACTTTAACCGCCACACCATTGACTGGCCCTCATTTCTGAACAGATCTACTGCAGTAGAGTATTCTTGGCTGGCAGTGTTTTCCTTAAATATAAAATTGGGGCTGGTAGAAAGAGGATATTTCTTCATAGAATTGTCGCCGTGTTGAAATTAGATAATGTATGTAATGAATATATGCAACATTATGCCTGCGACATGATCTAAATAGGTGAGAAAAGTTTGTTATTATAAATAATAAACTTAAAAATGGTATGTCAATATACAAATAGCTGGAGCAAGTGTGTTTGAGGTGATACCAGGAGATCTCTGTGTGACCCACACCACTGGGCTCACATGGGCAAGTCCTCAGACTGGCACAGTGGCCCTGGGTTCTGTCAGTCACTGCTGTCAGACAAGTCCTGAAGCAACCAAAAGCTACAGGCGCCCCCTGGTGCTCTGCACCTGACTGACGGCTGAATGTGGGTCTTTCCAGAGGCTCATTGAACATTATGCTGGGGCTTGAACTTGTTTGAGATTAGAATGACCAACATTTGTTCTTCAAATTCTACAATTTGACTTTGCTTTTTGGTTTTACTCTTTTTGGGTTTTTTTTTTCCTCTCATCTCCATCTCAGATTTATGAATTTTGATGTTAAAATGATAGCTTTCCTCATCTCTTTTAAAGGAGACAGGCAGGATAAAATGTGTGATTGTGTCAAATTATTTTATTCATGTTTGATCATTGGTAAAAATAATATTTAGAGGAAAAAGAAATTTAGGGCAGAGGATGAAAATAAATACAATCCCAAATGTGAGGCCAGCTGGCGGCATAGTGGTTAATATAGCTGAGTCCCATGTGGCTGAGTGTGCAGCCTGAGTCCCAGACTAGCAGCTTGAAAAACAGGTTGGGCGCATGTGCATGCATGCCCCAAATCCCACGAGGAGAACAGAGGAGGAAAGGCAGCAGCATGCCCATTGGGGGTACTTTCACATCACCCCCTCCTCATGGCTCTCTTCAAACTGCACATGTGCCCTGTATCACTTTTAAAAAAGAAAAAAGAAAATCCCAAATGTGAAAAGATAGGATTGCAATCCTGGCTATGCTTAAGATAAAAGGCAATACGTTAAAGAAAAGCAACATAACTGAACTTTAGAAGCACTCTCTGGGAAAAGTCCTGTTCATTGGGGAGAACTGTATTTTTTAAAAGCCTAGACTAACTCTTGGCTATCAAGTGTATGAGCACTGTGATCACTGCTGTCCATCTAGTCCCCAACATGAAATCAAATGCTAGTCTTGAAGTAGTTTCATGTCACAATAAAGTGGTGGTAGGAAGGTGCTTTTCAGGATATTTTTTACGGTTTCTTTCTTTCTGTTGCCCTGGTATTACTAAGAATCGACAACAGGAAGAGATTTCAAGGTTGCAGTGTCTTTCTGGCAACATAGGGAGACATCCATTTTCTACAAAAGGCAGCTACATGTGGTCGCTCTGTTTGACTCCAGCGTGGGCCTCAAGGTGTTTGTACCCTCTAGCTGGAAATACGCCTTCATCAAGGAGACCAGAGTTCAGTTGTCCCCATGTTGTCCTTTATATTTTTCTAATTTTTAATTTAATTTTATTTATTGTCATTATTAATTACTTTTTAAGAATATGCTATAGGGCATGTGTGCTCATGAGAGAGAGAGAGAGAGAGACAGAGACAGAGACAGAGAGACAGAGAGAGAGAAAATGAGAAAGCAAGCCACCAGGTCCAGGACTTGAACTGTGGTCGACTGTGTGGGAGTCCAGTGCCTTGACCAGCATGCCACTTGCTGTTTGTTGTCTTTGACATGTGCCCTTAGGTGTAACTTATTCGGAAAACTCTTGAACGTAGAAGCAACAATTTCCTTTTAGAGTCCATCCTAGCAAATGGTATGGATTACCTATTTTCCACATTTGCATTCAGTTTAACCTCATAAGAGTGATTGTTTTTTTAACTTATTAATATATTTCATGTCCCTTTTCATTTGTAACTTCTCTTTGCACGTACAAAACTTGTGGTGTGTCATTCTTTTAGACTCCAGTTCTCCCTGTTAAACTTTAAGAAACTGAACCCACCTTCTCATACTGCATCCAGAGCTGTTTGCAACAAAATGACAGGCACACAGGTGGGGCATGAGGAAATTTATTGGATAAGTGAATCATATAACCTGCAAATAGATTCGGTCAAAATTAGATTAGAGTAGGAGTCTGACTACCTAAATTGCAGTCATGGTTCTGTAACTCTCTAGGCTTTAGGCCAGTTTACAAATTCCTGGCATATTTTAAAACTCCCACTATGAATTAGTTTCACTATTTACATCCAGGAGAATGCTACTTCTCTGTGAGTCAGCAGGTTACTTATGAGAACCAAATGAGAAATTCACGTAAAACATGAGTGAATGCAAATGTTATGCAAATATAAGGTAGTCGTATTCCTTCTTTATAAGATCATTTATTTTGCAACATTTATATTCACAGAAAAAAAGGAAAAGGCAATGAAGATAAGAGAGAGATGAGAAGTTTTGCAAAACTATTTAAATGTATTATCTTTCTTTAGAACAAACAAGTATTGAAAGAAGCTACCAACGTGAATTGTCACAATGAGCTCTGATGTTTTCGCTCTCTCATTCTAGTTAGTGCTTCCTTCCTCTAAATTGATTGTTACTCTTCGGAGTGCATGCCTCTACCACTGTACACTGTACTGTAATGCAATGCCTATGCAAAATATAGAGCCCTAGACTTTATTTTCTTTTCCTTTTTTAAACCTTGTTTTGTTGGTGGAGGGCATCTGTTTGTGCCAGGAAAAGAAAGAGAGAGAGAGAGAGAGAAAGAAAAGAGAGAGAATCTCCCATGGGGATGGTCATGCCACAATCCCTTCTCCTCCATTCTCCTTTCAGGGTTTTGTGCACATATGCACATATTCCAACAGCATGCTGAATCTAAGATTTGAACTGTACAGCTGGCCGTGTAGGATCCAGCTGCCTTAACCACCACACCACTGTCTGGCTCCATAGCTTTGTTTCAATCCAGAATCTTTTGATTTTAAGAACGTAACATGGTTCACACACCACATGTGTATTTCCCCAATCAGTCTGTCATAGCGCCTTGCAATCAAAGACATCAATATGTATGAAGAGAAAAGTATGAATTTTCACATTAACTGGGATAAAGAAAGGTTATAAATAGCCTCTTTGCGATTCAGGTCAGGCTTTTTTTTTTTTGCCACCAAATAATTTACTAAAAAATTATGACACTGAGGTTTCAAGGCTGATGTTCCCGTTACTGTCTCTCTCTACATGCCCACACATAGGAAGTTACATATTCTTCATGAGATGAAAGCATTTCACCATTGCGTATCCTCAGAGACTAACCCAATGTCTGGAATGTTGTCTTATATGTGTCCTTAAAAACCATTTATCCATAAATGCTCCATCCCCAAAATATTTTACAATTCTCTCTCCTTTTTTTTTTTTTTCCCATATAGCATATGTGCTCTCCAGAGAGACAGAAACAGAAACTTAAAGAGGGAAAGTGAAGAGAAAGTCAGAAATCATCCCCCAGGGGGATGGCCATGCCACAATGCCTTCTCCTCCATTCTCCTTCTGGGATTTTGGGCACACATGCACATGTGCCCAGCATGATTTTCAAGCCACTTCTTCTGTAACTCAAACTGTGGCCAACCATGTGAGAATCCAGTACCTTAACCAGCACACCATCTGATGGCCCCTACAATTCTCTTAAGTAAAAAAAATATATATATTTAGCTGACATGCTTTTCTATTCTGCCTGTGACAAAATTAGAATATTACAATAAATGATTCAGAGCATACACACACACACACACACACACACACACACACACACATATATATATATACAGAAAGCGAGAAATCACCCCCCAGGGGGGATGGTCACGCCGCAATCCCCTCTCCTCCATTCTCCTCTCGGGATCTTGGGCACGCACACACACGCGCGCCCGGCGTGAGTTTTAAGCCACCGGGTCCGGGACACGAACCGCGGTCGACTACGTGGGAGTCCAGCGACATAGCCATTACACTAACTGCTGGTTCCCTTAAAATTCATTTTTAAAAGTTTGCCAAAGGTTCTGTGTGCTTGCCAGAGAGAAGAGAGAGAGGGAGAGAGCACCCCCTATTGGGGCACACATGCACATGTACCTGTTTTTTGTTTTTGTTTTTGTTTTTTCATGTTGCCATGTTAGAATTTGAACCACAATCAGCCATTTGGGATCTGGCTTCCTTAACCACTAGGTTACAGGGTGGTCCCCAGAATATATTTTTAACTAATAGTAACTACCTGAATCTGATCAACTGAGGCTTCTAAAATTCTTCTTCTTCTTCTTCTTCTTCTTCTTCTTCTTCTTCTTCTTCTTCTTCTTCTTCTTCTTCTTCTTCTTCTTCTTCTTCTTCTTCTTCTTCGGGCACATGTGCTTTCTAGAGAGACGGAGACAGTGAGAAGGGAAAGTGAGAAATCACCCCCTAGAGGGGCTAGCCATGCTGCAGTTTCTTCTCCTTCATTATCCTCCTAGGATCTTAGGCATGCATGCACATGTACCTGGTGTGATTTTGAAGCCACTGGGTCTGGGACTTGAACTGCATTTGGCCATGTACGAGTCCAGCAATATAACTGCTAAACCATCTACTGGTCCCTTTAAAGCTTTATATTAGTAAAATAAACCAAATATACTATCAGGATATACATACCTTCTTCTATTTACTCTTCTCCACTATTTAAGGCCAAATATTCTAGCCTTGAATGACAGAGTATCTCAGACATCATAGGGTATGTCATTCATATGGAAAATTGTACAATTTATGTATAATCTTTCAGAAAAAGTCTTGGTCTTACTGCATTTTGGCACTTTTTAAGTAGATACAACTCCAGGTAAAGAACTTCTGCTTAAGTAAACCAATAAATTGTGGGAATAGACCGCTATTATTACTTAGTTATTTATTTTAGTTTGCTACACAGTGCATGCACTCCCTGGAGAGAATCAGAGATGGGAGCGTGTGAGAAAGGACCCTCTAGAGGATTGATTATTCTACAATTCACTCTTCTCTCAGAATTTTGGACATGTACACAAATGTACCTGGCATGTTTTTCATGTCTCTGGATCCAGGACTCAGACCACACAGTCAGGCATGTAGGATCCAGCTATCTTAAAAACCATGCCACCAGCTGGCCCTGAGAATGACCTTTTTCATGGTTAATTGAACAATAATAATTCATTTGAAGTATTGATAGTAACAATGATGCCTTAAATATCACTTGATGTTCATGCCACATTATGCCCATTGTCACCCATAGATAAAAAGGGCATGATTTACATGACTGTCAGCTGGGATGATTTGACCATCCAGCAGAAATCTGGCAATTTCTGGAGATACCTTTGATTGTCAGACTAGAATAGGGGGTGCCGGCACCTAATGAGTAGATCCCAGGGCTGCTGTTAAATATTCCATAAGGCATGTGACAGACTCTCACAGCAAGTAATTATCTTGCCCACAGTATTAGTAGTACTGAAGTTATGAAACTCTGACTCAGGAACTGGGATAAACACACTCTTCTCATCCCCTATGCCTTAGACTTAAACATTTTGTCAATGAAACTTTAATGAAACTGGGCTCTTTTGATGTAGTTACTGGTTTATACAAAAGAAATACAACTTTGATTATGAAAAGTCTTAAAGCAAAATGTCTTTCCTGACATTCACTTGAAAAATAATTTTTTGAAGCAGTGATTAAAGCACTGAACCTAGGCAAGACTCCCTTTAAATTCTCTTTACTTACCTTTTTCCTTCACCCCACCGCTCTAGATATCTATTGATCTTCTCTCCTCCTCTCCTTCCCTGTCCTCTCCTGTCAATTCAGGCAGGAACTTCTGCCAAGTAACTGGGAACTTTGGTTCCTTGCCATCTTTTTTTCCATTAGTCATCTGATCAGAACATCAAAGGGCCAGAAAATGGACCCACCCAAGTGAGCCCAGAATCTTTTCTGTTATTGAAGAAAGAGTGAGAGAAGAAAAGAAGGAGGATCATGTGCATGTGTGTATTTGTCTGTCATACAAATAGACATCTTTGCTTTGTTAGCCTTTGCCATATAACAAACTTCTCCTAAACTTTGTGGCTTAAAACAATCACAATTCATTATTTCTCAATCTGTGTATTGGCTGGTTAGTTCACAATTAAATATAGATTGTTGATATGAACACACATACCAAAAATGTGCCGGTCAGTGGGTTAATCTCTAAGGTGACCACTCTGGGTAAAATGCCTTCTTCCAACGAGGGATCAGGTATGTGTGGATATGGGAGAGAGAAGGTATCTGAAGTCATAGGACTCAATTTGCAGGTTTCACTTGGGTCCACATATGCCTGAGTTCATTTATAGGGTTGGCTGAGCCATAAGATCCAAGCTGGCCTCACTCATATATCCAGTAGTTCGTTCCCAGTATTACATGAGACATCATGATTTTTCTCCATATGGACTCATCCACCAATATAGATTGTTTTCTTTCACAATGGTTTTAAGATGATAATCCAAGAAACTCCTGGACCTCTGAAGACCTGGAATCAGATGACATAAAGTCATTTCTGCTGCATTATTAATCAAAGCAAGTGCAATATGAGATCAGATGAAAAGAAGGAGAAATCAATTCTACTCCTTGGTGGGAGGAAGGGCAAAGTCACATTGCAAAGGAGGATGCATATCAGAACCAAGGATTCTGTGGTCATAATTTAAAATCTGTCCTGTGGTCATTATGCCAAATACACTTACTCCTTCTCAGGATGTCCAAAGTCTCTCTAGCTCCAAGCTTGACATCAAACTCAAACCCCAGCGTCACTTGATCTGCTTCTGCTTCAGATACAAAAGAGTCTCCTTGGGTAATTCATCTGGATCCATGATCTGTAAGCTAAGGGAAGAAGTTATCTACTCCTCATTGATCTGATATGCAATAATGAGATAGGACCAGGGTCATTGCTAGAGATGCTTCTGTTCCAAAATGGAGAGAATGGAGAGGAGGTTGCAATTACAGGGCTAAGTATTCTGAATTCCAGTCAGGCACACATGGCTACTCCTTTAATTCAGAGGTAAAGGATATTGCTTGTCATTATGATAAATAATGGCTCATGGTTCTGATTGATCCTTTTTGTAGTCTTCTTCCTAGCCTCACAAAGTCATGGTTCCAAAGTTTTCCAATTGTTTTGAACCATCCTGTCCCTTTAGGACAAAGCTGGCTTCCTTAAAATCTATTTGGAGCTCTTTCCATGCCCCCAAAACCTACAGTTTGAAACAAATTTTGGACACATGTGTGAGTACAGATGCATGCAGAAGTTACCTAGAATAAAACACAATTGGGGATACCATCCAGTCACTGTTAATAAGACATGCCACTGAGAAAGCTGTTGATTATAGTCAGCGTGGTAACTCCTTCATGGTCAAGTGTAAACACCCTTGCTAAATTGGGTTCATTTGTGCATTTGTCACATGTCATAATCTTGTCCCCAAATGACAAAGCACTAAGGAATGGTGGGCAAAAAAAGAAGTACAGAAACTAAATATTTGAGTCCATTTCCTTTATTTTCACTCATTTCTAGAGAGACATTGCCTTGGATTTGGGAATGATTTCATATAGCAACATTCACCAGGCCCATGTCCTGTCATAACCTTCCTTCATGGATCTTGAGTTTTAGCAGCCTCCAACTTATGGCGTACATAGGGTCAACTGCTTTTGAAACAGAACCAGTGATGAAAGTTTCGAGGGTGGAGGGCCTTGAGAGTTCCCATAAATTGTTTGTGGTTGTTTTTAACTTTAAAATCTGGCCCTTGGAAATTAATCAAAGTTCAGGTTATAGGGAGACCAGCAGTTAGCGTAATGGCTATGTCGCTGGACTCCCATGTAGTCGACCACGGTTCGAGTCCCAGACCCGGTGGCTTAAACTCACTGCGGGTGCTTGTGCATGTGTGCCCAAGATCCCGGGAGGAGAATGTTGGAGAAGGGATTGCAGCGTGGCCATCCCCCCTGGGGGGTGATTTCTCACTTTCTGTCTCTCTGTCTCTGTCTTTCTGGCGAGTGCATGCGGCCTATAGCGAAAACCTCTCCAAAAAAAAAAAAAAATTCAGGTTATAGGAAGACTTGAACAACATCTATTAAGTAATACTTGCTTGGACCAAAAACTGGTCTCAGATTGGACCCCATGCAGTTTCTTCTCTCTGCAGCATCTGTTTCATAGCATAGTTTTCCCAGCCACTTTGGGGATGCTTTTTCAAGGAGTCTTAAGCCACACAAAATCGTGGTTCCAAAGTCTTCTAGAAAGTACCCTTAGTTCTTGTCCCTTCTTCTTTGGGTTTTACTTCTGATAGTTCCCTCCAGCCATTTTGTTCATCTTTCCCAGTTGACATTGTCCCAGAAGAGAATTAACCACCTTTGACATGTGTTCTATTTTCCCAAATATGCCTGCCCTCAGTCTCTTTTCCCTTCAATTAAACCTCAGTGCTGTCTTCATTTCCTCAGGTCTGATATGATCAGGTCATTGTCTCATTCAAACCATAGAAATTTGAATAACCATCAGATAGAAACCAAACTCCTTGGTCTGTCATAGAAAGTATTTAATAACCTGCTTATTGCCTATTTTTCCAACTCACCTCCAGCTCATTTTTTACTCCCACTCTACTTTATAATGCAGTCCTTACATATTTTCTCTTTCACTTTAATATATCATACCATGCTTTTTGAATGGCTGTCTCTTTTCCTGAGAAGATTCACTACCTTCTCTGCCTGCAGCTTTCCTTCTGCTCTCGAACTTAGATTCCAGAGCTAGGAATGAACAGGTGTTCAGAAACTAATGGCAACTTGAGTTAGACATATATTAGTCAAGGCAAGCTCTTTAGGAAGTAAAACTGATAGATGTTCTTATGATTCAGTGTTGTAGACAAGAAAGAACAGATCCAGGATAATCTGACTTCAAAACCATTTGGGTTTTAACATTGAATTAATAGAAATTAGGGAATAAAACTGCTTCTCGTTCTCTGTGATTCTTAGAACTAAAGGACTTGGTTTATTTGTGGAATATGTGAGAGGACTTCAGAGAGTTTACAGAAAATGAAATTAAAGCATTTTATTTTGGTGCAAAAAAATTGAAATCCATGTGCAATTTTTCATAATACACATTTTCCATTAAAATTTTGAAGACCTCTTATAGACAAACCTTACTGAGCTCTGAACTACAAAATGTGTTAACTAAATTTATAAATTACTTTTATACATACTCAATTGTACTAATTTAGATTTAGAATTTGATTTTATATATTATAACGTTCCTAAGTCTATCAAACCTGGTTTGATTGGTTAAGGTCATTTTGCTGCTATGTGATTTTATTTATAGAATATAAAGATTTTAAGGTCAAACTCAAGTTGATTGAACTATAAATTTATCATTTTCATGAGATTAATATTTGATATGACAAATGTAGTCATTTTTAGTCTACCCTTGAGCAACAATATAACGGCATAGGGATAAAAACTCTGTAGTCTAAAACTTGCTTCTGCCATGAGTGACCTTAGTAAAGATACTTAACTTTATATGTTTTGATCATATTTTCTGTAAAATATGTATCATTGTAATTCCTGATTAGAGATTTGTTGTAAGAATTAAATGAATGAGTACATATATATGATATATAATAGTTAAATAATAGTTAATTAATTAAAACATAATATCTACCAATAGTTACAGAATATCTCTACCTGGTGTATAGAAAATCTTGCCTACCATAATCAGGTTTGTTTTGGATATATATTCGAAACAAAAAAGTGAAACAAAAAAGTATGTGTAAAATATATTAGAATAATGGCATTATATAATTGTATGAATATATCCAAAGTTTCTCCAAATTAAAAGATTTTGTTGTTTATTTTCTTCATTTATTTATTCTTCTATAAAATAATAATTTATTCATTTAATTTTATTTGTTATTATTATTTTTTAGTTGACCAAAGGGAGACAGAGAGAGAAAGGGAAAGGGAAAAAGCAAGTCGGCAGGTCCGGGGACTTGAACTGCAGTCTGCATGTGGGAGTCTAGCACCTTAACAACCATGCCACCTGCCAATCCCCATTTATTTATTCTTATTTGTCACATTGGTAGGCACTAGGGATAAAATTGCTGTCCTTATAAGGTTCACATTCAATTAGGTAGTCAAATGCTCTGCGCTAAAGCCCAGGGAAGGTCAGGTAGAGATGTGGATGTTGGTACCATCCATGGAAAGGTGAAGAGTTGAAATTATGACTTGTTTGTCGGTACCCCCTGCAGTATCTAGTCCTGTGTTTCACAAAGAGCTGACACTCAGCAGATGTTAGCAGAATAAACAGAAAAGGATGTCCTCTGCTCTTGATTTCTTTAGACCTGTAATTTAAGCCATACTGAGCTCTACCTCTTTATTCCCATATTAATTTGCTCATAATTTCCCATATTACTTAATACTTCCATATTAATGTGTTTTACAACAAATTGCCATAAACTTTGCAGTTTGAAACGCATGTATTTATTACCTATAAATTTTTGTGGGTCAAAAGTACATGCACAGCTTAGCCATGTCACATGCTCAGGGTCTCACAAGGTATCAACTTGATGACACCTATAATTAATGTATCAGCTGGTGAGTCACATTCTCATCTTGGACTCATTCATATTGTTAGAAGAATTCATTCCCTGTGGCCATATGACCAGGATATCAGCTTCTTACTGGATGTTGGTTGAAGGCCACTGTTCATTCCTGAAGGGAGCTCATAGTTCCCTGTTATTAGCCCTCTCCATATACAGTTTACTGCCCAACTGTTAGGTTCTTCAAGGCCAGCAGGAGGACCTATCTCTCTAGTCAGCTAAGTTGGAATAACCTACAGTAACACAAGCATAGATGTCTCACCTCATTACTTTTGTCATAGTCTATCAGCCAGAAGGAAGTTCAGGTTCTGTCTGTGCTCTACCTATACCGAAGTGGGGGCTCAGGAGGTGGGAAGTTTTGGAGGTCGTCTTAGGGTTTATTCACCACTCTCTCCATCTGGTCAAATCCCTGTAATGTCTCACGTCTAGAGCTCTAGCTCAGTGCATTACTGTGTAACCCTCTACTACTCACAGGCTTGTTTATCACTCAGTTCCACCTTCACATCTTTCTGGGCAGTGTAACCTTGGCATTGAGTTGGCTCAGTGAACTTTTAATTATTTATTTTTTCTTTTTATCTATTATTTATTTATTTAATATACAGAGTCTTACTATGCTGCCCATGCTGACCCCAAACTCATCAGTTTTTGCTTCAGCTTCCTGAGTAACTGGGATTACAGGTGCATGCTGCTGCACTCAGATTTGAACTTTAATTCTTAGCAGATATATTGAGGTATAATTCATCAGTGAACTTTTAAGTATATTAAAGTAAACACAGGGCTAAGATATTGCCAATTTTAAAGCACTTGCTGATAATTTTTAAATAGATTGTCATATTAATTCATGTGCTAGGGTTTGTATCAATCCTTCTTTTAAGGAAGGGTTGGCAAAAATGAGTTAGAAAGGGGACCAGCAGTTAGTGTAATGGCTATGTCACTGGACTTTCATGTAGTCAACCATGGTTCATGTCCCGGACCCGGTGGCTTAAAACTCACACCGGGTGTGTGTGTATGCATGCCCAAGATCCCAAGATGAGAATGGAGAAGAAGGGATTGAGGCGTGGCCATCCCCCTGGGGGTTCATTTGTTGTTTTCTGTCTGTCTGTCTGTCTCTCTCTCTCTCTCTGTCTGGAGAGTGCACATGCCCTATGGCAAAAACCTAAAAAAAAATGAGTTAGAAAGTAAACTCATCTTATGAATCCTTCTAGAGTGATATAACTATGAACATTTTTCATAGTGCAACTTCATGACATATTGTTATATAACTGGACAATTTTTTTTTTCTTCTAGATGAGCAAGAAATTGTACAAAAACGCACTTTCACAAAATGGATCAACTCTCATCTGGTCAAGGTAATGGAAATGACTCAGAGTTGCAGGTTTACTTAACTTGAACCTAGGAATCATTAAGTGCACAATATGAAAGAACACTGTTGTTGATATTGTCACTACTACTAATCACTGATATCAGTAATCCTATTTGTTTAATTGTCACCTAAATGTGACACTAAATAGCTTGCTCTGGGAAGAAATGAACTGATAGAGTCAGGAGCAATTACTTCACATCAGTTCCACGACTTTTGAAATGTTTCATCCAGCTGTTCTTCTATAGTAGTGTACTTATCATAGCAAAAAGAATTTGTGCTAGATTTGTGTGTGTGTGTGTGTGTGTGTGTGTGTGTGCATGTGTGTGTGTGTGTGTGCACTTATTCACAAAAGACAGCAACAGTAAGTGATGTGCTGTGAGCAAATAATTTAATCTAAGATGATTGCAACAGTGTCTAAGCTCCCCCTTAGGTACTTGGATAAAAAAGTCACTGGGGTGGCAGGACACTAAGAAGACTGAAATCATTCTGACGTTATCCACACCAACATTAAGTTGTAGTAAGTGGCTGACTATGTGTCTGGACATTGTAATGTCTTTAAATTAATATAAGAAACACTAATACAAAATCAATTTTGCTCTTGGCAAATGATAATAAAATTAATCTTATTAGATTGATGAAAAGATTAGGATACCAAGATACAACACATTTGAATAAGTAAATTCAAATGATAGAAAGATTGCCAAAATGTTCCTAGAGCATCCTTTTGCTGAAAGTAGTATCTTTAACATGAAAGTCACAACCCTACGGACAGTTTTTGGTCAGAAATTTCCTCCAATCCATTTTTATAATTCCAAAATAAAGAATGGTAATACATTTTAGTCTTGTTCTACATATTAACTGCTTACTTTGTGTCAGCGCTAGATTTTTGAGACAGGAAAAATTAGTAAGACATTTTTCCAGGCCATGAAAAGCTCACTGGACCAGCAGATGGCATAATGGTTACATTGCTGGACTCCCACATAGTCAACCATGATTCGAGCGTTGGACCTGGTGGCTTAAAACTCATTCTAGTCACACGCGTGTACATGCCCAAGACCGCAAGAGGAGAATGGAGGAGAAAGGATTGTGGCATGGCCATCCTCCTAGGGGATGATTTCTCTCTTTCTGTCTCTGTCTCCCTGGTGAATGCACATGTGCTATAGCAAAAATCTCTCTCTAAAAAGAGAAAAACTCACAATCTAACAGTGAAAGAAGTCTAGAACAATGTCTAGATACAGGATAAACTATACTTGTTTTTCCTGTAACCTCTACTTAAAAGTCAAGTGCTGGTTCTATGGCCCAGTAGTAGCACCAGAATCTGCCTCAAGAAAAGGCAGTGAATGCAATAGGGTTGACAACTTTGGGGCTCGTTTTCACAAGTTGGCTACTTCTTATTCCACAGAATTTTCATCAATTCCCCATTCCAAAATGAAATTAAAGTTTTTTTCAACTTCTTTTAAAAATTTTCTTTTTACAATTTTCTAAATTTTATTTTCTCTTTTACATTCAATCACATTATTTAGCTTACAAACTGAATATTTCAACATGTGAACACTTCTCCCTAGTCCCATTTTTTTATTATAGTAAAAGATTGCATTCTAATTGTAATCATATTAATAATAAATTTATAAACTATAAAGAAAGTAAGTCACCTAAATTACACAATCCAGATGTATTCATCATTACAATATTAGTCTCTACTTTCCTAAATACAAACATATCATTTCATATGAACGATTTTGTGAGATACTATTCTGGAAGCCTCTGTGTCACACAGCTCATCTTTCCTCATTGATCAGTAGAGAACTACATAATCATTTTAATGACTAAATAATACTCTATTTTATTTATCTGCTACGAATTAGCTAGTTGCCTATTGATGGTCATTGAGGTTAGCATCCCCAACCCCCAGGTCACCAACCAGTTTTGTTGCCTGTTAAGATCTGGCCATACATACATACTCTATGGGATACTATTCAGCCATAAAAAATAGCAATACCCTGGCATTTGATATAAAGTGGTCAGATATGGAGGATATGTTGCTGAGTGAAGTAAGCCAGGCTATGAAAGAAAGATATTGTATGTATCCACTTAATATATACCAACTATCCATACTCTATGGTAGAGAGCGAAATATTGGAGGACATAAAAGCAGTGAAAATACTAAAGAAGAATAAGACAGTGTGGAATGGGGGGCTGAAGAGAAGAGGATAGAGAAAGATAGCAAGAGAACAAATAGAGAGGCATGACATTAGTGGGACATAGATATGGCTTATTACCTGTTGATGATGACATGTATAGTATTCTCAACAGGATGGGTCTGAGAAGTATTTCATGATGGGTAAAGTCTTTTTACAAGCAAAATGAGAAATAGTGATTGACTGGTTAAAAATATAATTAGAATAATTATAATAATGAATAGGAAAAACAATGAAAAGATAATGAATGATGAAATGGGGGTTTTAATGTGTCTGTATTGACTGACATGCATGGCATTCCCTTTTGAAGAAGCACTGTAATACACTGTAAAGTTATAAGCAAGTCAATGTAATATAAACAAGATTATGATGATAATAAGTAAAAAATAAATTTAAAAAATCCAACTTGCTGGTATATATCCTTAAAAAAAAAAAAAAAAAAAAAGAACTGGCCATACAGCAGGAGGTGAACATTTAATTATGGAAGTTCATGGCAGTTTGTATGCAGGGGGCAAGTGAGCAAAGCTTCATCTGTATTTACAGTCACTCCCCATCACTCTCATTACTGCCTGAATTCTGCCCCTTGTCAGATGAGTGAAAGTATTAGGTTCTCATAGGAGCATAAACCATACCATGAACTATGTATATGAGGGTTCTAGGTTGTGTGCTCTCATAAACCACCTTGTCCCCTAACCTCATCTGTGGAATAATTGCCCTCCACAAAGCAGGTCCTTGGTGTCAGAAAGGTTGGGAAACCACTGATTTATAGGGTTATCACAGTTTAATAGTAAGTAAAATACTACAGCAAAGATTCTTGGACATACATTTCTTAATACACTTTTTTTTTGTTATAGGGTATGCGCACTTACTGAAGAGAGAGAGAGAGAGACAGAGAAAAGGAATGTGAGAGATCACCCCCCAAGAGTGATGGCTGTGCCATATTCTTTCCCCTCCATTCTCCTTATGGGATTTTGGACATGCACATACATGCATCCTGTGTGCTTTTCAACTGCCTGGTCTGGGACTCAAAGCATGGAGTCAGCCACATGGGATTCAATGCCTTAACCACCACACCACTTGCTGGCCCATGATTTTTCTTCTTAGGATAAATTTCTAGAAGTGGTTAGTCAACAGGTATAAGGAGCTATAATTATTTTTAATTATTTAATTTTCTTTATTACTATTAATTTAAAATTTGCTATAGGGCACATGCACTCATCAGAGATAGAAAATAGAGAAAGTGAAAAAGCAAGCCACCTGATCTGGAACCTAAACTGTAGTCAGCCATGTGAGAGTCCAGCATTTTAACCATCACATCACCTGTTCGCCCCTGAGGAGCTGTAAATTTAATATATACTAAGAGCATATAAAATTCTATATTTCCTTGAACTATTAAAACACTCCCTAAAATTTTTAATAGTTTTTTTCCCTAATATGATTGGTTAAAATATATTAAAATTATTTTTTTTTTCATTTTTTAAAAAGAAAGGTTAATTATTTTGTGAAAAGTTGATTTCTTCGGATACTCATCTACATACTGAATACTTAAAAAGAACAGTAACTCAGAAAGTATGCTGTAGTGCGCAGGATACAAAGGACCTTTGTGGAGGAATTACATACTGAGAGTTTGGTTTTGAATTTATTATTATCATTGTTTCCAAGCAATGCGCATATTTATGTGGTAGTTGGTTGTTGTTATTGAAAGTAACTCTTCCAGTGTGCATCCTTTCCTAGGCTCTTTCCCAGCCCTGCTTTTTGAACTCAGTCCTGCTCTTTCCTACTGAAATATTTAAGCCTTACCTTTAATGTGTGGTACAAGCCCTTTTTATAAAGTGAAGCAATTTCAAACGACATGTGACAAAATGAGCCTGTCCCTGGCAACTGCCCCCATGCCTTCCTCTGAGACCATCCCTTTTCCTTCCCTGACTGTCCTCTCCCTGTGCTGTAGAATTCTCATTTTTGACACTTCTCTGGAAACTGCACCATAAGTACAATTTAGGATGCCTTAAATTATTTTGTACTTTTTCCTATCTCACCTTTCCACCATTGAGAAATTTCAAACATTGTAAAACTTTTACAATATATACTAGTTTTTGGAATTTCTTTATAAATCCTAGTGATTCTAGGCAGTTGTGTATCATACAGAAAATGGTGATCAATTAAAAATAAAAATAAAAGTCTTTCATTTTTTATTTTCTTTGGATAATAAAAACATTGTATTGCAAAAAAAAAAAAAAAAAAGAATGTTAAACACTGTATTGATTATCTCAGCCATTGGGCCAGCAGATGATGTGGTAATTAAGACACAGACACTGGATCCCACATGACTGACTATGCAGTTTGAGCTCCAGCCCCAGTGGCTTGAAAAACATAGCAGGCAAGTGTGTATATGTGCCCAAAATCCCAAGAGGAGGATGGAGGAGAAGAGATTGTGATGTGGCCATTCCTCCTGTTGGGGATGGGGGATGATTTCTGTTTCCTTCTCTAAGTGCTTAACAAGTTATTTCACAGCATATGTCTTTATATATCTGGAAATTTAATCCAGACAAGAATCTAAAGTCCACATGTTTTCCTTACATTACACATTTTTGCATAAATCTCTTCATTGCCATCTTTTAAAAAAAGTATTTATTACAAAAGACTCTTTTATGTATGTATCTACATATATTCGTTCTTTTTTTTACCTCCTACTACTACAGCATACCAAATGAATTTTCCCATTATGAATACACTGTACATTGGTTCCTTTGAAGATATTGTTACCATACACAGTACCGTCAACAGATAATTTTCCATTTCTGCGTTCCTAAACATTTTTACTTCTTTCTTTTCCCCTTGATTCCCTTCCTCTCACCCTCTCCTCTTTCCCACCCTCCTCCTGCACTCTCTCTAGTGTCACCATCGTTCTCCATGCTTTTATCCCTGCCAATCTTTCAGTTTCTGCCCTAGAGTGCCGACATTCCATACATATTGAATGGGGACACACAATGCTTCTCTTTCATAGTCTGACTTGCTTCACTTAGTAGTAAATCATTGTCATCCTTACCTCCATTTCCATCTCTACTTCTATTTATCTTTTTAGAAAACACATTCAGCCTGCAATTTCTTCTTCAGAGTCTCAGTGAGGTTACACTTATGTCTATCCCAAATTCAAATGAAACTATACACTCCCCTCCCCATTACAGAGTCCTCATTTCCTTCTGAGAATTCTGAGGATGATAATATCTAACTTATAGAAACCAGCTCACTGTTGTGTGTGACCTCTGGACCAAGACATTGTGTCACTTTTCTTGCTGCTTTTGTAAAACGCTTGCTCTCAAAGCCATTCTGGGTGCTAGAGTGTGTTTTAGCTCATTACTTTAGCACCCCACAGACCTGGGCAACAGGCACGTGTGTGTGCATGCATGTGTGTGTGCACTCACATACACATATACTGCTAGCTAGGTTCTGCAGAACCATATGTTATGCCAAGGGTCTCACTAAGCCTCTCATGAAAATATCTTTAAAAATTGTTTGTCCAAAAGTCATTATTACCTATCAGCAACACACATATAACTCCACAAGAAAATGATTTTTCAGTCACAGGCAGGCCCCAAAGCCTTATTACAATAAAAACATTTCTCAGTAGGTAAATTATTTTACAAAGAAATGAGTTGACCTGTCTCATAACCTTTCCTTATCTTCTAGAACTTCTTGAGTCAAGTTTTCCTGATTCTATTGCTGATTAAATAACCAAGACAGGTGGTTTGTCCTATAACTAAGAAACATTCTGCCTCAAGGTTGGCACCCTAACTGCTGTCAGCTTTGATACTATCTGGGGTCCTGTCATTTGTTGGTCAGACTGATTCTTATTTGGTTTGTTGATTGTTTGCTTGTTCTTGTTTCTCTAATACTTACTTTATTTACTCTGTCAGTGGATTTAGGCTCTGTATCAGTCAGTGTAGGTTACTATAACTAAATACCAGAGATGAGGTGGCTTAAACAACAAACACTCATTTCTCACAGTTCTGTATGTTGGAAGTCCAAGATCATTAAGGTGCCAGCAGATTCAGTTCTTGGTGAACATCTTCCTTGCTGGACACAGTGAGAGAACAGTTGTCAAGTAGCCAGCTGTTGTGAGCTAGAGAACTCTTGTCTCTCCTCTTATAAGAACACTAATGAATCTCATCATGAGCTACCCACCTTCATGACTTCTTTTAACCTGATTAGGACCAAAAGGTTCCACCTCCAAGTACTGTCACTTTGGTGTTAGGACTTTAATATATGGATTTTGGGGAGACATAAACATTTATCCATAACAGGCCTCAAGTTTATTCTGAGGTCTGGCTTGAAGCCCATGAGAATTTCTGCTAAACCTGTAACCCTCGAATGATGGTAGTAATAAGCTTGCCTCTCTTTTCATATTTAATGTTTCTTTTCATGGATAATCTCTGTTATACATAGCTCTGTAATTGAAATTGTTTCAGATAATCTGATATCCAACTATTACAAGAGTTAAAATAAATTTTAATACGGTTGGGTCTCTTGAACCCCTACAATTTTCTGTTGATATCTACTAATAAAAATTAAAACATAACCCATGTCAAAAGTATTTTTTATACAGATAATCAATATATTAGTTTTAAATTACTGTTACTTATGCTACATGATGGGGCAAATATCTGAGAATGAGAAAATAAAAAAGTACTAAATTAACCAGGAAAAAATTTTACCTTTTTTTTTGCTAGAATACAATCTGGAAATATTTTTTATGATTTTTATTATATGAACACTTTTGCACAAAAGTCATGGGAATTTTCAAGGATTTAATGAGAATGATAAATCCTAAAATCTGTGATAGTATTTTGCTACTGCAATGCCTTCTTTGAAATTTTTAAGCAACCCAAAGACATGAAAATTTTATTTTAAAGGACAACTTAAAAGACCATATATTTGGAAAAAAAATCTATATGTTCTCAAAATTGTCTTTGGAAATTGACTATTTCCAAAAATAGCTTTACTAACAGGTAGCGACAAATTTAAGAACTGGGGCATTTAGCTGAAAAGAAAAAAGGATTTTTCTTTTGTCCTAAGGTCACTCAGTCTTGCATGCATTGGGAGATGTTCAGAAACGCTTTTGAAGGTATATTTGGAAAGATTTTTTATATAAAAAATTCACTTTTGTTCTTGAGTACTTTGCTCAATTGAAAATTAATAAAATATAATTAAATAAAATAAACTCTTTTACTGATGATATTTTATTTTATTGTAGCAATTTATAAATATGGCAACAGCATGAATATAAATAATACAAATAAAAATGCAATGTGATTTTCAAAAATTGACCTTAAAATTTTTATTTTGCCAAAGAGCATGTGTGCTCATGAGAGAGAGAAAGAGAGAGAGAATATTTTTCATGAGGGATGATCATGTGTCAATCTCTTCTTTTCCATTTCTCCTTCCTTTTGAATTTTAGGAAGGTATACACACCTACCCAGTGTGTTTTCCAAGGTGCTGGGTCCTGGACTTGAATCGTGCCATAGGCCATGTTGGATACAGTTGCCTTAACCATTATGCCACAGGCTGGCCTCTAAAAACCTTTTCTTGGGGACCAGCAGTTAGTGTAATGGCTATGTTGCTGGACTCCCATGTAGTCGACTGCAGTTCGAGTCCTGGACCTGGTGGCTTAAACTCATGCCGGGCGTGTGTGCGTGTGTGTCCAAGATCCTGAGAGGAGAAGAGAGGAGAAGGGATGGCAGCATGGCCATCTCCCCTGGGAGGTGATTTCTCACTTTATATCTCTCTGTCTCTCTCTGTCTGTTTAGCGAGTGCATGCACTCTATAGCAAAAACCTCTTAAAAAAAAAAAAAAAAACTGATGCCGGTTGTGAATGCATGCATGCCCAAGATCCCAAAAGGAGAATAGAGGAGAAGGGATTGCTGTGTGACCATCCCCCCGGGGGGTGATTTCTCACTTTCTGTCTCTCTGTCTCTGTCTTTCTGGTGAGCGCACGTGCCCTATAGAAAAATCTTCTCAAAAAAAAAAAAAAAAAAAAGAAAAAGAAAAAAGAAAAAAAAAAAAACACAAAAACCCCCAAGAAAACTTTTCTTAAAACAACAACAAAAAAATCTTATTGAAAGTAGGGGCAGAAATATAAGGATTTTCTCCATGTCCTTTATTTATGCCACTTTAGTACATAAATGTAGATTACTAGAGTTTTTTAGTATAATTATCTATTTTTTTTGATGTTTGCCTTGTTTCCAGACTGAACTCTGTTTCTGCAATTATGTAAAACATTGCAAATCACTAAATGTCAATATACTTGAATGTAGCATTAACAAAAATTAGTGGTTATAGTTATTTCATATACCCGATAGTTCCATTTAGGGATAAGCCTACATTTTTAGATATGGACTCTTTAATGTTCTTTGTTTCTAAGAAGAAACTTAAGTCTTTGTATTCTGTTACCTCTGTTAAGGAAAGTTGGTGGAGTTATTTTTTATTTATTATTTTTTAATTAGTCCAGTTTGATTTTGAGTGATAACACCAGAAAGACAGAGAGAGACAGAGAGTGAGAAATCACCCCCCAGGGGGGATGGCCATGCCACAATCCCTTCTCCTCCATTCTCTTCTCGGGATTTTGGTATGCACGCACACATGCCTGGTGTGAGTTTAAGCCACCAGGTCTGGGACTCGAACCGCGGTCAACTATGTGGGGGTTCAGCAACATAGCCATTACGCTAACTGCTGGTCCTTTGAGTGATAACTTTTAAAGTTAAGGTGAGGTGTGGCTTGTAAGCACTCATTGCTAAAATGTGTTTCTATATTGCAGGGCTCCCATTTATTTGGTACTTACAGTACCTTAACAATTTTTTTCCCCTTATTTAATCCTCATGACAGCAATCAGATGTATTATTTCCTCTATTTACAAATTATGTTCATGAAGCATACAGTACATAATAAGCTTATGGTCAGATAACAGTAAATAGTAAAGCTGGATATCCCTCTTATGACTCTTAGGCTTGGACACTTGTCGGTCAACTTGGGCTGCTATAAAGAAAAAAAACACACTAGATGGTTTCTACAAAAAGGATTTATTTCTCTCATTTTGGGAGGATGAAGGTGCAAGATCAAGGTGCCAGCAGTAAGTCAGATAAAAAGAGCTGGCAGCTTAGACTAAAGTAGTACATAGAGAAAATGGATGGATTGAAAAGACGTGGGAGTGAACTTGAGAGAATTAAGTAGTTGATTAGAATCTTGGAGAAGGGAAAAAAATGACTTCTAGATTTAGGATGTGAGCACATGATTAAAATAACTCACAAGAGATAGGAAGTACAGAGACTTGGGAAAGATACTAGCTTCAGTTTTAGAGAAATTATCTGATAGAAATTAAGCCTTTGACCTCACTGTTAGGAAGTCATTGTCCACCACTCCAGTGTTATAGCAAACACCAGATTCCAGGAAGTGAATGAGTAAATGAGAGGTAAAGATGTTAGGACATTGAGTATATATTACATGTCCATGAGACAGAGTACTAGCTAGTACAGAAAATTGAATCTGATAAGAGCTATTTTAATAAAGAGCTAGCTTGGGACCAGCAGTTGGCATAAGGCCATGTCACTGGACTCCCATGTAGTCAACTGTGGTTTGAGTCCCAGACTTGGTGGCTTAAATTCACACCTGGCACATGTGTGTGCATGCCCAGGATCCTGAGAGGAGAGTGGAAGAGAAGGGATTGTGGTGTGGCCATCCCTCCTGCGGGGTGATTTCTCACTGTCTGTCTCTCTGTCTCTCTCTGTCTTTCAGACGAGCACATGCACCCTATAGCAAAAACCTCTCAAAATAAATAAAGAGCTAACTTTTTTGTTTGTTGCAGTCTGAAACCAGCCACTGTTTATTTACTGACAGATTACAGAAATAATCATGGTGGATACCTTAGTTCACCCTTCTAATAAGTCTGATGATCTGGTCTTCTCTTTTGCCAGCATCTCCACCTTCTACAAAATGGGTGGTCTTTTTCTTCATTCCACCTCATGGAAAAGATAATTTGAAGGGCCACAGAAAGTTATTTGCTTCTTTGAAGTGTTTTCCAACACTATAGATTTCATGAATCAGGTCCTTCATGCAGATGATGCCAAATTTACCAAGAGGTCAAGCAATCAAAATGTTACCTGTTTGGAACCAGCAGTTAGTGTAATGGCTATGTCGCTGGATTCCCACGTAGTCGACCACGGTTCGCGTCCCAGGCTTAGAACTCACGCTGGGCGCGTGTGTGTGCATGCCCAAGATCCCGAGAGGAGAATGGAGGAGAAAGGATTGTGGCAGGACCGTCCCCCCGGGGGGTGATTTCTCGCTTTCTGTCTCTATGTCTCTCTCTCTCTGTCTGGTGAGCACACGCGCCCTGTAGCGAAAACCTCTCAAAAAAAAAAAAGTTACCTGTCAAAGCAATTTGCTTCTTATTGATTTTGCCATAACCACATTTGTAGATCAGTTCATTTACTGACTTCAGGTTTGGGTACCCCCATGCAACATATGTTTCCACAATTCAGCGTGTTAATTGAGACCTTGTTGAGCTTAACAAATTTGCCATTGAAGATCTGGCAAAGATGAAGAAGCTGCAACACCTTTCAAACCTTTGGGCTCACTCCATTGATACCCCTGATCCTGATGACAAATGCCAGTTTGGGTTCTGCAGGTACATAGAAGTTGCCAGCTTTTCTTGCCATCCTGGCCATGCGAATCTCAGTTCTGTACATGTGTCTGTATTCCTTATGATAGTGCTTAGCTTTTTCATAGATAAGCTTCCTCCTTGTCTTTTGAAGCATCTTTTGAGCAAATTTCTTTCTCAGGCACTTGATCTTCAGTTCTGCAAAATTCCTTTGCTTTTTCTTAAGGGTTTCTGGCACAGCAAGAACCTTTTTCTTGGTGGTTTCTGCCACAGCAGGAGCCTTTTTTCTTGGTTTCTGCCGCACCAGGAACCTTCTTTTTCTTCTCTTGAACACCCTCCATGGGTGTTCAAGAGAAGAGACACATACTCAAGATAGCTCTTGAGTATGTGTCTCAGTGAAAGGGAATGATCAAGAACTATTGGGTTGTCATAAAAGTCAAGATGCATTTTTCCAGACTTGGCGCTAAGTTCACTTTTGGAAGTACTAGAGTCATTTGCATTTATGTGATTACAATGTCATTTGACAGCTGACAGTTCTAGCTTCATTCTAAAAAAAAAAAAAAGTAAGCCATTTGGTTGAGTTTTGGAGATTTTACAAGTTGAAGGTGGAGGGCCAAACTGCATGTTAGCTATATTTCACTGTTTTACTTCCATAAAATGTGCATCTAGCATGTGAAAAATTGCATCAAGTTTACAGTGACACTGCTTTATAAGAATGTCAGTGTCAACGATGATTCACAAAATTCTGTGCTGATGATTTTGACCTTAGCAGTGTTCCTCAGTCATGGAGGCCCACCAAGTTTGATGACGACAAAATAAAGGCATTTATCAAATCAAACCCACATTACACTACACAAGAGAGTGCAGAAACATTGAACATCCATCATTCAAGCATTCTTGACCACTTGAAGAAGCTGGGATACATAAGCTTGATATATGGGCCCTTCATGAACTCAAGGAAGTTCATCTGACAGTATGTGTAAACATCTTTCTATGCTCATTAAACACGAGGAAATGACTGAAAACTGGTGATGAGAAGTGGATTGTTTACAACAATGTGGTGCAAACAGTATTGGTACTGATGTGATGATTTGCCTCAAACTATATCAAAAGCAGCTATCCAGGGGGACCAGCAGTTAGCGTAATGGCTATGTTGCTGGACTCCCATGTAGTCAACTGTGGTTCACGTCCTGGACCCGGTGGCTTAAAACTCACGCCAGGCACGTCTGTGTGCATGCCCAAGATCCTGAGAGGAGAATGGAGGAGAAGGGATTGAGGCATGGCCATCCCCCCGGGGGGTGATTTCTCACTTTCTGTCTCTCTTTTTCTCTCTGTCTGTACGCGCCCTATAGCAAAAACCTCTCCAAAAGAAAAAAAAAAAAGCAGCTATCCATCAGAGGAAGGTTATGCTCAGTGTGGTGGGAATTTCAAGGTGTTTTATGAGCTTCTACCAAGGAACCAAATAATTCATTCAAATGCATACTGCCAACACTTGGACAATTTGAATGAATCCATCATCCAGAAGTGTCCAGAGCTCACTGATCATGAAGGAGTTGTGTTCCACCACAACAATGTGAGACCACACACAAGTTTGGAAGTTGAATGGGATGTGTTACCACACCCATCATACACTTGTTTCTCTCTCTTCAATACTCCTTGTGTGGTATAACATTCAATTCAGATGAGGTTGTAAATCAGTACCCTGAACAGTTTTTCACCAATAAAGACAGGTCCTTCTATAAAGGAGGAATTATGAAGTTCATTGAAAAACAGCACAAGGTTTACCAAACAAAATGGGAACTATATCATTGATTGAGCTATTTTCTTTATACAAATAAATGACCTTTGAAAAACATAGACAACATACATCATGACTTTTCTGACAAACTAATGGAAAAAAAAAAGGCTGAAGAAGGAAAGGAAGATTATTTGGAAGGTACAATGTTCGTGAAGAGGCAGGGCATATCAGAGTATAGATGAAGGGTGTAATTTGTACAAAAAGAGAGAAATCACACTTCTCTGAGACCAGTGAAACTAAGTATAGATGTGCCTAAGTTCGGCATAGAAATAGAGAAGAAGACAAAAATGGAATAGACTTGAATTTGACAGAATCCCCATCTAATGACTATTGATTTCTTAGGTCTAACAGTAAATGCTTACATTTTTTTCTTCTTTTTTTCTCATTATTATGCCAGGTATGTATATAGGTGTGTATGCAGGTATGAGAGTCAGAGGGCACTTCATCCCAACAGGACTTGGTAATACCACAATTCCATTTATTTCAAGAGTGAGTTTCTCTGTGTAGTGCTTAACCACTGTAAATGTAGAGTCAGCTCAGCCTAAATTTTGAGCAAATCAATTACATTAGAATCAATATATTAAAATTGACACTTAAAGGGTACACATGTTAGTTCTTTTGTAATTTAAAATTAATCTTGGGACCAGCAGTTGGCATAATGGCTATGTTGCTGGACTCCCATGTAGTCGACCATGGTTCAAGTCCCAGACCTGGTGGCTTAAACTCACGCCAGGCACGTGTGTGTGTGTACCCAAGATCCTGAAAAGAGAATGGAGGAGAAGGGATTGTGGCATGGCCACCTCCCCTGGGGAGTGATTTCTCACTTTCTGGCTTTCTCTGTCTTTCTAGAGAGTACACATGCCCTATAGAAACAACCTCTCCCCCACCCCACCAAAAATAATTGTCTTAAATCTGGCTCCGTAAACTAGTAAGTAAAGGAGCCACATACCTGAGCTTGATTCAAATTTCAGCCCTAGTGGCTTGAAAAACATGTTGGATACATTTATATGTGTACCCCAAGTCCTGACAACATGGAGCAATGGAGGAGAAGGGATTACCAACAGTGAGGGGGGGCATGAGTCCTCTTTTTCTCTCTCACTGTCTCCCTCTTTTGAGCAGCATGTACCCTCTGATAATTTTTTTTAATGCCTCAGAAAATTTCTAAATTTTACACAAGATCCTTAGATTTCTCTAATTGTTTAGTACTGATGTGGCCACCCAAAGGAAACAATTTAAAATATTTTTTACGGGAACCAGCAGTTAGCGTAATGGCTATGTCGCTGGACTCCCACATAGTCGACCGCGGTTCGTGTCCCGGACCCGGTGGCTTAAAACTCACACCGGGCGCGTGTGCGTGCGTGCCCAAGATCCCGAGAGGAGAATGGAGGAGAAGGGATTGCGGCGTGACCATCCCCCCTGGGGGGTGATTTCTCGCTTTCTGTCTCTATGTCTCTCTCTGTCTGTCTGGCGAGCGCACGCGCCCTACAGTGAAAATCTCTCCAAAAAAAAAAAAAATAGAAAAAAAATATTTTTTACAAAAAGCTTTATAAAAAGTTAGGCTTTTATAAATTAAAGAAAGATAGCATAAGTAATTTTAAGGTTATTTATTATTGATTATATTCTGTTATTAAATGCTTCTACTTTCACATTGTCTGTCATTTTGTCAAATGAAATAAAGTAGTATATTTGTACCTAAACACCCTTGATTCTAACTGTATGATATTTGGCACTAAGCCCTTTGGGAGGAAATGGGCCTTAAATAGCCATTTTTTTTAGTGTTTCTATAAAAGAAATTTCTTTTTAGTATGCAATGAAGAGTCCTTTATCCATCTGCCAGCCTTAAATTTATGAAGTTATCAAGGACTGGCGATAAGCCACTGTACATCCTGTCTTTGGGATGACCTCAGACATGACATGAGCATCTTCTCACTTTTTGGAGGAAACCCCCCCACCACCACCACCAAGAAAAGGTATCATAAAACATTATTTAGTTTTCCATTAATTGCTAGGGCTGTCATTAAAAAGTACCACATATTATGTGACTAAAAATAAGAAATTAATTATCTCACAGTACTGGAGGCTAGAAGGCCATGCCCCCTCTGAAGCGTTGGATGGAATCTTTCCTTACCTCGTCCTAGCTTCTGGTGGAAGCTTCTAGTCTGCAACACATGACATTCTTCATCTTGCAGCTGCATCATTCCTACCTCTGCCTCTGTGCATATCAGTTTCTGTGTCCAAATTTCTCCTTTACATCAGGCACTAGTCATTTTTGATTGGGACTCACACTCATGATGTCATTTTACCTTGCTTACCTCTCTAAAGACCCAATTGCCAATTAAGGTCATGTTCTATAATACCATAGGTCAAGATTTCAATACAATATTGGAGAGGGGGCAGGGTACAAATACCCTGTAACATTCCATTAAGACATATTTTGTTTTAATCAAGTTAGATGTATAACTCCTTTAAAAGGAACACTTTGGATTTTCCACTTTTTTTTAATAATCAGGCTAATTATGACTTTGAAAGATATGATCATCGTCACTAAATATCACTTTAGTGGTTGCCTTCATATTCTTCAACTGTCTTTCAAACAACAGTACTAAAAGACAGCAGAGAAGCACATTTTGAATTGAATTTCAATCTCTCTTGTTTCCTCGTATATACTTTGATAGGACTATTAGTGAATAAAACAAGATAAAGCAAAGAGAGAAAGAGAGATTGACTTGATGCCACAATCCTCCAATCTCCAGTAGTTTTTGTCATAGGGCGGACCCCATGATGCCTCCAGATAAAATAGAGAAAGGTGAAGGATATAATTCACACCAGAAATTTTCTTTAGTAGTTTTCTTAATGTATGTGAGGTGATGAATATGTTAATTAGCTAGATTTAATTATTTCACAATGTATACATATATCAAAGTATTACTGAGGACCCAGCTGTGATGGCATGAGTGGCTACAATGTTGGGCTACAAAGGCTGAGACCACACAGGTGTTCTGATTTGACTTCTGATTTGAACCTAAAGACTGGACACAGCAGCATGTGCCAATAATCCCAGGGACTCTGGAAGCTGACCCAGAAGGATTGTAAATTCAAGGCTACCCTTGGCAACATAGTAAGACACTGTCTAAACAACTGCTGGGCTTGAAGTTACATAGTGCCAGCTATGTGGAAGACTGAGGCAGCAGGATTATGACACAGAACTAGTCTAAAACAATGGTAACAATTTAAAAATTAGATACACTGTAAGTCTATACAATTTCTATTTGTCAATTATGTCTTAATAAAGGTGGATTTAGAAGAAACCTGCTTCTATTTTTTTAAGCCTAAACATACTGATAAATTAGTTATTTCAAATATGAAAGATTACAAAGGAAAAAATCACCATTTCAAGAGAATAGCATTTACTTATGTATTTATAGGATATATTAATTTACTGATAACATGGGTATAGATCTCACAAAGAGTATGAAGGTTAATGAACATTTTGATAAATCTTTATCAGATTTTCTTCTTTGGAAATGTATTTCATTTTGGATCAGTTAATGGCATGGAGATTAAGGCACTGGATCCCACATGGCCAACCGCACATTTCGAGTCCTGAATCTTTTGTCTTAGAAAACATATCAGGCTTTCCTTCTCACTGTCTCTCTCTGTCTCTAGTGAGTGCCCATTCTTTATGGCAAAAACCTGAAAAAAATAAAGAAAAAGATACTGGGCATGTGCACCTGCATGCCCAAAATCCCAAGAGGAGAATGTAGGTGAAGGGATGGCATGGTGGTCATCCTCCCTGGGAGGGTGATTTCTCACTTTCCCTTTCTCTCTGTCTCTGGTGAGTGCATGTGCCCTATGTCAAAAACTAAAGTATATATTTATTTACCTTATATATATATAACTTATTCATATATTAATTATACAATTATTTCTTAAATGCTGCTTAATATTTTAGGCATTGAGAATGTAGCAATAAACAAAACAGTTAAAAACAGTTCCTGCGTTTTGGAGCTTATATCGTAGTAAGGGATAATAAGATGAGTAAAGAAGATAGGAAAGCTGTTTTGTTAAGGGGCTGGAGAGAGGAAAGGGTGGAGAAAGGAGGAAGTTGGAGCTTCTAAAGTCCCCCAGGGATGGGATTGGGATGAAGGAAGTTGCAGTGGAAGTATGTAGAGGTGCCCGGATTCTGGTTGACTTTTGCAAATTAAGTCAGCAAGATTTGTTGATGAATCCAATGTTGGGTATGGACAAAAGAGTGAAGTCTGGGATAACCCTAACTTTGTACTGCATGAAGCAAATAACTCGGTAAGTATGCTTATTTTATAGCATGGAGTCTAAGAACCTTATTTCATCTGAAAACTTAAGGGAATTTTTCTGAGCAGATTTATTGCTTGGCTGCCTGGAGGGCTGTTATTGCCTTTGGGATATTTATTCAAAATTAAATTAAATAATTGAGGAAGTGGAAACAATTATGCTATTTGCCACAGGAAACAAAGAAAAGAATGGGAACTATCTTCCCACTTTTGCCTAGTAGAGGTGGAAAATATTCACAGTAGTGCCTCTATCAGCGGAGGGAAAGAAATTTATTATATATAACATTTTTTAAATTACCTCACCTTTTCTTTGGTGATACTGGAAACATTCAACTAGATTTTCTGAATAGAATGACCCTTTTAGAAGTTAATGCTATTTAGCTACTGCCATTGGTTACAACCATAGTTCCGTTGACTTGTTCCAATGCTTCTTTGACTTCTGAGACATGTGCGTGTGGTGGCTCTTTGCCAGCCTTAGGGGAGGTAACTCTCTCCACATCTGCTGCTCAACCTCTCTTCCCTTCCCACTCTTCTCTCCATTCCTGTTGTTTAGCTTGTTGCTCCCACCCCGCAGATAACCATCAGAGAATTAAAAAACTCTCCACTAGTTCTGGGATGGGAAATTTCCCCAATATCCTGTCTTTCAGACTGTTAAGTAACTCTTACCTGAAACATGTCAACCAGAAGTAGTGGTTAGTTCGGCTCTAAAAGTATTGGGCCATTCTGGGCATAGAGCTTTCAAGATTGCACAAAATGCACCTTGAGCAGCCCTTACCTGAACTATCTCTATATACTGGGCAGAAGGCAGTTTTGCAAATATATCAGGCCATGACTAGGTGCCATGGTCAACAACCCCCCTGACTATATTCAACAGTGTGTGTGCCTCTACTGACATGAGTAGGCATCTGTAATGTGTGCTTTTCCTTAGTCATTTTCTATCTATAGTTCAATTTTATTGGTATCACCACATATCCTGCAGTCACAAGTATTTATCTATGGGCTATGTGTTTAGTATTTTAAAGTAAAATGTATTGTTATTTTTCTTCATAAAATGCTTTGAGAGCTCTTTCTTGAAAAGTAAAAAAGCATTTAGTAAAATACTAAAAGGGATGATGGTAAATAAAGACTTGAATGGTCTTGGTAGGTGATTTTATCTTTTTTTTTTTTTTTTGCTACACACAAGAATCAGAAGGTGGAAGCAACCCAGGTGTTCATCAATGAATGAACATATACACAAAATGTGGTGAACATAGTTGCACACATAATGACATTTTGTCCCGTGGCTGACTGTGCATACAACTGTCCCTTAAAGAACACGTAGGTTATGCCATATAGCCTAGGTGTGTGGCAGGCTATACTCTGTGTTTTATATTACACTCCGTCATGTTTGCACATGATGAAATTACCTAACATTGCATTTCCCAGAACATATCCCTATTGTCATGCAATACATGGATGAATATATAGCAGAATATTATACAATCTTTACAAAAGAAAGGACCTTCTGACCTCTGCTACAACACAGATGAACACTGAAGACATTATGCCAAAGGACATAAACTAGGCACAAAATGGCAAATGCCATGTGACTTTGCTTACATCAGGTATCGAGAGTAGTCAAAATAATTGAAAAAGTAGATTGGGGACTGACAGTTGGTGTGGTGGTTAAGGGGCTGGACTTCCACATGGCCAATAGTGGTTTATGTTTCAGACCCAGTGGCTTGAAACTCAAGCCAGATGCATGTGCATGCATGCCCAAAATCCTGAGAGGAGAATGCAGAAGAAGGGATTGTGGAGTAGTCATTCCCCTTGGGGATGGTTTCTCTCTCTCTCTCTCTCTCTCTCTC
>NW_006159444.1:4095651-4132218 GCF_000334495.1 Tupaia belangeri chinensis
TTCACTGCTATGTAAATACCAGCTAAACTGCCATTGAAAGTGGTTAGATTACTTAAGAAATGTTGTTAATCAATAAAATACGGGGTGGGGAAAGGAATGGAAAACAACTGTAGACACCTGAGATGGTGTGGGAGGAAGGTGGGAAATGGCAGAGGATGAGAAAGAGGGGTAAAATACATACATATAAAACTAGAAATGGAAAATTAATGATGATAACATGTATGATTAAGCCACTACTGCTATGCTGTATATCTTAGATGGGAAATCACATTTTGTATGCTGTGACAATGCTCAGGGGATAAATGTAAATTAATTAATTAATTAAAACTGTTTCAGAAGAAAATTACAGTGCACTTGCACCTAGATTCTAGCTTTGTCTGTGGTTTTAGTTTAAGGTATTATATGAATCAATAAAATGTAGAAAAAATATTTGCAATAGGATATGTGTGCTCACCAGAGAGAGCGAGCAAGCAGGAGAAAGCACTCCCAGGTAGGTGGTCATACTGCAATCCCTTCCCCTCCATTCTACTTCCAGGATTTGGGGAACAAACTCATGTGTACCCAGCATGGTTTGTTTGTTTAGAAGATTTTTCCATAGGGTGTGTGTGCTTGGTAGAGAGAGAGAGAGAGAGAGAGAGAGAGAGAATGAGAGGGAAAGTAAGAAATCTCCCCTGGGGAGGATGGCCATGCCACAATCCCTTCTTCTCCATTCTTCTCCTTGGATTTTGGGCATACACACAAATGTGTCTAGTGTGATTTTCAAGCCACTGGGTATGAGACTTGAACCACGGTCCACCATGTGGGAGTCCAGCAATATGATTACTAGCCATCTGCTGGCCCCAGGCCCAGCTTGTTTCTCAAGCCTCTCGCCTGGGTGTCAATCATGCAGTCAGCCATGTAGGATCCAGTCACTTTAACCATGATACCTCTTGGCTGATCCTTCTGTTTGTTTGTTTGTTTGTTTGTTTTTTGGAGAGGTTTTTGCCATAGGGCGCGTGTGCTCGCCAGACACAAAGAGAGACAGAAAGCGAGAAATCACCCCCAGGGGGGATGGCCACACCACAATCCCTTCTCCTCCATTCTCCTCTCGGGATCTTGGGCACGCACGCACACACGCCCGGTGTGAGTTTTAAGCCACCGGGTCTGGGACGCGAACTGAAGTCGACTACGTGGGAGTCCAGTGACACAGCCATTACGCTAACTGCTGGTCCCCAGGGCATTTTTGAGTAATATATTTTGGTGTCATAGCTGAGAGGGATTAACTAATAATTCCTTGTACTTGTTTTATTCTCTTTGCTTTTCTTGAGTATGATCACATGGATTATCTTACTGGTTGGTCATAAAAATACTGTGCCCCTATTTGACCACATTGGTGAGGGAGATAATTCTCCCTATCACAGTGAGAGCTTGATGCCCCTATCAAGCTCTGCACTCTTGGGACAATTAAGAAGCAAGATGGAAATACAAACCTTGATGAAAAATAGGACACAAACCTTGATGAAAAATAGGACTTAAACCTTTCCAGTTATTCTAAACTTCCAAAGGGTGAAGAGAGTAATATTCTGTCCACTTTAAAAGTTGTGATTCCATTTGACTACAAACTGAAGCCAGCTTTCCCCAGCTGGTTCTTGACCAAGGACCACAACCACCCAAAACCCTCAGTGACTCTACAAGCCCCTCCTGACTCTGCTTCACAGCTGTGCAGCACTAGTGAGCATGCTATTAATATTGGAGGACTTACGGAGCATACTCCAATTGTTCTACATTATCTTGAGTGTTTTGAAAGAGTCTTGGGGACAGAAAACGTGCTGGTGAGCTATGCATACCTCTGTGGCTATCTTACCCGGTAGTCCAGCTCACATAAAACTGACCCAGGATACCATGTGATCACTGCTAATCCTCTGCCAGCCTTAAATTTATGAAGTTATCAAGGACTGGCGATAAGCCACTGTACATCCTGTCTTTGGGATGACCTCAGACATGACATGAGCATCTTCTCACTTTTTGGAGGAAACCCCCCCACCACCACCACCAAGAAAAGGTATCATAAAACATTATTTAGTTTTCCATTAATTGCTAGGGCTGTCATTAAAAAGTACCACATATTATGTGACTAAAAATAAGAAATTAATTATCTCACAGTACTGGAGGCTAGAAGGCCATGCCCCCTCTGAAGCGTTGGATGGAATCTTTCCTTACCTCGTCCTAGCTTCTGGTGGAAGCTTCTAGTCTGCAACACATGACATTCTTCATCTTGCAGCTGCATCATTCCTACCTCTGCCTCTGTGCATATCAGTTTCTGTGTCCAAATTTCTCCTTTACATCAGGCACTAGTCATTTTTGATTGGGACTCACACTCATGATGTCATTTTACCTTGCTTACCTCTCTAAAGACCCAATTGCCAATTAAGGTCATGTTCTATAATACCATAGGTCAAGATTTCAATACAATATTGGAGAGGGGGCAGGGTACAAATACCCTGTAACATTCCATTAAGACATATTTTGTTTTAATCAAGTTAGATGTATAACTCCTTTAAAAGGAACACTTTGGATTTTCCACTTTTTTTTAATAATCAGGCTAATTATGACTTTGAAAGATATGATCATCGTCACTAAATATCACTTTAGTGGTTGCCTTCATATTCTTCAACTGTCTTTCAAACAACAGTACTAAAAGACAGCAGAGAAGCACATTTTGAATTGAATTTCAATCTCTCTTGTTTCCTCGTATATACTTTGATAGGACTATTAGTGAATAAAACAAGATAAAGCAAAGAGAGAAAGAGAGATTGACTTGATGCCACAATCCTCCAATCTCCAGTAGTTTTTGTCATAGGGCGGACCCCATGATGCCTCCAGATAAAATAGAGAAAGGTGAAGGATATAATTCACACCAGAAATTTTCTTTAGTAGTTTTCTTAATGTATGTGAGGTGATGAATATGTTAATTAGCTAGATTTAATTATTTCACAATGTATACATATATCAAAGTATTACTGAGGACCCAGCTGTGATGGCATGAGTGGCTACAATGTTGGGCTACAAAGGCTGAGACCACACAGGTGTTCTGATTTGACTTCTGATTTGAACCTAAAGACTGGACACAGCAGCATGTGCCAATAATCCCAGGGACTCTGGAAGCTGACCCAGAAGGATTGTAAATTCAAGGCTACCCTTGGCAACATAGTAAGACACTGTCTAAACAACTGCTGGGCTTGAAGTTACATAGTGCCAGCTATGTGGAAGACTGAGGCAGCAGGATTATGACACAGAACTAGTCTAAAACAATGGTAACAATTTAAAAATTAGATACACTGTAAGTCTATACAATTTCTATTTGTCAATTATGTCTTAATAAAGGTGGATTTAGAAGAAACCTGCTTCTATTTTTTTAAGCCTAAACATACTGATAAATTAGTTATTTCAAATATGAAAGATTACAAAGGAAAAAATCACCATTTCAAGAGAATAGCATTTACTTATGTATTTATAGGATATATTAATTTACTGATAACATGGGTATAGATCTCACAAAGAGTATGAAGGTTAATGAACATTTTGATAAATCTTTATCAGATTTTCTTCTTTGGAAATGTATTTCATTTTGGATCAGTTAATGGCATGGAGATTAAGGCACTGGATCCCACATGGCCAACCGCACATTTCGAGTCCTGAATCTTTTGTCTTAGAAAACATATCAGGCTTTCCTTCTCACTGTCTCTCTCTGTCTCTAGTGAGTGCCCATTCTTTATGGCAAAAACCTGAAAAAAATAAAGAAAAAGATACTGGGCATGTGCACCTGCATGCCCAAAATCCCAAGAGGAGAATGTAGGTGAAGGGATGGCATGGTGGTCATCCTCCCTGGGAGGGTGATTTCTCACTTTCCCTTTCTCTCTGTCTCTGGTGAGTGCATGTGCCCTATGTCAAAAACTAAAGTATATATTTATTTACCTTATATATATATAACTTATTCATATATTAATTATACAATTATTTCTTAAATGCTGCTTAATATTTTAGGCATTGAGAATGTAGCAATAAACAAAACAGTTAAAAACAGTTCCTGCGTTTTGGAGCTTATATCGTAGTAAGGGATAATAAGATGAGTAAAGAAGATAGGAAAGCTGTTTTGTTAAGGGGCTGGAGAGAGGAAAGGGTGGAGAAAGGAGGAAGTTGGAGCTTCTAAAGTCCCCCAGGGATGGGATTGGGATGAAGGAAGTTGCAGTGGAAGTATGTAGAGGTGCCCGGATTCTGGTTGACTTTTGCAAATTAAGTCAGCAAGATTTGTTGATGAATCCAATGTTGGGTATGGACAAAAGAGTGAAGTCTGGGATAACCCTAACTTTGTACTGCATGAAGCAAATAACTCGGTAAGTATGCTTATTTTATAGCATGGAGTCTAAGAACCTTATTTCATCTGAAAACTTAAGGGAATTTTTCTGAGCAGATTTATTGCTTGGCTGCCTGGAGGGCTGTTATTGCCTTTGGGATATTTATTCAAAATTAAATTAAATAATTGAGGAAGTGGAAACAATTATGCTATTTGCCACAGGAAACAAAGAAAAGAATGGGAACTATCTTCCCACTTTTGCCTAGTAGAGGTGGAAAATATTCACAGTAGTGCCTCTATCAGCGGAGGGAAAGAAATTTATTATATATAACATTTTTTAAATTACCTCACCTTTTCTTTGGTGATACTGGAAACATTCAACTAGATTTTCTGAATAGAATGACCCTTTTAGAAGTTAATGCTATTTAGCTACTGCCATTGGTTACAACCATAGTTCCGTTGACTTGTTCCAATGCTTCTTTGACTTCTGAGACATGTGCGTGTGGTGGCTCTTTGCCAGCCTTAGGGGAGGTAACTCTCTCCACATCTGCTGCTCAACCTCTCTTCCCTTCCCACTCTTCTCTCCATTCCTGTTGTTTAGCTTGTTGCTCCCACCCCGCAGATAACCATCAGAGAATTAAAAAACTCTCCACTAGTTCTGGGATGGGAAATTTCCCCAATATCCTGTCTTTCAGACTGTTAAGTAACTCTTACCTGAAACATGTCAACCAGAAGTAGTGGTTAGTTCGGCTCTAAAAGTATTGGGCCATTCTGGGCATAGAGCTTTCAAGATTGCACAAAATGCACCTTGAGCAGCCCTTACCTGAACTATCTCTATATACTGGGCAGAAGGCAGTTTTGCAAATATATCAGGCCATGACTAGGTGCCATGGTCAACAACCCCCCTGACTATATTCAACAGTGTGTGTGCCTCTACTGACATGAGTAGGCATCTGTAATGTGTGCTTTTCCTTAGTCATTTTCTATCTATAGTTCAATTTTATTGGTATCACCACATATCCTGCAGTCACAAGTATTTATCTATGGGCTATGTGTTTAGTATTTTAAAGTAAAATGTATTGTTATTTTTCTTCATAAAATGCTTTGAGAGCTCTTTCTTGAAAAGTAAAAAAGCATTTAGTAAAATACTAAAAGGGATGATGGTAAATAAAGACTTGAATGGTCTTGGTAGGTGATTTTATCTTTTTTTTTTTTTTGCTACACACAAAATCCATAATTGCTAAAGATACACTTTAAAGCTTGAAGACATTGGTCACTATTAACTCTAAGATCTTAGAAGATATGTACATATCCACTGATGAGGTAGTGATGTGTTGGTGATGTTTCAGCATAAATTTTTATTCTTCTACATAGCAGTCACTATAAAAAGCAGTATGACAGTTTCTCTGAAAATTAAAAAAATAAAATGACTACATAATCCAGCAATTCCACCTCTGGGTACACATCCAGAAGAATTAAAAGTAGAGTCTAGAGGCTTGTTTGGTAGTTTAGTAGTTATGGGAGCTGGGTCCCATACATGGCTGTCTGCATTTTGAATCCAAGCCATGGTACTTGAAAAACATGCTTGACACATGTGCATGCATGCCCCAAATCCTAACAGCATGGATAAACAGAGAAGAAGCAATTGCAGCACAATCACAGCCCATTAGGGGGTGCTTTTCTCTCTCTCTATCTTTCTATCCATGTTTCTTTGATGAGCGGATAAATTCTCTGACAACTAAAAAAAAAGAACATGTGTTGAAGAGATATTTTTACACCCATGTTCCTAACAGCATTATTCTCAATAATCAGAAGGTGGAAGCAACCCAGGTGTTCATCAATGAATGAACATATACACAAAATGTGGTGAACATAGTTGCACACATAATGACATTTTGTCCCGTGGCTGACTGTGCATACAACTGTCCCTTAAAGAACACGTAGGTTATGCCATATAGCCTAGGTGTGTGGCAGGCTATACTCTGTGTTTTATATTACACTCCGTCATGTTTGCACATGATGAAATTACCTAACATTGCATTTCCCAGAACATATCCCTATTGTCATGCAATACATGGATGAATATATAGCAGAATATTATACAATCTTTACAAAAGAAAGGACATTCTGACCTCTGCTACAACACAGATGAACACTGAAGACATTATGCCAAAGGACATAAACTAGGCACAAAATGGCAAATGCCATGTGACTTTGCTTACATCAGGTATCGAGAGTAGTCAAAATAATTGAAAAAGTAGATTGGGGACTGACAGTTGGTGTGGTGGTTAAGGGGCTGGACTTCCACATGGCCAATAGTGGTTTATGTTTCAGACCCAGTGGCTTGAAACTCAAGCCAGATGCATGTGCATGCATGCCCAAAATCCTGAGAGGAGAATGCAGAAGAAGGGATTGTGGAGTAGTCATTCCCCTTGGGGATGGTTTCTCTCTCTCTCTCTCTCTCTCTCTCACACACACACACACACACACACACACACACAGAGAGAGAGAGAGAAAGAGAGACTTATAGATTCCAGAGGTTAAGAAAGGAGAAAATAGAGAACTGATGTTTGGTGGGTATAGTTACTTTTTTAAAATTAAAAAAAAAAACAATTATTTATTTTTTTTTTAGGCTTTTGTCATAATGTGCATGCCTGTACTTGCCAGAGAGACAGAGAGAATGGAAGTACGAAATCACTCTCAGGGGGACATGGTCGCACCACAATCCCTCCTCTTTCGTCCCCCTTTCAGGATTTTGGGCATGAATGCACATGCACCTGGCATGAATTTCAAGTCTCCGGGTCCAGGACTCTAACCGCACTCAGCCCCGTGGAAGTCCACGCCTTAACCACTGCACTACTTGCTGGCCCCACCTTTTGATCTCTCTTAAAGTCACATTTAGAAAGGGCTTTTTATTAACAGATTTATTGTTTCCAGTAGGAGTGACAAGCAATTCAGCTGATCAGTTAATGCTTTTCCTATTGGTATTTAATAACCATATTTATAGGTTTGTGTATTATTCAGAAAAAAATTATATTAATACCTGCATTTTCTTACCCTAAACCTCTTATCAGACAAGGAGACTCAACATGTGATACATCTGGGCTCTGATCCCAGTCACTTAGTAAGGGTAGATTTTGGCCAGTGGTTTAACATCTCTGAGATTCAGATTCCTTACTAGTATTCCTATGTGTGGTGGTGGTTGTAATACAGCCTGCTCGTGGTGCTGACGCCTCTAAATGTTTGACAATCGTTTAGTCATTCTTTCTTCCTTTTTCTGTTATCCTTCCTTCCTCTCTTCATCCCTATTAAAATGCCCATGAAACTTGAGTGTATAAATATCTAAACCATAAAGAGACCTACTAATATTGGAATTCATATGCATTGTCTATACTAGGACTATTTTGTAATGTTTCATTTATGCATGAACATTTTTCACTTGACATATAATTTTAAATGTGAGAGTGTCTTTAATTTTTATTTCATGCAAAATAGTTATTTCTGATATCGTTTTCATCAAATCATTCTCTTAATCTTTTCCCCTTAAGGAATGGAATCATTCCTTGGGCATCAAATCGACATGTGGCATAGCAAACATGGCCATCATTTCATGAATAAAAATATGAAAACAGATGGTGGGTAATGGTTAAATATACACTGGTGTTTATAGACTGGTAAAGAGACACAAGTTATTCTCTCTCTGTATGTTTCTCTCTGTCTCTTTTACAAACCCTTACAGAAAGATGATTTTCTCAAACTACAGGAAATGGTCAATAAAAATGATGTCAAAGACACCTGTGCTTCCTCAGATTTCCTAAAGCTCTAGGAGAAACCTTTGATTTATTTTAAGTCCTAAGAGAAAGGGAATGAATCTCATTACATGCTGTCAAGGGGGCTGCTGTGCTAAAATAAAAGTGGGAGGAGCAGAAACAGAGAAAAACGCTCAATGAAGTCTGTTCCACCTGTGTGTTAACTCCACAGGGGATAGCTAGGCAGTGTTGTCTCTTCAGCAACAGAGGCCTATGATTTCCCTGAGTTCTTGGAGCCTTTTTTTTTTTTTTTTTTTTTTGCTATAGGACATGTACATTTGCCAGAGAGAGAGAGAGAGAGGAGGAGGAAAGTGAGAAATCATCCCCCCGAGGTATGGTTTTTTTTTTGCTATAGGACATGTACATTTGCCAGAGAGAGAGAGAGAGGAGGAGGAGGAAAGTGAGAAATCATCCCCCTGAGGTATGGCCATGTTGCAATCCATTCTCGGGATTATGGATGTACACACACACACACACACACACACACACACACACACACGCCCTGCATGATTTTCAGGCTGCCAGATCCAGGACTTGAACCATAAAGTTGGCCATGTGGAATCTAGCTGCCTTAACCTCCACACCATCTGCCAGCACACTTGGACAGTTTATAGAGAACTGGCAATCTGTTTGGAGTTAGAACTTAGGGTTTAAACTTAGTTTGAGAAGAGTTTTTAGAAGGGTAGCGTAGATGTGACGTATCTTTGTCTTCTTATTCTTGCTCAGCTCCTCCCCTTACCTGGTCAGGAGGTCCATTCTTTGAATGATTTCAGATTGGTTCCACTGCAGTGTCTATGACTGGCAGGACTAAAGGAGAATGTAATTTTCCAAATTCTGTCTCAAAAAAAAGTGAGCTTATCATAATTTTCCATTAATAAAAAAATAGCTGTGGTCTTAAAAAGTGCTTGATAAATGTCTGTATAGTGCTTGAAACTGCGAATTCGTAAGCAATCCAAATAAAACCACATCATCTTTATTTTCCATTGTCAGTCTCCCTTACATTATTCTCATTTCAAACTTCAATGTGGCCTCTGGCACTAGGATGCCTATTCTACTCAAGCTTCATATCGGTGCTACATGTATTTGTATATGTGCCGGGAGGAACATTAAAACCTCGTTTCAGAAATAAAATGTAATATAGTCACAGTAGCAAAGGTCTCCCCAGTCCATCATGTACTTTGTATAAACAATACCTTGTGAGAAATGGGATGGCAAAAACTCATCCAATAATTACTAATATTTTTACCTGGTGTCATTTTTAATAAACAAAGGTGTTTCGTTGGTTTCCTACGATGTTTACATCCATCTAATCAGTTAATCAGTCAGTCAGCCAGTAATGTATGCAGACAACATTTTGTAAAGAACAAAGAATTTGAGGTTGAATTTGGCAAATGGCACAGGGAGAAGAAGGAGAAGACAACAAAGAAGGAACAGGAGAAAGAAACAGTGAGGTGACCCCTTAAACCAGGCAGGCTGGTGGCAGAGGCGTGGCGAGGAGCAGAACAAGGAGAGGATGGTGTCAGCATGCCCCACACAGAGAGGCTGCTGGGCTGCTGACCTGCTCAGTGCTGTCCTGAAGGCCAGGTCCAGGAGTGCTGTGCAGGGGGCAGCTGGAGAGGGAAGGAAATGTGTCCAGACTCATGGAGACACAGGGGGAAAATGGAAGATCTGGGACTGGACGTAAGAAACAAAGCTCTGCCAGTTGGCCCATATGGGAAAGTTCAGGTTCACATCTGGACACGTTCCTGAGTATGCCAAGCATACATTTGCCCATGATCCTGGCCTGGTTAGGCTAAGGGTAGGTGGCAGTGTCAAAATGCTGTTGGGGTTTCTGTCTCTTTCTCATTTATGAAAATAAACCAACAGGAAATAAATCGCAGAAGAGGTCAAGAGAAAATGCTCTTCAAAGTGGCAGAGACCTGTGGATGTTTAAAGGCAGAATGAATGGGTATATGTATTTTATCAATTTAGAGGCGGTCAAATATCTTGGAAATCTTTATTATTTCATGAAATTTCCTGTTTCTTTTCATTTTATTTATATATTTAACACTGTATGTGAGAAACATCATTTGTATTTGCCCCTGAATATATCAAATATTTATGAAATTTTCCCTCATTGTTTTACTTTATCAGGATATGATTGGGTGTTGTAAATGATAAAAAGATAGTTGCTAATGACTATATATGGATAATACAATGATTTTAATTCTTATTATGACGGTTTCCACTGTAATGACTCCTTTTAGTTTTGTTAATTTTATTTATATGCCGACTATCAAGTCACTATTACATCTTCGCTCTGTAAGTAAGAAGCAGTGTGAATGGCGGAATTTAAAATGAAAAGTCTGTTATTTTTGAACATGTATTTCAAAGCATGAGAACAAAATGTGTTCAGCTGTTCATTTTATAAAGAGAGAAAAATACGTTTAAAATTAGAATGTGCCATTCAGAGACAGTAATTCATGCAGTCATAAGAGAATATAAATGTTCCATGTCAGTGGGTAGATACAAAAGTCACATTTCAATAAAATGTTGGGTGATTAAATATCTCTACATGGAACATTGTTTTTAAAGCTTGAAGTAGCTCTATAGTTTTGATTCTCAATGAAACTTGTTAAAGGCCTAACACTTGATGACTCTTTTTCTTTCTTTAAACCTGTTCTATGTAGAGGGACCCAGAGAGATGGCGTAATGGTTATGTTGTTGGACTCTCTCATGGCCGACCGTGGTTTGAGTCCCAGGCCCCAAGGCTTCAAATGCACGCTGGGCACCTGTGTGAGCATACCCAAAATGCTGAGAGGAGAATGAGGGAGAAAAATTGAGGCTTGGCCAACCCCCATGGGGGTGATTTCTCCCTTTCTGTCTTTCTATCTCTCTCTGTCTCTCTGGAAAGTGCATGCACCCTATAGCAAAAATCTCTCTCTAAAAAAAGTTCTATGCAGAGATTTGTAATGGCATGGTAATCGTTGATTTAACGGTAAACAGGAAAAAATATGATACTGTGAGAAGTTGGTGAACACTTCTCTATTGACTGTCTACATTAGCATCATTGCTTATTTACTTTCATCTTAGCCAAAATAGACTCTAATTCAAGTTTGATGAACTCTAGTATATTGACTATATTGATAACTTCCATTAAAAAAAAAAAAGACCTTCCATGAATTGCACATGGGCTTTGGCTTATTTTGCAATAGTGCCGATAGACTGCATTGATCACTCCATAGTCTTATATTATATTGTGGTTTGGGCTCAATGCTACACAGAGAAGGTTTGCTAGATTGGATTGTCTGTGAAACAGAACAAAGCTACTAAGTAACCCATGGGAAGATTAAAGCTGTGACCCCAGCTCTGCTGTCAGTGCTCCCACAGCAGGTCTTGAGCTAATGAGGGAGGCTGCCTGGGTGAGGAGGTCCTGTAGAAGTGCCACAACTCGTTACACCCTGGGAATGTGATTCACTCACAGTGAAGCTGTGAGGTTGGTCCAGTTTGTCTGGGACATCTCCTGCTTTCCTTTGAGATTTCATTCTAATCTCTCTCTTCTCATGTAGGTTGATAGTGCTCTTTTCCCTTTACTTTCTCCCCCACCATCCCACTGTTGTCAAAAATCTCTGTCCAGAAAGAAGCTGGTATGTGTCTCAAAGCCTAGGTATTAAATCTGAAATTTTTGAATGTCGAGTTTTTTCTCCACTAGATTTTCTTCTTATAATTATCAAAAGGTAATTGACAACTACATTCAGAATAAAGAATAAAGGTATATAGAAATTCTTCCTACAAATTTCATCATACTGAGTAGCAAAGGTAAAAGAGAAGAGAAGGGATATTTTGCACTCATTCTGTTTTTATTTTTTACAGCGGAAACCCCCAATGGTGGTGGATGATCTTTTTGAAGACATGAAAGATGGTGTTAAGCTGCTTGCTCTCCTGGAGGTCCTGTCTGGGCAGAAACTGGTAAGAATGCTTTCTGTGATCATATCTTTAAATTATTTCCATTTGGAATTCGGGGATGGTTGAGTTGGGAGTGCAAAGGGTGCTGCCCAGGTAATAGAAAGATCATTTTCTCCTGTAGATGGTAATATACAGGAAACACTGGTCACTCTGGGAGCAAGGAATATATTTCCTTTTTGCTCCTGCATACCCCTAGTGGATTAAAACCGTTATGTTAGTAGCAGCAACCTTAGAACTAAGAGTAAAAACTTTTATCAGTAATGTGATTAGCTATTGCGACTGTGTGGTACCTAGGAAGATTAATTGCAAATTAACATCTACCTGCCTTTAAGTGTTTGCTTTCCACTTGGAAGGGATTGTAGATCCATATCTACATATTTATATAGTTATTTGTTGAAAATTAAGCTAGAAACCAGTGTAGCATTTTTCATATTCTTTCTAACATCCTTCTTCATCAGTCGTTTGTAAGAAGAGTGGCACTTCCAGAGTTATTTGTTTTTATTTGCAGTGAAACCAGCAACATGGAAAAAAAAACATTGAAAGGGAGCTATAAAAATACTTCTCCTATGTTATCAAAAATAAAATATTTATTTTCTCTTTCTTTTAAAAAAAATTTAGAGTGGTGGAGCAGTAAGTAGTTTATAAAGATAAATTATGTATAAATGAAGGTTGCCGTAACTGGAACAAAGAGTTCAGGAAATAATCCTCAGAATGTTGTGTAACACACTAGACAAAGTTCAAAATTGGAAGTACTTTTTTTCTTTATCTCACGCATCTTGGCAAGAATTACACAATCATTATTACTTGGATAAATGAGTCACTATAGGAGTATTTTTTAAAAAATTTTAGCATGTGTCTAGTTAATTTTGAGCAGGGAGTTATTAGAACAGCTTTATTGAAAGAATGGTTGGGAAATACAAATAGACAATAATCCTGTCCACTCATTTATCTAATTGGATTTAGGTTGTAGCCATTACTTTTGGTGCCCTCTGTGCCCTCTCCACTCTCCTCTGAATTCAGCTACAGCTGTGGTAGACATTTCCCAAACACTCTGGCAGCATTTCACCTCAAGCATTTGTAGCTTGTCTCTGACTCAGGACTTTTATCAAAGCCACAAATCACACATGGCAGCCCCGAAGCATAAGGGAGTTTTTGGTCCCAAAAGACCTCCAACCCATAGAGCTAGAAGTCCATGAAGAAATGCTCCAGCTCTAAGATTAGCAGATGGTGTCATGGCTACATCACTAGACTCCCACGTAGTTAACTGTGGTTCAAGACTCGGGCCCAGTGGCTTAAAACTCATGCTGAATGCACGTGTGTGTGCATGCCCAACATCCTAAGAGGAGAATGGAGGAGAAGGATTGCAGCATGACTATGACCCCTGGAGTGTGATTTTCTTGCTTTCTATCTCCCTGTCTCTCCAGCAAGTGCACATGCCCTATAGCAAAAGTCTCTCTCTAAGGAAAAAGAAAAAGAAAGAAATGCTCCAGCATCTAATTTTTAGGATGGCTAATTCTTAGGCACAATTTGAACACCTCCTAGACTTCTCCACTGGGACTGAGGTCCTGTTGCTCACGTGGTAGTATGCGAGAGCACACCCTCCCTTGGCTTTTCCTCTTTCCTTGTCTCAGTCTCTGTACTTTCTTACTCTTGCTATCTAGGATCACCTCTGAAATAAATTCCAAGCACCAAAGTCTGTATCTTAAGCTTTGTTTTAGGAGAAGTCAAACAAGGCATATATAAACTACCAATTTGGAACATATAGGCGTATATTTTAGTTAAATAAACTGGATAAACATTAGGATATGGGAATCACTAACCTGAAATTATATTCCCTTGATTGTATGATATAACTGTCCATCTTTTTATGGTCTCCTGAATTAAACTATTTACTTGAAGGTTGAAGGAGACTTTATATGAATATTCCAAAAGGATATCTGTCATTTTAAGTGTCATTATAATTCTGCCACTATACTTGGCCAACAAAATACAGAAGTCTTGATGGGTATTTTCATTGCTGAGGTAAATTATTGTAGAAAAAGTATATTTTTTGACTCTAAAATCTCACTTCTGTTTAAGTACCCTACTCATTCAGACATAGTTAGAATTATGAGCTCTTAAAACTAGAAGGGAAGGGACCAGCAGTTGGCATAATGGCTATGTCACTGGACTCCCACGTAGTTGACTGCGGTTTGCATCCCAGACCCGGTGGCTTAAAACTCATGCCAGGCATGTGTGCGTGAGTGCCCAAGATCCCGAGAGGAGAATGGAGGAGAAGGGATTGTGGCGTGGCCATCCCCCCGGTGATTTCTCGCTTTCTGTCTCCCTGTCTCTCTCTGTCTGTCTGGTGAACACACGCACCCTATAGTGAAAACTTCTCCAAAAAAACCCTTAAAGAAAAAACCCTCCAAAAAAAAAAAAAAAAAAAAGAGAAAAACCTAGAAGGGAATTCAGAAAGAATATAAGCATTCTCAGTATATAAGAAAACTAATACATAAAAGGGAGATATCTGATTTAACCTTGATCGATTGATTGATTGATTTACTTTCTTATTTACATTGAGCCCTTTGAGATGATGAATTATAAAAATTGAAAATATTCTGAAATTACTCTTAAGCTTTAGCAAAGATTATTTGAGTTTTATAATAGTGCATTATATCTACAGTAAGATGAAGAGCATTACTTAAAGGAGTGAGCATCGCAGGCATTCTTTTTGTGCTTTGCAAAGAGAGAATGTGAATGAGAGCATTTTCTTCAGGACTGTTGACATTGTTATGGAATTGTATAATTATCTGATGGCTGGAACTCTATTAAGGTCCTGTACTTAATATAGTTCACATAAATGTGGCCACATGGTCTAGCATCTTCTTTACTGCAAGCATCTCAGAATAAGGGTGGAATCTCAATATCCTAGTGCACTTTATTTTATTTTTTTGAGAGATTTTTGCTATAGGGCATGTGTACTCACCAGAAATTCAGAAAGCAAGAAATCACCTCCCCACCCCAGGGCAGATGACCACACCACAATCCCTTCTCCATTCTCCTCTTGGGAATTTGGGCACCCCCAACATGTGCTCAGTGTGAGCTTTAAGCCACCAGGTCTGGGACTCGAACAGCTATCAACTACTTGGGAGTCCAGCAACATAACTATTATGCTGTCTGCTGATCCCCCTAGTGCACTTTAATAACCTATTGTTTCTCTCTTGTCTGGGATTTATTTAAGGTCTTAGGGACTTTTTAATTTTTAAATGTTTATGTTTTGATTTCTCTACATCCCTATAATATTATTTATGGAACTTCTCTTTAAATGGATCAGTGATTATCTTCAATCATGCATAGATGTAGAACACTAAATTTAACTTGCACTTAGGATTTTTTAAAAAATTATGAAGAATTGTCATTCAAAAATTAGAAATTGAATCAATATGAATAAAAATTAAGGACTACAGAGAAACTTATCTGATTTACTTACTTAACCTTCTATACAGTTTATTTATTTATTTATTTATTTATTTATTTATTTTTAGTTTTTGCTATAGGGTGTGTGCACTTGCCAGGGAGAGAGAAAGTAAGAAATCTGTGGAGGGGGGTGAGGGGTGGCCACACTGCAATTTTTCTCCTCCAGTCTCCTCTAGGGACTTTGAGCATGCATGCACTCATGTGAGGTGTGATTTTCCAGCCACCAGATATGGGACTCGAATCGTGAAATCAACCATGTGGGACAGAGCACATTAGCCACCACAATGCCAGCAATTGGGTCAGTATAGTAATTAAAACAAAACAAAACAAAACAAAACAAAACAAAACAAAATGACTCTTTAATGTTTTGCATTCAAGAGAAGCCTAATAATACACTTAGAAGTGAACGATAAACACTCTTAGGAAAGCTTGGGCATCGAAGATCCCTGCATGTTCACCAGGTGACTTTGTTAGGCATCATTCATATATTTAGGGTAAAACCCCATTCTGTAGTGGGGTTTGGCATTGTTTACTAGTCATTCAGTTGATATTTCTGGTATCCCTATTATGAATAAAGCACTACCAGAAACACTGAGATGAATGAGTTATCTTCAGCACCCTGAAAAGGCTTGCTTTCCACTAGGGAACATAACTGTACTAAGTAGGGTAGGTTAAGTTGTGTGAAAATAAATGAAAACATGTGATGGGGTGATAAAACAGATGTTCATGTTTTCCTCACTTTGCTGTCAAAATGAATAAAATACAGTGAGAAGAAACAATATGAATGAATCATAACATGTGTAGAAAAGTTAGTCTCAAATGATTAATATAGTAAAGCTCTTTATAAAAAATATTAATTGTAATTCATGATTTACATCTATTAATTACACATCTTTGTAGGGTAAAGAATGGTCTTTAAAATCATATATTCAGTGTATATAATGAACACATTGAGGATACAAACATATTTGTCACCTTCAACATTTAACATTATCTTGTGAATATTCAAAACTTGCTCCACTGGTTATATTTTGGACATCTATATTGAATTGTGTATGATGTTCTTTACTGTGAAATATAGTTCTTTATTTTTAAAATGTGACATACTATTCTAAAGAAAAGCATACTGACTATAAATCAGACAACAAAAAGTATCATAAATTAATGAGAATGGATTTGGGGGGAAAAAGATCATCCTAACATAGCAAGTAAAAGAAGAATTTGTAATTTCCATATAGTGGACTGTGGGAAATAAAAGTTAATAATCTGTCAAGAGCTGTAGTATCAATCATTGGTCCAATTAGAGATAGGTAAAATTGCACCTAATAATAACTTACTAGGAAGAGATAGAAAAGCAAAACTTTTAGTAAGACCATAGCATGGTACTGTACATAAAGATAGAAGTCCCCAAAAATGCAAAAGCAAAACAAAATTGGAAAGAGATACTTGAAAGTAAGGACATGATGAAGTTACTGATTTGGTGATTTATAGGCTTTACAAAGTTCTTGATTTTAGCCTTCTTTAAATTAATTCTAAAGAAAGACTCAGCTACTTGTAACATTTTGGACTTTTCCTCTTATCTAGTCTTACACAATGAGTAATGGTTATTATGAATATATAAAATTAAAACCTGTGGAGACAACTGTCTATCAGTGAATTTGCACTTAAACCTGTGGATAAAATAGTTGAATCTACATTTTTTGCCTTTTGCTTGGAAAATTTAATTTAATCCTAACATTCAATCTTATTATTGACATGTGGGGACTTATCCTTTTTTTTTTTAGTTTGTGTGTGTGTGTGTGTGTGTGTGTGTGTGTGTGTGTGTGTGCGAGAGAGATAGCTTTAGTATTTTTCTACATGTAAGTAATGTAATCTACAAGCCTTCCTTTATATAATTTGGGTAAATTCTTTTAGCATTTGCTTATCTGGGAATGGTTTTATTTCTGCTCTGCATTTGAAGGATAATCTTGCTGGGTATAGTACTATTGACTGAAATTGTTTCTCTTTCAGACTTTTAAGATATGTATTCCTATTCTCTCCTTGCTGACATTATTTTAATTGAGAGATTTGATGTCAGTCTAATGGGATAACCTTTATATGTGACGTGGTGTTTCTCTCTTGCCATTTTTAGAATATTGTCTTTGTCTTTGATTTTTCATATGGCTATGATATGCTTTTTTTTTTTTATACATAGATATATCTATTTGGTATCCTTTGTATTTCCTGGATTTGAATGTCTGCAAATCTCTCTAAATTTCACCTAATGTATTATGAAAGAGATGATCTATTTCTTTACCTTCTTTTTACCTTGCAGAATACCTATTATGAGGCTATTTGGCCATTTAGTTATGTCTGGAATTTCTTGTATGTTGTCCTTTTATTTTTTTGCAAGTTACTTCTGTTATAGGGTATATGTACTCACTGGAGACATAGTGAGAAATCATCCCCTGGGACGAAGACCATGCTCAATCTCTTCTTCTCCATTCTCTTCTCAGGATTTTGGGCATGCATGCACACACGTATGGTGTGAGTTTTAAGCCTCTGGGTCTGGGACTTGAACCATGGTTGGTCATATGAGAGTTCAGCGATGTAACCATTACGTCATCTGCTGGTCCTGCTTTTTAATGTTTTTTTCTTCTATTCTTTTTGGTTGCTTTAACTAAATCAGAAGTTTTTCTTTCAAGGTCAGAGATTCTCCTGTGTGGTCTAATCTGCTGTTGATACTTTTGAGGGAGATTTTGCTTTCCTACATTGAATTCTTTATTTCTGGAAGTTCTATTTGATTCTTTTTCAGTGTATCTATCTCCTTATGGAGTACATCCTTCACACCATGGAAATATTTTCTCATGTCCGGGAATTGATTGACTGTTTTCTTTTACATCTCATTGAGATATTTTTAAAAAAGAATTATTTATTTAATTTTAAAATGATTATTAATACTTTTTTTTTTTTTGAGAGGCTTTTGCTATAGGGTGCGTGCACTCACCAGAAAGACAGAAACAGAGAGAAATCACTCCCTGGGGGATGACTATGCTGTAATCCCTTCTCCTCCATTCTCCTCTTGGGATCTTGGGCATGCACGCACATGTGCCCAGCATGAGTTTAAGCCCACAGGTCCGGGACTCAAACCGCGGTTGACTACATGGGAGTCCAGTGACATAGCCATTATGCCAACTGCTGGTCCCTATTAATACTTAAAAAAATTTTTTTTCTCACCAGCGAGTGCGAGAGAGAGACAGACAGAAAGAGAGAAAGAGAGAGAGTGAGAGAGAAAGTGAGAAAGTAAGCCTCCATATCTGGGACTCAAACTGCAGTTGGCCATGTGGAATCCACAGTCTTAACAACCGCACCTGCTGGCACCCTCTCATTGAGTTTTGTTATCATGAGTATTCTGAATTCTTTTTCTGAGATTTCTGTGATCTCTAGTGTTTTATCCATTGTTGGTGAGGAGATATTATGTTTATTGGTGTGTGTGGGGGGAGTATTTCTCTTATTTCTTGGGGCTCTTCTTTGATTTTTAGTCATTTGGTGATATACTCACTTCTTCCTACTTCTTTGGAGTGTATTTCTGTAGCTGTGTGCTCATGCACTTCTCTATGGTGTGCATTAGGTCTGTGCCAGTTTCCCTTCTCTGCTGTGGGTAGGAGTGTGGAATTCACTGTAGGAGTTTGGGACTCAGGTTTTCAGAGAAGATTTCTCTCCTTTCACTGCTGAGGCTATTGTGGGGAAAGAATTCCTCCAATCTTCAGTGTTTGGTTACTGTATACCCATACCTTTCTACTCCCAGTGTGGTTCAGAGTTGAACTAGATAGGCAGGATATAAAGTGGTAGATCACTTTCTGCAGATAGGCTGGAGCAGCCCCTCTTCCCCCACAGCAGGCTGGGTAGGGGTCCCTGCTGATGAGCTCAGGCCAAATGGCCTGTACCTCTCTGTAGCTCCTGGATGGGTGAGGGTCAGAACAACATCAGCACATGTGGAGTGACAGCTTCTACCTTCTGTCTCTGGGACTGCAAGAAGCTGGTGGTGGTCTCTGAGGGCAGGAGTTGCCCCTTCTCCCTCATAACAGGCTGGCAGGGGACTCTGCCGATGAGCTCAGGCCTTCCCATTGCTCCTTCTATCTCTATGGTGAAACTTACATAAAGTTAAAAACTAAAAGCAGTTTTTCCAATAATGCATGTGAATGTAATGAATCAGTATAAATGAAAAGTGTTGGACTGATTTTTTTTTTTTTTTGCTATAGGGCGCGTGCGCTCGCCAGACAGACAGAGAGAGACAGAGAGACGGACAGCGAGAAATCCCCCCTCATCCCCAGAGGGGACGGCCACACCATAATCCCTTCTCCTCCATTCTCCTCTCGGGATCTTGGGCACACACGCAAACATGACTGGCATGAGTTTAAGCCACTGGGTCCAAGAGTTGAACCGCAGTTGACCACATGGGAGTCCAGCGATACAGCTGTTATGCCAACTGCTGGTCCCTGGACTAGATTTAATGTGATGGTTGCCATGGGTGTATAAAGGTAGGAAGATGGGGTGAATAGTGGTATTTTGGGGGGATATTGCTTTTATATTTAATTTGGGGTGCTGGTTTTGTTTTTGTTGGCAGGTTTATGCATGTTTTTTATATTATAAAATTTATTTAATTAAGGCAGCCTCATGGCCTAGTGGTTAAGGGAGCCAGATTCCACATGACTGACCACATGATATGAATCTTGATCCCAGCAGCTTGAGAAACACACCATGAGTCAACAGATGACATGATGGTTGAGGTGCTGAATCCCACATGGCCATCTCTGCAGTTTGAGTCCTGGACCTAGCAGCTTGAAAATCATGCCAGGCATGTGTACATGCATACCCAAGTTCCTAATAGTGGAAGGATTTACAGCATGGCCATGGCCTCTGAGGGTTGATTTATCACTTTCCCTCTTTCTCTGGCTCTCTCCAGTGAGCACATGTGCCCTATGGGGGAAAAAAAAAAAAAAGTCCTGATAGGATAGAGAAACGGAGGAGAAAGTGTTGTAGTATGACCATGACCGATTGGGGTGATTTTTCCCTCTCTCCCTCTCTGTCTCTCTCTGGAAGGCACATGTCCCTCTAGGAAATTTTTAAAAAATACATAAATTAATTAAATAAACTAAATAAGAGGGATGTGCACAGACAAACAATGAGATTGTTTCACATATAATGGTGGTCTCAGTAAGAAATAAATAAACATTTAAGAAGTATGTCTTCTATTTAAATATTTGTTTAAAATCATATCATAAAAATTATTTCCTGGCACAGTAATAGTTGGAAATTAAAAGATAAGATGGTTTTGAGTTTTAATGAGAGATTATTTAAAGCCATAGGGTCATGGAGAAATGACCAGTTTACTAACTGTAATTTTATAGAAATTACTTAACTTGTGTTATGTTCATAGTTCCTGTAAAATATAAAGGAGGCTAGTAATATTTACTTCATTGAAATTATTTTGAATATGAAAATTAACAGTGTATCACAAAGAAAGCACATAATAAATTTTGATAACTTAACCACAAATGACTTAAATAATCTGTGGACCAGCAATCGCTGTTTTATGAATACATTTTCATTCTCACAATTCTATTTTTTTTAAAGAGTTTTTTTGTTTGTTTTTGCTTTTGTTTTCTTGCTATAGGGCTTATGCACTTACTGGAAAGACAGAGACAGAGAGAGAGAGAGAGAGAAAGCGAAAAATCATTTTGGGAGATGGCCACACCACAATCCCTTCTCCTCCATTCTCCTCTCAGGATCTTGGGTACACACATACACACACACACATGCGTCTGCTGTGAGTTTAAGACACTGGGTCCAGGACTCAAACCACGGTCAATTACATGGGAGTCCAGTGACATAATCATTAGGTCATCTACTGGTCCCCACAATCCTATTTTTAAATCTCGGTTCACATTCAAATCAAGAAATGTTACTATCAGTGTCTTTTCATGTTTTGTATGATTGAAAAAAAAATGGTCAGTGACTAAGAGTACTTTTTTTTCTTTAACATCTAGATATTTTATTTTGTTTTATTTTATTTTATTTTATTTTATTTTATTTTTAAGGTAAAACTGACCAGAAAATTATTTTTTTCCATTTTTTATTTCATTTTCTTTTATACATTCAATCACATTATTTAGCTTTCAAAATGAATATTTAAAAAGGTAACCATTTCTCCCTAGTACAGTTGATGAAACTACAAAATATCTTCAACAGATAATACCACACCTCTTTGTGCCATTAATGCTTTGCCTCCCTGTCCCTCCCCCAAATGTCCTTCCTCAGACCCTCCTATTTCACACACACTATATCTGGTATTATAAACATTTCATAATCTATAGGAGTGATGGTCTTTATAGACAGCACAGAAGTTTTGTGAGTTTCTATTCTAAGAGCATACAGAATCCTAAAAGGCAGATGCATTTACAGAAAATCTGAGCCTGAGTGTCTTCGTTGAATAAATTAGTGTATCTCTAGAGTGTGGTGGAGTTACACATTTTTATGTATATTCTAACCTTTATTAAAATTGAGCTGTTTGCTCTTGAATATGCCTCAAGTATATTTTCAACCCACTTAGACTTTACAACTATCTCTTTAATTGGTGCTTTTATATTTATTTCTGTCCCTTTCCTTTTTATAGCCTTGTGAACAAGGACGTCGTATGAAGAGGATCCATGCTGTGGCTAACATTGGCACGGCACTCAAGTTCCTTGAAGGAAGAAAGGTAAGAGAAAAAGAAAACACTTAAAGAAGAGGCATGGGCATACTGGTGTTTCCTATGTAGGCTGTAGCATAGAAATAGTGAATATAATCTATATAGCATAGATATGGAATATTATTGTATAGTAATTTTAGATTTATGAAAAAGTTGCAAAAAGGAGATTTCATGTCCACACATCACCCAGCTTCTTCTGTCGTTAAAACTGATATAGCCAAAGCACAATTGTCAAAATAAGGAGATTAAAATTGGAATGATACTATTAACTAAAGCAGACATTAGTCTGATTCTATCAAGTTTCCTGTTGTCTTGTTTATGTTGCAGGACCTAGTCCAGTATAACCTTTTCATTGAATCGTGTTTTCCACTCTGTAGCAGGTCCTTATTTTTTATTTTGTCTTTTATGACCTAGACACTTTTGATAATTGCTGATCAGTATTTTGCAGACGCTTCTCAGTTTGGGTTTATATGAAGTTTTCGAATGATTAAACTGGCCAGAATTCCAAGGTGGCAGTGATATATTCTTTCCAGTGCACCTAGTGGGTATAGGATTCTGATGTATTTTATTACTGATCTTAACCTGATCAGTAGTAGCTGCTGTGTTTTTCTATGGTAAAGTTACAATTTTTTCCTTTACAATTGAGAAATAACTTAGGGGAGATAAACGACACTATTCTAATATTCTGCTTGTCCTCAAACTTCTTTCTACATCTATTAGTTGAAATTGTTTAGTAACCAAAAGATGTTCTTTTTCACTCATTTATTCAACTAATTGTTTGTTTCAGTATATACTCCTAAAAACTTATTTTATTCTATAGGTAAAATCCATCACTGTTATTAATTTTTTATATTAAATATTTTCATTTACATTTAATCAATGTACATCTTTATAGTGTATAACATGGTTTTACCCAGCATGCATACAGTGCACATTAGGTTAGTCAAAGGTAATACTATACACATTATTATCAACAATAACTTTTTATTTTTGCATCTGTTAAATTTTTTTCCTGATCCCCTTTCTCCCTCTCCCTATTTCCACCACATCCTATACTGTCTCTAGTGTCTTCAGATGCTCTCTATGTTTTTATACCTTCCAATCTTTCAGTTTCTGCCATAGAGTGCAGACAACCAGTATATATATTAGAAGGGGACATATAATGCCGCTTTCATAGTCTGGCTTGCTTCTCTTACATTAAATCTTCCATACTCATCCACTTTGTCTCAAAGGACAGGGTCTCTTTCTCTTTTTTTTTTTTTTTAATTGCTAAGTAGCGTAACATAGTGTATGTGTGCCACATTTTTTTCTATCTAATTATTTGTTCTTGGACATGTAGGCTGACTCCATATTGTAGCAATTGTGACTAATGCTGCAATAAACATGGATGCACAAGTGTTTTTCCTGCAGTGTTTTCCTGTCATTTGGGTAGATATGCTGGAGTGGAATGACTGGGTCATATGGTAGTTCTATTTGTAGGTTTTAGGGAATCTCCATATTGTTCTCCAAAGTGATTGTATTAATTTACATTCCCACCAACAGCATAGGAGGATTGTCTCTTCACTGCAGCCTTACCAACACTTATCATTCTTTATATTTTTAATCTTAGCCGTTCTGACTAGGATTAAGTGGTATTGCATTGTGGTTTTAATTTGCATTTTCCTTATAATATGAGATGTTAATTATTTTTTTCATATGCTTTTTGATCATTTATATGTCTTCCTTAGGGAGTTACCTGTTCAACTCATTTGCCCATCTTTTAATTGGATTGATTATTGGTTTTTTTGTGGATAAGCTGCTTGAGTTTATCTGGTTATCAGTCCCTTATCTGAAGCATAATTCACAAATATATTCTCCCATTCAAAAAGTTGTCTCTTCACTTTAATTATTGCCCTTTTGGTTTGCAGAAGCTTTTTAGCCTGATGTAGTCCCACTTGTCTATTTTTGGATTTATTGCCTGTGTTTTGGGGGGTCTTACTTAAGAAGTCTGTGCCTACCCCAATGTCTCCAAGAGTTTACCCTGCTCTTTTCACCAGTAGTTTTATAGTTTGAGGTTTTATATTTAGATCTTTGATTAATTTTGGGTTGATTTTTGTTATGGTGAAAGGTAGAGGTTGAGTTTCATTTTTCTGCAGATTGATACTCAGATTTAAAAATTTTTAAAAATAAATTTATTTATTTATTTTTACATTTTCTCACAACCATTTACTTTACATATCAAAATTTTTTTGCTCATACTCCATAGTTCTTTACAGTTAACAGACTAACAACCTTCAAAATTTAAAAAAACTGAACTTTAAAAGATAACTTTCAAAATGCTTGTTATAATTTAGTTTATGACTCTATAATAGAAGAGAGTATAATTTTAAATACTTTTAGAAAATATTTACATGTCAACTATTCAAACTGTTGAAAAGCAAATACCTAGCACACAATTCACACATGAACCTTCCCAACTCAGCTCTGCTTCTGTGGTTTTCCATCTACTAGCAAAGATCAGTCTCTTTTCCTTCAGAGTCTTCCTCAAGGTAATGCTCTTGTGCAGCTGCTCTTTTGCAATCTCTACTGATTGCAACGCCGGGCTGGAAAAATCCAGGTTATTTTATGGAACGAACTCGTTCATATGATTTTCTAGTCCTCTCTGACAAGCAGAACTGTTTAAAGTGCCAGGAAATCTTTCCAAGAGTTTCTGTTGCCTTTCTTGAGATGTACCTTTAGTTCCAAAGCTTTCTGGTCATATCTTCAGATATGACATTCTAGTCAAAGCCCTGGCAATAATGAGTGTTTGTTGTTTTAAATTGAAGCATAAACTTTTCTCCCTTTCTGACCCCTCTGGAATTGGAAACTATTTGTAATTATTTTTATTTTGTGGCACAATGTTAGTCACATAAGTTCAATAATACCTGTTGCCTTGCATCAGAAATTGGAAACACTCGTTCAGTTTTTAATTTTTTTTTCTAGCACAATTTACTGAAGCGATTTTTCTTTCCCCACTGAATTATTTTGTGCTATTTGTCAAAAATCAGTTGGCTGAGGACCAGCAGATGGTGTAATGGATATTTTACTGGACTCCCGCATAATCAACCATGGTTCAAGTCCTGGACCCTACAAGTTAAAACTCATGCCGGGTGCATGAGTGTGTGTGTGTGCCCAAGATCCTAAAAGGAAAATGAAGGAGAAGGAATTGTGTCATGGCCATTCCCCGGGGAGCGATTTCTCACTTTCTGTTTCTCTGTCTCTCTTTGTCTCTCTGGTGAGTGCATGCACCATATAGAAAAAAATCTCTCTTTAGAGAAAATCAGTTGACTGTATGCTTTGGCATTTACTTCCAGATTCTCTCTTCTGTTCCATTGGTCTACATGCCTATACCTGTGCCATTACTATACTGTTTTGATTATCACAGCTTTGTAATATATTTTGAGGTCAGGAAGTTAGTTGCTCCTACTTTTGTCTTTTTGAACAGTATTTTTTTGGCCTTCTATGATTCTAGACAAATTTTATGATTTTTTTGGTCTATTTCTGTGAGAAGTGTTTCTGATAATTTGATTGGAATTATGTTGAACTTGCAAATTAATTTGAGTAGAATTGACATTTTGATTATATTAATTCTTCCAATCTTGAACCACAGATGTTTTTTCACTTTTGTGTATTACTTTCTATATTTTATTTAGTTTTTCATAATTTTCCTTGTAGCAGACTTTCACTTCTTTGGTTAGGTTTATTCCTAGGTATCTGTTTTTAAATTTTGTTTGCTTGTTTGTTGTTTTTGTGGCTATTGTTAATAGGATTGCTTTGTTAAGTTCTACCTGTTTATTCATTATTGGTATAGAAAAATGCAGTAGATTTCTGTATGATGATTTTGTATCCTACCACTTTATTTATTTATCATAATTTCCAGGATTTTTTAAGAATGTGGATTCTTTTGGATTTTCTATGTGTATAATTATGTCATCTGTAAGTAGATAATTTTACTTCTTTTTTTATTTGAATGCCTTTTATTTTACTCTTGTCTGATGCATTGGCTAACACTTTCAGTATTGTGTCAAAAAGGAATGAAGAAAATGGGCAGCCTTGTCTTGTTCCATTCAGTATGATATTAGCTATGGAGTTTTTCATATATGGCTTTTATTGAGTTGGGGAACATCTCTTCTACAACTTTTACTGAGAGTCTTAACCATGACATTTGATAAAATGTTGTATTTTATCAAATGCTTTTTCCACATCAATTTATATGATCATATGGATTCTATATTTCCACTTTTAGTACTGTATTGCATTTATTGGTTTGCATACATTGAACCACTCTTGCATTTTTGGATTAAAGCCTCCCTGGTCATGGTACATAATATTTTTAATGTGTTACTGGATATGATTTGTTAGTATCTAATTGAGAATTTTTGTATCTCTGTTAATTATGGATAATAGTCTAGTTTTTTGTTGTTGTTGTTGTTTTTGTTATATTGTCTCTTTTGGGGATCAGGAGGATGGAGGCTTATAAAGTGAATTGGGCTCCTTCCTTTTGGGTCTTTAAAAATAATTTGAGAACAATTTGAGGTTAGTTCTTTAAAAGTCTTGTAGAATTCAGAAGAGAAACCATCAGGACCTGGACGTTTCTTTGTTGGGAGACTATTTAATTCTGATTCAATCTCATTGCTTGTTATTGGTCTATTAAGGCTTTCTATTTCCTCTCGGTTCAATCTTGGTAAATTATATGTGTTCAGAAACTTGTCCATGTCTTCTAGATTTTCTCATTTGTTGGTGTATAATCACTCATAAATTTTCTCATGATCTTTTGTATTCCTGTTTTGTCTGTTATATTGCCTATTTCATTGTTGGTTTTTTCTCTTTTTCCTTTCTCTGTTCTTTTCGATTAGTCTGACTGACAGTGTGTCAATTTTGTTTACTTCTCAAAGAACCAGGTTTTGGTTTAATATATTTTTGTATAGTTTTTATTTTCTGTTTCATTTATTTCTGCTTGAACCTCTATTATTTCTTTACTCTTGGTATTTTTCGTTTTCTTTTTTTATTGTTGTTGTTTTTGAATTCTGTGAGGATGTTTTTAGGTTGTTTATTTGCTACCTCTTTTTTCTTGTGGCCACTAATTGCTAAGAACTTTTCTCCTCTGATTAGTTTTGTTGTGACCCATTGGTTATAAAAACTCATGTTCATTATCATTGGTCTTAATGAATCTTTCAATTTTGGTCTTAAGTTTTTCAGTGATTATTTTCTCTATTTCTGTGAGGAATATCTCTGGTAATTTGAATGGAATTACATTGAATTTGTAAATTGATTTCAGTAGGATTGACATTTTGATTATAATAATTCCTCCAATCCAATAGCGTGGGATGTCTTTCCACTTTTGTGTATCATTTCAATTTCTTTTTTAGTTTTTGAGTTTTTCATAGTTTTCAGCCAGAAGTAGCTTGTTGAATTTCCATGTGTTTGTGTATTTTGGGAGGTTTATTTTCTGTACTTGATTTCAAGTTTAAGTCTATTGTGATCAGAAAAGATGCTGGACATAATTTCTATGCTTTTGAATAAAGGCTTGCTTTGTGCGCTAACATATGATTGATCTTTGAAAAAATTTCATATAGGGTGAGAAAAATGTTTATTTTGAAGTTGTTGGATGAAATGCACTATAAATAACTGTCAAGTCCATTTGATTCATTGTGCCATTTAGATCCTGTATCTCTTTATTTTTTGTCTAGATGATCTGTCCAGAGGAGACAGTGGGGTATTGAAATCCCCAACAATTAGTGTGTTGCAGTTTACCTCTCTCTTTATATCTAGTAGTCTCTTTTTCAAATATTTTGGTGCTCCATTGTTGGGTTTATAGATATCTATAAGTGTTATACAGTCTTAGTGAGCTAGCCCTTTTAGTACTAGATTGTATCCTTCTTTGTCTCTTATAGCTTTTATCTTGAAGTCTATTTTTCCTTATATCAGTATTGCAACTCCAACCTTTCTTTTGCTTTCTGTTTGCATGGAACATCTTTCTCTAGCCTTTTACTGTCAGTTTATCAGTGAGGTGTGTTTTTTGTAAGCAGCATAGAGATGGCTCCTGTTTTGTTGTTGTTTTTATTCATTTAGTCAATCTATGTCTTTTAATTGGATAATTTAATCCATTAACATTTAATGTTATTATCAATATTTGTAGACTTATCCCTGGCATTTTATTAGCTATTTTCTTGGTTGTTTTTATGTTCTCTTATATCTTTATTTTTTTTTATTTTTTATTTTTTATTTTTTTGGTATAGTGCTCCTTTGAGTACTTCTTGAAAAGCGGGTCTAGTGTTGATGAATTCTTTAGGTTTTTGTGTATCTGAGAATAATTTTATTTCTTCTTCTCATTTGAAGGATAATTTTGCCAGGTATAATATTCTTTGTTGAAATGTTTTACTTTTAGTGCTCTTAATATGTCTTCCTATTCTCTTTGCTTCCATTGTTTCAGTTGAGAAGTCTGATGTTAGCCTAATAGGATAACATTTGTAAGTAACTTAATATTTCTCTCTTTTGCCATCTTCAGAATATTTCCTTTGTCTTTGATTTTTACCAATCTGGCTATGAGATACCATGAGGAGGATCTTTTTATTTGATTCTAATTGGGATTCTTTTTATGTCTAGGTCTAAAGTTCTTCATGTTTCTCTAGAACTGAAAAGTTTTCAGATACTATTTCATGGAAGGAGTTTATATGCCTTTACCAACTTCTTTACCTTCTGGAATACCCATTATACAGATATTTAGCATTTAATGGTGTTCAGAATTTCCCATCTTGTCTCCATTTCTTTTGAGATTTTTTTTTCATTCTTTTTGGTGGTTTGAATTAGATTGGAGACTGTGTCTTCAAGGTTAGAAATTCTCTCCTCTGCTTGAACAGAGTTCAGTTTGCTGTTAAATGCTTTTGAGGGAGATTCTGATTTTTTTCATTTATTTATTTATTTTTCATTTTGTTTTATACATTCAATCACATTATTATTTGTCTTACAAAATGGATATTTCAACAGGTGAACATTTCTCCCTAGTACAGTTGATAAAACTACAAAATATCTTCAACAGATATTTTTTGTGTTGTATTCTTTGTTTCCAGAAGTTCTGTTTGACTCCTTTTTAGACTCTCTTTATGGAATTCCTCATTTCTGTCATGAAATGATTTTCTCATCTCCTGGATTTGGTTGTCTGTTTTCAGTTGCATCTCATTGAGTTTTGTCATAATGAATGTTTGGAGTTGTGTTTTGTTTTGTTTGTTTTTGTTTGCTTTTTGTTTGTTTGTTTGTTTTCCCCTGACATTTCTGTGAATTATTTTGTGCTGTTTATTATTGATAGGGAGTTATTGTGTTTCCTTGAGGGAGAGATAGTTCCTTGTTTTGTCTTGTTTCTTATGTCTCTATGCTTGTTTTTTGGTCATCTGAGAAAATATTCACTTCTTCTTATTTATAGGAGTAGATTCTGTAGTGTCAAAGGCTTTTCCTGACTCCTTTCCTAACCTTTTAGATCCTGATGAGTAGGGGGATGAGATAGGGAAATATGACTTAATGAAGACACTCAAGTTGCACAGCACAGCATGAAAGCTGAAGGATTTCAGGTTCCAAAGACAAAAATATTGTGGTTGGGATGCACCTGCAAAGAAACTAGAACTGGTGCTAGAATCCAGCTCTCTTGGTGGCCAGGGCTCAGGAAGTTGTTATTATTATTATTTTGTTGCTCAGATTAATAGCTCTTAATAGCCAGAACTCCGGCTGTTAATAACTCTGGCCCATCTTTTTTCAAGCATTACCTTATTTTTGAAACTACAGATAGTCTAGGCTTATCTTACAATTTTCTTGCCTCAGTCTTGGAATCAAACCATTTATATCCTGAGGCTTTATTTTTATTTTTTGTATTTTTGCTTTTGTTTTTGTTTTATTGGTGAGTGATATTTAGAAACCAAGACCTGGGTGCTAAGTATGTTCATTGCTACTGGAGTAGTGCTGCTCCTAGGACCTCTCAGAAGATTGAAAATGTATGTGGTTACCAATATATTTCCCACTTGTAGGTAACTAGGTAACTCTAGTGTTAGATATCTTATCCGTTTTTCTTTTCACAAATGAGATGTGGTTGTATATACAGAAGGGGTAGCATGTTTTAGATATATTTTTCCCCCCCCATTTATCAATGTATCCTAGAAACCACCCAAAATCCATTTATAAAGGATCTTTATTCACTTTCACAGCTGAATAGGATTCCATTAGCTGGATATGTTATAATTTATGATATATTTATGCCATTTTTTATGACTAGACATTTAGGTTATTTCTGACATTTTTCAAACATAATCATAAAATTAATAACTATGAGCCTAAGTACTTTAATATTCTTAGAGATATATTTTCTAAGTAAATTTCTAGAAGTGTTATTGTAGGTCAAAAAGAAAGTGCGCATGCAATTTTTTTAAACCTTGCCATATTTGCTCCTGTCAGGACTAAACAAATCCTATTCTGTTTAACCTTTTCTAATTTGTGGGAATTAAGGCTATGTATGCTAATATCAGCTTTATAAATAGATATCCTGACACCTCTAGAAAATAGAATACTTTAGTTATCTCCTTCTCAGTCTATATATACCAAGTTAATTCACTTATTCTATAAATGTATAATTGAATCCTTTCTGTAAGTCAAGATCTCTGGAAAAGACAAAGTTAAAGAGAAGTTAGAATCTACCCCTTCAATAATTTATATTTGGTAAATGGGTAATGCAATGAATCAATATAAAGCTCAGTTGGTTGTGCAAACTTCATGCCCAAGAAAGATTCCAGGCACTAAGATGGTAGAAACACAGTCCACACAAAGTTTTACAACTCTTTCAATCTCCTGTTTTAGCTGCATAATAACAGGGTCCTATTTTGTTCTGTGATACATTCATTGGCTAGTATAAAAACAAAGTCTCTGTTATTAATAAATGCTTTAGAGGAAATTTTAATGATGTAACTTATGCAAGCATTGTACAGAGTACTTGTTTTCACAAAACCTACTTTTACAGAACAACCTTAAGTAACTTTTAAAAAAGAACTCAGATTTTAAATATGATATTTACTAAATACAGAAAACAAAGCATCTGAATCTAAGTACAAAAGTCAAAGAATTTTCTTTCACCCCATGAATCTTCTTAATCTCTTTTTAGAAAACAAACAAACAAACAAAACCTTCTACCTGAAACTTTAACATTTTGGCCACTCTCTTTCACATTCATTTACCCCATAACCTCACCAAATGTGAGGTTGTGGGAGAAATGATTTTTTTGAAGGCTCTCTGGTGCCCTCTGTCTTCTTACAAGTAAAGAATTTATGTCTCAATCATATTTTCAGGAATTTGTATTTATCTTTGCACTTTATTTTCCACTTGCTATTTTTTTCTTTAGATTATAGGACATTTATAAAGTCCTGATATTCTTAACCAGCTTGATTTAAGAAGTAATAAAGGCACATTTTACTAGGAACATCTTACCAATATGTTTATTTTTTTCTTTTATTTGCAGAGGTATTGAAATAACAGATGTTATAGTCTGATTAAAAGATGTATAAACATGACTCTGATGAGGAAACCCATTACCAGTTGCCCTAGGTTTTTCTCCAATGAAGTGTAAGGTAGATCATTCTAAACAGTAATTCAGGGAGCCAATCACTGAGCTCTCAGAGGGCAGACCAAGGTCAGAAATTCAGATTTCTCTGAGGTCCAGAAAGGTGATGTGAGGTAATAAAGTGAGCTAGTGGCTAATGATGGCAACAGGATATTTGATCAGTCTTGTGTCCTATCTTGAAAAGTGAGGCACATGCTCAGTTCTAATGAAATTTACTTCAAGGACAGTGATTCCAGGTTTCCTCAGTTATCCAAAAAAGTTAGTAGTCCGTATTTTTAATGAAATTTTTAATTTGCTTAAATCGTGTGTTAAATAATGCAGATAATAATGCAGAGAGTGAACTGCCTGTGTTATTATAGATAATGAGCCACCTGATACCTCAATGTGTAAAACAACTAGTGCAAAATGATAATGTAGCTATTCCTTAGGTTCTTGGATCTATCAAGAAAAGCTAATCAGTTGAATTTTCAATAGAAATTGATTTTAAAAGAATTTAAATATTCACTGAAATATTTGTGGCCCTTGTATTAACCAGCTTGGACTGCCATAACAATGCCAGACTGGTTTTCTCACAGTTTTGGAAGCTGGACATCCAAGATCAAAGTGCTGTCAAGGTCATTTTCTGGGAAGGACTCTCTTCCTGGCTGATAAACATTCACCTTCTCTTGTGTCCTTGCATAACCTTTCCTTTGAGTGAATGTTTCGGGAGATTGAGTTTTGATAGCTCTTTATCTTTTTATAAGGACCATTGTCTTATTAGGTTGGTACCCCATCCTATGACCCTATGTAACCTTGATTACCTCATTAATGGAAGACTCTCAAAATTCAGTTACTTTGGAAGTTAGGGCTTCAACATTTGAATTTTGGAGGGAAGTAAATTACAATGCACCATATAGACCTCTGTCTTATAAAATCAAACTTCTCAGGAATCCATGGGACAACTATAATTGTCTAGTCCATAGTTCTTAAATTCTAATGTGCACTGGTACCTCCTGGAGATTTTGCTAAGAAATATTCTCGGGCCTCACTTTCTTAGTTTCTAGTGAGAGTTCAGATTGTATATTCCTAATGCATTCCCAGGTGATGGTGTTTGCTGCTGTTCCTAAGACCACACTTGGAGAAACAGTGGTTCAACATCTGTCTGATTTGGTTTTGTCCATCAAAATGATCCCATGCTCTTTCTGTCTTCTGGAAATTCTTCATTCTTTTTTGAATATCTCTCTATTGCTCAATAGGGGTACTATTATGAGTTTATTCTAATAAATTGAAAAGACTCTTTCAAGTGATGTTCAGTTAAACAAACAAACTTCTCCATAAACCCACTGTGAAACACAGTGTTGGCAATTGAAAGTATTATAAAAACATTTTCTTCACAAGGTGAACAAAGATATTTAGATCAGGGAACCAGCGGTTAGCGTAATGGCTATGTCGCTGGGCTCCCACATAGTCGACCGCGGTTCGTGTCCCGGACCCGGTGGCTTAAAACTCACGCCGGGCACGTGTGCGTGCGTGCCCAAGATCCCGAGAGGAGAATGGAGGAGAAGGGATTGCGGCGTGACCATCCCCCCTGGGGGGTGATTTCTCGCTTTCTGTCTCTATGTCTCTCTCTGTCTGTCTGGCGAGCGCACGCGCCCTACAGTGAAAATCTCTCCAAAAATAAAATAAAATAAAATAAAGATATTTAGATCATATAATGTTGAATGCTAATAAGGTAGTGCAATTGGTGCTGGATTTTGGTGGGATATTCAAATTACACTCAACTGCATTAAAAAAAAGTATGCAGTGAGAAGTAAATAATCTGTCCTCTATGAAATGTATTGATCTTATAGTATGAGCATATAGTATAAATTTATGGTCTATGGATACTAAATATTCATGGAGAAAATTTTGAAATAGTTGTGAAACAGACTGATCAAAATGATTATAGAGGTTGCAGCAGGTTCTATAATAAACATTTAAAGAAATTGATGTTTTTTACAAACATATAATACATGTCTTACACTGACAGATTTATAAAAAGTGAACACATAAGTGTATAATCTATGGCAGTTCTCAGTTTTTGTTTTTGGTTTTGTTTTTGTTTTTGTTTTCCTGTCATCAAATCTGATGAGTGAACTTAACCAGTGAAACAAAAATCACATGGGTATACCTCAAATTATTCATGGTAATTTTTATTCTAACTTTCACTCTACCATCTTGATGTAAAACTAGCAAATTTAAACTTATTATTCTTTTAATTTTTTTTAAATTTTTACTTTTTTGTTTTGTTTTATTTTAGTTTCCCCACACACACATAGGGCATGTGCACTCACTGTAGAAAGATGGAGAGAGAAACAGAGAGAGCCATCACCCCCCAAGGGGGATGGCCATACCTCAACCCCTTCTCCACCATTCTCCTCTCAGGATTTTGGACACACATGCACACATGCCCAGTGTGATTTATGTCTCTGAGTCCAGGACTTGAACTATGGTAAGCCATGTGGGAGTCCTGTGCCTTAATTTTCATGTCAGCAGCTGAACCCTAAACTTGGTATTCAAGAGTAAAGTATTTATAAGATGATTTTGTGTCTGATAAAAAATTAAGTAAATGATAAACTTCTGAACTTTATTATTGGTAAGGTACCTTATGAAATATTGACTGATAATTATTGAGCTAGATTTCTGAAGAGTACTTCATTTTTTTTTCTAAATTATAGGGATTATAAAAAGGATTATGAACACTTGTTAACTATGTTACAGAGATTGACTGAGATAGATTTACCATGTAAGTCCATTTTGCTTGGTGTTGAGTAATAGCTTTTTAATAGCTGAGAAAACAATCAAATGAATAAGCAGGAACAATTGTCACAGGTTAATATCCATCCTAAATGCTTTATAGTCATCATCAATCAAAAGTAGGGAACTGAGCATTAACAATCTCTATATTATTATTTCTGGGCTTTCCTTTATTCTTCTTTAAAATGTGTTTCCCAAAGTCATGCTCTAAATGTACTACCTAAATTTTTATTCCCTTTGAAAGCAGTTCTGATTTCAAAAGGTTATTTATGTATGTATATCATCTTCTTCCTTTGTTTTTCATGTCAGTCCATGTACAGAGGATCACCGGTTAGTACAAATTTTAGAATTTTTAACTCCTGATTTTTATAGGTAAAAGAGAACCTAAGTTTCATGGTATTTGGTAACAAACTTTGAAGTAAGTGCATCTTCTTAAACTACTCATCACAGTTTCTTTTACGTTCCAGTGAACTAATGTAAAGAAAAATCTTTTTGTTTTCCCTCCTCCCTGTTTGACTTTTTTTTTTTGGTAATTTCCTGCATGATGTTATATTTTTCCAACTTTAAACACAAAGATTTTGAAATCCATTTGATAGTGGTTTTTATTTCCTGCACCTAACAAATTCCCCTGAAATTTTCACTGAACCTGTGTGCTTGTTTGTTTTTGGCTCACCGTACTTACTCTTGTGTGCCACTACATAGGCATGACCAAATCCTATCGATAGCTGCTAAAGTGCTGAGTCCTGCATTATAAAGTGAGCTCTACTATTCCAGTGCATTACTAGTTCAGTTTTTCTTTTTAAACAGATTAAATTAGTCAACATTAACTCCACTGATATAGCTGATGGCCGACCATCAATCGTTCTTGGACTGATGTGGACCATTATTCTGTATTTCCAGGTATTGTGCACAATTCATTTTTTAGTCTATGTAACTTCAAGGAGGGAGATAGTGTTGAATTTTTTAGCAATGCCCTTATTTCCTAAAAATTCCTAACAATTTAACAATGCCCTTATTTGCGATACTTTTAGAGTTGATCTTCAGCTTAGCAGAAATGTGACCTTCACACATATGTTGTTTCTTGGTAGCAGGAGAATTCTCTTTTTTCCTCTGCAATGGCATTGTATAGGGAGCCCCCTGTCTCCAAAGAACTTCAGCAGACATGACCAACTGGAGAAGTGGTCACACCACAATGCAGATGACATAGAGATGTAGGAGGAGCTCGGAGAATTTTTTTTCTCTACAAAAAGGACCAGTTCTAAGCTCCTATTGACTCCAATTTCTCCTATGGGAGAAATTGACTTGTCATTCCATCCAGAGTAATTGTTTTAGTCATTAGGTTTTGTTCATTCATATAGTTAACAAATATTCATTACTGCAAGTCAGATACAGTTAGAGGTGCAACAGGAAATACAAAGAAGAGAAAGACACCACTGATGCCCTTTAAGGGCTTACATTTTTGGCAGGAACATTTGGTATTAAGATAAATCATATTTAGTTAGAAAAGTAAAATATCTGAGAAAGGAAGAGCAACAATAATTCTGGTCCTTTTGCTGTTGGTTAACTCACAAACAGATTGAAGAGTTGACCAGTAACCTGCCCCAGCTACAGTCTTTGTCCAGCAGTGCATCCTCGGTGGACAGCATGGTCAGCTCTGAGACTGCCAGCCCCCCAAGCAAGCGGAAGGTGGCCACAAAGATCCAGGGGAATGCCAAGAAGGCTTTATTAAAGTGGGTCCAGTACACTGCAGGGAAGTAAGTACCAACGGATTGTGGATATTTGAAACCCTTAAATAATTTGAGTCACCAATTTCGTACTGCTTATATCTCACAATAATTACAAAATTGAAGAGACATGAATAAATGGCTTTTATTTATTATAGCTCTTATTTCCATATTTCGTT
>NW_006159444.1:4132232-4134872 GCF_000334495.1 Tupaia belangeri chinensis
CTCTTTCCTTGAATAAAATTATAAACATGAGTCATCTCTAATACTCTAGGTAGACACTATAATAAAAGGGAAATGCTAGAATAAATCAGTTCCTGGAATCAGCAGATGACATGATGGTAACATCAGTGGTCTCCCATGTAGTTGACCTCAGTTCAAGTCCTGGACCTGGTGGCTTAAAACTCACAGTGGACGTGTGTGCGTGCATGCCCAAGTTCCCAAGAGGAAAAGAGAGGAGGAAAGATTGTGGTGAGGCCATCCCCTGTGGAGGATGATTTCTCATTTTCTGTCTCTCTGTCTCTCTATGTCTCTGGTGAGCACACACGCCCTATAGTTAAAAATCTCTCTAAAAAAATCGCAATCAAATAGAATAAATAAATTCCTTCTTCATTCATGTGACTGGGCCTGATTAACTAAATTGATTAATCATATAGTTTGATTAGTAGCCTGAGGGATAATTTTATTCAGGTCATTGCTTGGAGTTTCTGCTCCTATCAAATCAATTTTAAACAAATAAATGAGACTTAAGCTTGATATTTCTCCATAAAACTATTAAGTTCTATTTAATAAAAATGTTACCTAAGGTACACATTCTGAAAAAATTATATTTGTTATTTTCAAGAAATATAATATTTTGTATTTTTCTTTGTTCTCACCTTTTATCTAGACTGTAGATTGCCTTATCAACTCTAGATTTAGGGGTTGAGAATTTGCTTCTAGTTTTCAGTTTGGTTCTATGCATAATAAGCTTACATGTGAATATATTTACATGATTATAATAAATAAAAAATTATTGCTCTAGGAAAATATTTTCACATAGAAATTTTATTGGAGATTTCAATTAATCCTACCAATAGTTTGTGGTCTGTTGTGGTCAAGTGTAAGTTCCCTCATATAGAAGCTGTGCACTGGTTTTATTTTCATAAATGAAATGTAAATTTTATTTTGCATGCCTAAATCTAATCTAAATTTGATTCTCTATTTCTTGAAAATAGTTGTAAACAAGTACTTATTCTGATAAAATATCGAGGCGCTGAACATTGAGAGTTCTATTTTTAAACTGTTTGAAGTGCAAAAATAAAAAAAGAAAGATATAAACATTAAAAAGATGTAATTAGCGCTACTAATTTATGTGGGTTTTGTTTAATTTTTAGTGTGTTTATGGTTTCCCAATTTGGGGTATAATTTTATGATTCATGTTGCAGTCAAAAATAGTCCTGAAAGTAAAGCTTTGTGGCTCTAGAATCTGTAGTGGAAATTAAATAAAAACCCTTCCTTCATTGCTGGCACCACAGTGACCCTTACTAATCTTATCACAACTGTACTGGGCAGAAAAAAGAAACATGCCAGGTGGGAGAAAACTGGTGGCTGCATGATGACATTTATCATGGTGCCACTGCTGTTAAACTTTGTAATAATACTATTGTGATATTCTGTTGCTCATTGCTCCACTCAACATTAAATAGGCCAAAATTAAATGAATTTTGATGTAAAAATATTAATAACTTGCTGTGAACTCAAATTTATTTTTTTTAAGAATTATTTTATTTAACTTTATTTATTTATTTTATTTTGACCAGAAACAGAGCGAGTGAGCAAGTGAGAGAGAGAGAGTGTGTGAGAAAGCAAGCTACTGGGTCCAGGACTTGAACTGTGGTCAGCCATGTGGGAGTCCAGCGCCCTTAACCACCATGCCACCTGCTGGACCCTGTGAACTCAAATTTTATGCTATAAATCTGTGTAAATTTTAGAGGTTTTGGAAGATGACTTCTCTGTCATGAATATTCTATAATGAACACAATTCCATATGCTACCAAACTATTGATAATTTTTCTAAAAACTGCTTTCTATACTCTCTCGGTATGTTCTTTTGAAGAAACATCTTACTCAATGTGGATTAAAAATTTTAGAATCTTTGCTCATTTCAGTACAGGAGTGAAATGTTCCTAGAATATCTTACACAAGACTCTGTAGTCTCAAGTTTCATCACACTCACAAGACTAAAGATTGTGGGAAAACATAAGCTATCTAGTAATATTTGACTAATTGTGAGAGTATATTCACTGCTTTGAAATAAGGTTTTTAAAATGTTTGAGAAATAAATTTAAAAAGTGAGTTACAAAGGTAGTTAATCCTCTCTATTTTTAAAAATAAATTTGATCCACTGTGAGTACATATTCTCAGAAATGAAAGCTTTATGTTATAGCACACTTGACATTTGAATACTTATTATCAAATACTTAAGAAGAACAATTATATTTCAGGACAAAATATTATAATCAAACAAACAAACAAAAATCTGTATATTCAGATTTACTCAAAGTAACTGGGAGTAAATATTTACTAGTTGTACAAAATGCCTATAAATTGGACACACTTCATGACTTCTTTAAGTGATATTTCTAACTTTTCTTTGGGTTTATATCTAAAATCCTTAAATAAGAGTTTTGGATAAAAATTATAACTTTTAGGATATCATTTGACTGAAATATTGGGTTGTCAGAAAAATCATGATATATTTTTTTCTATTTTTCTATGCAAAATTGTGTCATGACTTTTTCAACAACCCAATAAGAAACTATATATATACATATGTTTCTGTTAAGATGATATATATTATATATAGTATAATATATATAATCT
>NW_006159444.1:4134997-4164048 GCF_000334495.1 Tupaia belangeri chinensis
TTATATATATCATATATAATCTATATAATATATATAATCTTTTTCCTCAACAAATATAGTAGACTGAAAATATACTGAAACATTTTAATTATTCCAATATAGTAAATTTTTTAAAAAATTATTTTATTTAACTTTATTTATTTATTTTAATTTGACCAGAGAGGGACAGAGTGACAGAGAGAGAGAGGGAAATGAGAAAGCAAGTCACCAGATCCGGAACTAGAACCACAGTTGGCCCTATGGAAGTCCAGCACCCTTAATCAGCACATTACTTGCTGGCCCCCAATGTAGTAAATTTAGTGAAATTACATATATATCTTAGATTTCTTCCATAGGGTGGGTGTGCTCACTGGAGAGAGACTGAGAGAGAATGAGAGAGGGAAAGTGAGAAACCACTCCCTAGTAGGGATTGCCATGCTCCAGTCCCTTCTCCTCCATTCTCTTCTTGGGATTTTGGGAATGCATGAACACATGCCCAGTGTGGTTTTCAAGCTGAGTAGAGACTCAAACCCTGGTCGCCCATGTGGGAGTCCAGTGCCTTAGCCACCATACCACCTGCTGACCTCTATATGTATTTTTTTAATTTCTAAAACAATAAATAAGTTCAAGCAAAATCAGAAATGATCTAATTACATATGAATATATATTAGCTAGTTATTTAGTTACATTCTTGTCTATTTTGTTAATAATTAATTTAAGGTAGCTTAAATATTTGAAAATCTTTTAACATGAGGGAATAGGGACAAAGGGAGAATACAGGTATAAAAGTAAGACAAAGCAGGAGATGAATGAATTCACAAATGAAGAGGTAACAAGGGTGTTATGTTCGATCCTTGAGGATCTTATGTTCGATCCTTGAGGATCTCAGACGTCTGCTGAGAAAACTATATACTATCAGAGACAAAAACTCAAGAGAATCAAGAGAGGATGCAAGATTATAGTAACTGGAATCTTACAAAATTATTTTAAAATATTTATTTATGACATCAGTGATTAGGTCCAATAATACTATTTTTATTTTTTTTGTCTTTGAAGTAAATTGCTTGAAGTTTATTCTCAAATTAAAATTCATTCAAATTAGTAAGGATCATAGACAGACACACACACACACACATATACAGCATTAGTTTACATATAATGCTGTAGAGTAATTGTAATTCAGCTATTCATTTAGCCATACATTATACTATTTTAACACAATATATTTTATACAAGCTGAATTTATATTGGTAAAACCTGTTGTAAAGAGAAACTCAACTTTCCTGAGATAAAATTTAAGGGCACTTGATAATTTATACTAATTGGTGTGTCACTTAGATTGCATTTGTCATGGAAAATTAAGACTCTGGTAAACAAAAAATAATTGAGTGATGTCTCTGCTTTATGTAGAAACCACTATAAAGTTAAGGAGACATATTTTCAAAAGAACCTACTGGATTACTTGCCCCTCTAATGTTTCCTGATTTAGTGAGGGATCACATTTATAGGCTTAACACTTAATCAAGAGGCCATACTGATGCTCAGAACCTCTTTGTAACTCTTTTAAATTGCTTTTAAAACTGATACTTACATGTAGAAAAGGAAAACAAAACTTATTGTGAGATCATCCCACTTTTGACTTCAATGACAAAATATTATCATCAACTTGAGTATCATTTTTTTCCTTTTGAAAACAAGAGGAAAGGAGAGCCGGGAACAGAACAAGACAGGCATTTCCGACAGGGTCTCACTGTGTCATGAATCTTCGGCCCCAGCCTCCCAATAGGTAGGACTAGAGACAGGCACAACCAGACCCAGGTGCTCAGGGAATGGAACCTGGCACTGCCTCCTGTGCTGGCCCCAGCTTCCCAGTTGGTGGTGTTACCTGTGCACCATTGCAGCTGGTTACAACTCTTATTTATAACTGGTTTTGGATGAATCAATTCCACCATCAAACAAAAAAGAAATATTTGCTACTAGGGTAATTCCAAAAGAAGAGTTTAAAAATAATTTGATTGGTGGGATAATTGGAACTATTATCTAGACTGCTGTGGAGTCCTAAGCCCTTTGTAACACTTTAGACGTGTTATGACATCCATGTGCATTTGTACGTTCCAATGCATTTTATTTAATCTGATGTAGCTTGTATGACTGCTTATCATTAGAAATTTCTTAGCTATTTCTTCAAAAAAATATACAGTGGTTAATTATAGGTATTTAATGTTTTTTCCTTTTTAAGATGTCATCAGTCATTTTTCCATAAATTGTTTTTCTTCCCCCAAAATGTATGAACATTTGCTTTATACCAATTATCTCAATGAAGAAAAGATCTAAAACAGAAAAATCTTAAGTATGAAACCAGAATTTTCTCCATCTTATTTTGTTACTCTCTAAAAATTTTATTTTGCTTAATTTTTCTCAAAACCAATTGATATAGCTAACTGTACATCATTGTTGAAAAGCACTGAATTTTGTATGAGACCTTGAAGAAAGTGCTTATGACTGTCCAAAACATGACATTATTTATATTTTTATCACCCTAAGGCAAGCTGGGATAGAAGTGAAAGACTTTGGCCGAAGCTGGAGAAGTGGGATTGCCTTTCATTCAGTTATCCATGCGATTCGACCAGAACTCATAGACTTGGAGAAAGTGAAGGGCAGATCTAACAGAGAGAACCTGGAGGATGCTTTTACGATTGCTGAAGTGGAACTGGGGATCCCAAGACTGCTGGATCCCGAAGGTACTTTGAATAATTGTTGACCGCTGTGAATCTCAGCACAGTGGGTTTATATGTCTTACACACAGAAATTACACATAACTTCCAAGACACTTGTTAGAAAGCTGAAGAGGCTGGCAGGTGGCATAGTGGTTAAGGCAATGGACTCCCACATGGCCAAGTGCTCTTTGAATACTGGACCTGGTGAATTGAAAATCATGCCTGGTGCATGTGTATGAGTCCCCAAAATCCCAAAAAGAAAAGGGAGGAGAATGGATTGTGGTGTACCCATTCCCATGGGAGAGATTTCTCACTTTCTCTCTTTCTCTGTCTCACTGGTGAGTTCACATGCCCTGAGGCAAAAACCTAAAAAAAAAAAGGCAAAGGAAAATGAAAACGAAAGCTGGAGAACATTGGGGAAAAAAATGGCATCTTCCTGCACCAATTTACTTCTGGAAAAATATTTGCATGCAAAATATAACTACATTATTCCAAATACCTCTTCAACCTTAATGTATTGATCAACGGTGAACTGGATTTAGGATACTCAGGAGTAGAATGGATGTTTCAGAAGTATATATGTAGAAGGCTGAGGGTGTGGTAGGGTAAAAAAATGATCTTTTTATATCATGCTAAAGAATCTGGAAGAAATAGAAGATTATTAGTAAGCTAAGATCTTTCAGATGTCCATCATTAGATATTTAGAAATGTTAGTAACTCTTCAGAGTTTTAGTGTTAATCAGCAAACAACACGAATGATTGACTATTATTTTTCATTTCAATTGGCACTGTTGTGGTAGGGCTATGAGTTTTAATACTTTCTGGAAGTGAAGTGAACTTTTTCAAGTTTTTGAAAGACAAGTTTGATGACTTTATTCAACTTTACTAAACTATCAATAGTGAATTGTTTGTTTCATATTAAACCAAAAGAATCCAAGTGAATTTTCCACATGTCAAAAAGTAATTTCTTATTTGAGTCCACGATTATGGAAATTTCTACTAATGAATGAAGAAATATAAATATACATTGAAAGCAAATTATTTCTAAAGATGGGATTTCAGAAAGAACTTTTCTAATTCTAAAACAAAGAGGATACGCTTGCTCTTCCATGAGTAAGTTACAGACACATGGTTGGGTTTCCTCCGAGATAAAGGAGGGATCCCATGAAGTTCCCTTGCTTTGAGTTCCCTGACATTCACTAGGATAGCTGAAGGCTTTCTGTCTCATTTCTGCACACACACGTATACAAACATACACACATACACACACACAAAAAAAAACTGTACACACATCCCAAACAACTGCAGAAGGTATAAAAAGCTGATATTTTTCGTGAAGTGCATTAAAGGAGGACCATAAATGCCTCTTTTATACTTTCTATCCTAGAAGATTTTAACATTTTGTTGATTAGAAACCGAGATTGTCCAAATACAAGGCTATCCCAGATATAAGGTGATCCCCTATTTTCCCGAGAACTTCCCTTCAAAAGTTATTTAGCCAAATTGAGTGTATAAACTCCTATGGAAAGAAATTAAATAGGCCAATAGTTGTTATAATTATTTTATAATTTAATTATGTACGCATAGAACAGCATATATCATTACATTGGGTTACCTGAAAAGTCAAGATGTGTTTTTGCATAGAAAAGCATAGAAAATATGTCATGACTTTTTCAACAGCCCAATTATATCATGTACTAAATAGTGCTTTCCTTTCTGCTTCTACATTTCATGAACTTTTTTTTTAATTGCCAGAGGATATGTGTGCTCCCCAGAATAGAGAGAGAGAAAGAATAAAAGGCAGCTCCCAATTGGGTGTGGCTGCACCACAGTCCCTTTCAGTCCTTCTCTCCATCCCTATAGGACTTTGGGCATGCACACACATGTGCTGGTATGCTTTTCTAACTTCCGGCACTCAATCTAACTGCATGAGATGTGGTTTCCCATGTGCAGGGTTTAACTTATGTGGTGCAGAGATGTCCTATATGAAACAACTTTAATTGTTCCTTCTTGCATCTTCAGCATCGACAACTTGTCATTTCTAAAATCACCTTTGAGTCATTTAACAAATTCTTCAATACATTATCATGCAATTTGCAGTGTTTTTGTGAATCCTACATTGAGAGTTGATACAAACTATTTTTCAAATCTAAGGGGACAAATTATTAGGTTACTTTTATACTTTTTATGTTTTGTTTTGCTTTCTACTTCATATATTGCTCTGCAAAATGTACATTTTTTTTATTTGGTAGTGGGCTCATTTTTTTGTTTGTTGGTTGTTGCAAATTTTTAAAATTTGTATATATTTTTATTATTATTGATATATTAAATCGCTATTTTGTGCTTAAAATGGGTATTTAAAAATAAGTTGGTGGTAGGGCCAGTAGTTTGCATAGTGGTTAAGGAACTGAACTCTCCCATGGCCAACCACTGTTTGAGTACCAGGCCTAGTGGCTTGAAAATCATGCTGGGTGCATGTGCATGTATGCCCAAAATCCCAAGAAGAGACTGAAGGATAAGGACTGTGGTGTAGCCATCACCCTGGGGAGGAGTGTGATTTCTCCATTGTTCCTGTCTCATTGTTTCTGTCTTTCTCCAGTTAGCACCCGTGCCCTATGGCAAAAAAAAAAAAAAAAAAAAACCCAAAGGAAAAAAAAAAAAAAAAAAAAAAAAAAAAAAAAAAAAACTTAAAAAAAAAAAAAGAAAGAAAGAAAAAGAAAAGAAAGAAAGAAAGAAAGTTCAAGTCCTGGACCTGACAGCTTGAAAAACACACTATTCACATGTGTGTGCGTGTGTGTGCTCAAAATCCTGAGAGGAGAATGAAGGGTTTGTAGCATGACTATCCCTGGGGTGGGAGACAATTTTTCACATTCTCTCTCTGGTTAGTGTACACGCCCTATAGCAAAACCAAAAAAAAAAAAAAAGAAAAAAGAAAAAGAAAAAGAAATCTTGTTTACATTTGGCACTTTTTATTTATGTAGTTTTCCCTCCACATATAATTACAAAATCCATCTAAAGTTCTTTGCCTGATTTTCACTGATTTCGCTAGGTAAATACCTGTCAGCTTCAGAACCACAATAGAGATCTTTGCAAGCTATATCTCTTTCAGAACGTTCCTGATTGTTCAAAGTAGGATAAATTAGAGAGCATGCTCCATAATGAAGAATATATTTTGGAAATTGAATATAAAGTATCTTCTTTCTTCAAAAGCAACATTAGTGGGTGTGTGCGAGGGGAACTTAATCTATATTTGGTCATATAGATTATAGGAGTTGTCATCCAATGTCACACCCATAAGCATTTTTATACTACCCACTCACCCTGTCCTAAAATATACACATTATTTATATTTTATTAACTAGATATAACATTTCAATAGCCATCCAGTATTCCATGTTTCTGATGAATTAATGTTGAGATTATTTAAATAAAATGTACTTCTTTCCAAAACCTCTTTGTTACAGTGTGTTTCATTCTGAGTCATAAAACTTCCACCATATACCATCAAAACTAAATTGGTTTCCTCCAATTCTAAATACTAATTCTATTTTCCTTCTGCATTTAGGACAGTGTTTTTTTTTTTTTTCTTTTTCTCTCTTTTTTGAGAGGTTTTTGCTATAGGGCATGTGCACTCGCCAGACAGAGAGAGACAGACAGAAAGCAAGAAATCACCCCCCAGAAGGGATGGCCATGCCACAATCCCACAATCCCTTCCCTCCATTCTCCTCTCGGGATCTTGGGCACACACGCACACGTGCCTGGCATGAGTTTAAGCCACCAGGTCCAGGACTCGAACCGCGGTTGACTACGTGGGAGTCCAGCGACATAGCCAATATGCGAACTGCTGGTCCTGACAGTGGTGTTTTTTTTTTTTTTTCTTTTCCTGCTGTAAGGCGCATGTGCTCATCGGAGAGACAGAGAGACAGAGTCACAGAAAGTAGAAATCACTCCCCAGGAGGGATAGCCATGCCACAATCCCTTCTCCATTTTCCTCTCGGGATCTTGGGCATGCACACGTGACCACGTGAGTTTCAAGCCACCAGATCTGGGACTCGAACAGTGGTTGATTATGAGGAAGTTCAGTGACATAACCATTACATCATCTGCAGGTCCCAGGACAGTGTGTTTTTGGTACACTAGCTAGATTTCAAAACTTCTATTCTTAAAATTCAATGAATCCTAATTTATTCACATTTGGTTTTGTTTTTGTTTTCGTAGATGTTGATGTGGATAAACCAGATGAAAAGTCCATTATGACCTATGTAGCCCAGTTTCTGAAACACTATCCTGACATCCACAACCCAAGCTCAGATGGGCAAGAGGATGATGTAGGTATTTGTTTCCTTTGAGTATGGCTAGTGCACACAATGATAGTGACTCAGATTTGTAAATGTACTGTTTTCAGAAATTTAAATTGGATTGGATTTTAAAAAGAGCAATTGAATTAAAAATAGATGCACCAAATAGTGAGATAATTAGAGGAAAAGATTTCTCTGGTTTATATGTTGCGTATGTCAGAGAGGGCAGTATTACCCCAGGAAAGTAAAAATTTCAGAAGAAGGAAGAGTAGAACTATGATCAATGTGCACAGCGTAATGTAACGTTGCATGTTGAGAAAGATGACAATTTGCATATTTGTGTTTTGGTCTGCACACTCTGCATGCACGCTTTGAAAATCCATACTGTACCCCACAGAGATATACCTTGAAAATAGATAAACCAGAAATTATAATAAATGTTAGATATGTAATGCTGATTATTTTAAATTGAGAATTGATAGCAGGGTTGGGAATTTCATTACTAAAATGAAATTCTAAATTACTAAATTTGAGGGCTAACGTAATTTTATATCCATCTCAGTATTTGCACTTCTAGATCTTGAGCCAAACTGATCTGATGAAATCTAATTTTGACTTTCAGATTTTATTATTACTATTCACAACAAAAATATGGAAATGAGGCACAATTTATTTTCTAAATTAAATTAAATTTAATTATTCTTCTTATTTTTTTAAACATTCAATTGTTATACATCATTTGGCTTGTAAAGGGAATTTACTCAACGTGAAATACATCTCAGACCAGTCCACTTGAGAATACTATACATGTTATCATTAATAGGTAATAAACCATTTCTGTGTCCCACAACTGTCTTTCCTATTTTGTCTCCCTGATTTCCTTCCTTATACTCTTCCCTTCTTCCACCCTCCTTCCATACTGTCTCCAATGTCCATAACTATTTTCACTGCTGTTATGCCCTCCAATCTTTAAGTCTCTACCATAGAGTGGACAGTCAGTATATATTAAGTGGAGACATACAATATCTTTCTTTTATAGCCCAGCTTGCTTCGCTCAGCAATAAATCTTCCATATTTGACCATTTTCTATCAAATGCCAGGGTTGTCTTGTTTTTTAGGGTTGACTAGTACTCCATAGAGTATATGTGCCACATTTTTTCAATCCATTTGTCTGTGTGTGGACATTTGGGTTGATTCCATGTCTTAGCGATCATGAATAATGCCTCAATAAAAATTGATGTGCAAGTGCTTTCCTGACTGAGCGTTCTCCTGTCCTTTGGATAGATACCTAGGACTGGGACTGCTGAATCATATGGTAGTTCTATTGGTAGGTCTTTGAGAAACCTCCATATTATTTTCCACAAAAACTGAACCAATTTACCTTCCCACAAACATTGTGGGAGAGTATCCCTTTCACTACAACCCCAACACATCATTTATGTCTTTTTTATTCTTTGCCATTTGGACGGGGTTAGGTGGTATCTTATTGTGGCTTTAATATACATCTCCCTTATGATAAGGGATGTTGAGCATTTCCTCATATGCTTTTTGGCTGTTCATATGTCTTCCTTAGACAGTTTTTTGTTCAGCCCATTTTACCATCCTTTAATTGGGTTAATCATTTTCTTTCAGGTAAGTCACTTGAATTCACTCTGTATTCTGGTTATTAGTCCCTTATCTGAGGCATAGTTTACAAAAATATTCTCCCATTCTGAGGGTTTTTGATTCACATAATTACTGTGTCCTTTGCCATGCAGAAACTTGTTATAAAAGTTCTGATTATTGGGAACCGGCAGTTAGCGTAATGGCTATGTCGCTGGACTCCCACGTAGTCGACCGCGGTTCGTGCCCCGGACCCGGTGGCTTAAAACTCACGCCGGGTGCGTGTGCGTGCGTGCCCAAGATCCCAAGAGGAGAATGGAGGAGAAGGGATTGTGGCGTGACCATCCCCCCTGGGGGGTGATTTCTCGCTTTCTGTCTCTATGTCTCTCTCTGTCTGTCTGGCGAGCGCACGCACCCTACAGTGAAAAATCTCTCAAAAAAAAAAAAAAAAGTTCTGATTATTTACTATGGTTAGGTAATTTTTGGCCTTCAAAAAGTTTTAAGGAACATTTACAGTTTTTATACTGTTCAAATGACATTTGTTTATTGTCAAAAATTTTTTAAAAATGGAAACTAAAATTGTCTCTACTTAACCATATACAGAGAATATATCCTAGAAAAGATGTCAATATACTGACATTAGTTCCCAATATTTTTCTATGAATATATGGGCTCATAACATTTTAATGAAAATAGAATCATGGTATGCATACAGTTTTAAATTGATTTTTTCTATTGATATTACAAAGAGTTATGCAGGTAATCCTGTGTTTCTATGATCTATCCAGTTTAATCAAATGTCTGATTTTTTTTTGCAATTACTAGTAATGTTTTTATAAACAATTATAATAAAGCCTTGTAAGATTCTAGACATGAAATGCCTAGGCTAAAATGCATACATGATTTTATTTTATTGTTTAAAATTTGCTACAGGACATGTCCACTTGGAAGAGATAGAGATAGGGAAAGTGAGAAAGTGACCCCCAGGAATATGGTCATGCTGCAGTCTCTGCTCATTCTCTCAGGATTTGGGCACATATGCACATGAACACAGGACATTTTTCAAGCTGCCAGGGTCAGTACTTAAATCATAAAGTTGACCATGTAGTTTCCAGCTGTCTTAACTAACATGCTATTGGCTGGAGTAACTTTAATAATTTTTGAATTGCTTTTTAAATTTCCCAGTAGATATTTGTCCTATTGTACATTCCACCATAACAATAACAGTCTGTAAAAACAATAGACATGACCATTCTTCTAATATGTTTGAAGCAGTAGTGTGTATATATATGTATATAATTTATTATAGAGAAGTAGACAAGTAGACTCACCAGTGAATTAAGGATTAATTATAAGGTGAAATTGCCACATGAAAAGTAACAGATGACATTCTCAAGATGTGTTAAAAGCCATCTTTTCTGTCCTCATGGCTTAAATTTCAGCCAGAGTTTTCAGTTTAGTTTGAGACTACGGTGAGTAGCAATAAGAAAATTTAAACATTTTAGATGTGTTTTTAAAATAGAATTAGAAACAGGCCTACGGAAGGAAAGGTCAGAGGAGTATAACCCTAAGTTGTCATATAGGAAAAGGTATGGCACTAGTGATCCGTAATCAGTGACACAAAAATAGAGCAAAACAAAGATAACCTGCGTTTCCTGAGTCTCTTGGATGAAGTCACTCTGGCATTTAACAGAATTATGTTAGCTTCTTTACATCCATAGTTTCAGGAAACCTTTTTGTTCCTTGCCAGGATTTAGACAAGCACCTCCAGGCCTCCAGAATATCTTATGTATAGTTAGTAAAGCAAATTTTTCCAAGAAGCACCACAGAAGGCTGAATCAAAGACTTTCTGTACAAATGCTAACATAGAGTGCTGTACAAAAGCTAACATAGCTTGCTGCAAGTATTTTGGAGTCATTCAATACTGTCTGGGTTTTGACAGTGTGTGTAATTGGACATGGCTGTTGCTGTGTGAATAAGAAACTCTGTAAGAAAGCATATTAGGCATGCCCCATACAACAGAGAAGCTCAGATTGCCATCTGATTTTCATATATGAAGTCCTTACACTATCCATGTGGATTATAGCTGATCTCATTTCTGAGTTTTTACTGTTTTAATTTCTTGGACATTAATCATCTCTCCAGATAGTTAAACTTTTTGCCTTAAAACATGGGAGAAACAAAAGGACATGCTTCGATTAGTATTCTAAGCAGGAAATTAGTGTAAAAATTCTTAGAGGTTTGAAACACATGTACTTCTGATGTAAGCTTGTTAATACACTCTACTAAAGAAGTTTTATTATTAAGAGTTTGATTTAATTACTTTCAAAATAAATTCTGATAATTTTTTTTTGGAGAGGTTTTTGCTATAGGGCGCATGCGCTCGCCAGATACAGAGAGAGAGACAGAGAGACAGAAAGCAAGAAATCACCCCCCAAGGGGGATGGCCATGCCACATTCCCTTCTCCTCCATTCTACTCTTGGGATCTTGGGCACGCACGCACACGCGCCCAGCGTGAATTTTAAGCCACTGGATCTGGGACACAAACTGTGGGTGACTACGTGGGAGTCCAGTGACATAGCCATTACACTAACTGCTGGTCCCAATTCAGATAATTTTTTAAGAAATGCTTCTATTTCTTTCCTAGAAAGAGGCCATGTGATTTTTTCAGGATTATCTCAAAAATAATTTTGAGGAAAATGTATTTATGCTTTACCCTTTTTAATGTGTATTTGTAATATAGGGCATATGCATAAAAAAATGGAATGTTTTCAATAATTTTAAAGTTTTATTCTTTAATGATATAGGACTTTTATTTATTTAATGCTTTTAATAGTCACCTAATTTTGTTTAGAGAGCTGATAAGATTTTTATTGATTTTTAAATTATTATTTATATATTAAATCACTATACATCACTTAGATTGTGAAGAGACTTTACCCAGCATGATCCACACCTCAGTCCAACCCATTTGAGACTATTATACACATCCTCATCAACAGATAAAAAACCCCGTCTGTGTCCCCCAAGTGTCTTACCTCTCCATTTCCCCCCAAAATTTCCTTATCTACACTCTTCCCTTCCCACACTCTCTTTCCACTTTGTCTCTAGTGTTCATTGAAAGATTTTATAGACTATACATATTAGGGTGACTGATGCCACCACTTCAGAATACTCAGTATTTTTCTACACAGGTCTTAATAAGCCTCTTAATTCATTTTTAAAAATCTTGGCATCAACCTATTTACCAGCCTTCCATTTTTCTGTATATTTGAGTTTTATATCCCCTTTAAGACTATTTAAATAAAATATTTTATTGATTCCATTTTATATAGTCTGCTTATTAGAACGAGGCATTGCTATGCCTTTATAGTTTCACCCAATAAAAGGGACAAACTTTTTCCCTTAAGATATCTCATAGGTGGGGCTGGCAGATGGCTTAGTGGTTATGTTGCTGGACTCCCATATGGCCAACCACAGTTCAAGTCCTGGACCAGATGGCTTGAAAACTACAATGGACATGTGTGCACAAACCCCCAAGATCCTGGGAGGAGTACGGAGAAGAAGAGATTTCAATGTGGCCATCCCTTCTGGGGGATGATTTCTCATGCTCACTCTCACTGTCTCTGTCTCTCCCTTGCTGGCGAGTGCACACACCCTAAGGCAAACATCTCTAAAAGAAAATAATCCCATGGGCAATTAGCATTCAGTCATAAATGAATATAACAGGCCAATTGGCTTCTCTCTCTTACCTATGAAATGTTCAATTACTTTTTCCCTCATCCATTCTATTACAAAAATTATTACTGCTCTCAAAGCACAGCACAATCTTGTTATGGGGCCATAGAAGCATATATGTTGTGTGTACTTATAAAGAAAAATTTAAGTCCATGTACATCTTCTTTACAAAACTCTTCTAAAATACTTTGTTGTCAAAACACATTTATAAAATGGGAACCAGCAGTTAGCATAATAACTATGTCGCTGGACTCCCACGTAGTCGACCGCGGTTCGCGTCCCGGACCCAGTGACTTAAAACTCACACCAGGCGCATGTGCATGCGTGCCCAAGATCCCGAGAGGAGAGTGGAGGAGAGGGGATTGCAGCGTGACCATCCCCCCTGGGGGGTGATTTCTCGCTTTCTGTCTCTATGTCTCTCTCTCTCTGTCTGGTGAGCACACGCGCCCTATAGCGAAAACTTCTCAAAACAAACAAACAAACAAACACACATTTATAAAATATATATATGTTGCCACATATGACAATGTCAAATTGAAATTAAAAGGTCATTTGCCAAATAATTGCATTGCCTTATTAGTTGAACATTTTTATACTTCTCAAAGTTATGAAGAGATCTTAAAGCATTATACCCTAAAGTTGTTGCCTATTTATTTATAGACAGATGCCTCTTCATTGATTTTCTTTTTGTTTTCTATATAATTTTTATGCCTTATTTATATTATATTTCTATATATTATCTTTTCATATTGTTAGGAAATACTTCCAGGTTTCCTATCTTTTGTAAATTCTATCCAAAATTTTAAGGTAAGATTGAAATAATTGTGAATCTGTGACCTCTTTCAAACATCCTACATTCTATTACTTTTTAGACTTGCCTTTGCATGTATTTACCTTTATATATACATTTCTTTTAATACCTTAATCATATTAGTTCTTTCTCCTTTCTAACAGAATGAATAACATACATATGTGTTATCAAATGTTAGTGACGGTCTAGCCACTGCCTTAGACTTACTCACTAATCTTTAATTATAAAATGGTATCAATTAATTTCTTTTAAATAACAATAGCACTAATGAGAAGAATACAATAACTATGTTTGATTTATTTAAATGTAATGTGGAATATAAAAACAAAGTTAAAGGTTTAATTTTGTATCTTAAAATAGTAGTCAGAAAGTACTTGAAAAGGGTAAGTATTTGCTTAGCTTAGGAGCCTGAGTTTCCTCACTTCTACTCACTATTGGGTCATATGGTCTAAGTTCACAACACATTGTAGGTGCTCAAGAAAAATCTGTAGAGGCCCAGCCATGAGAGCACACAGCTGGAGCCACCCCTGAGGAGGCTGGAGGCCGCATGGGAGGCTCCCCTGAACTTGTTGGGCACAGTTTTGCATACCAGTAACTCCAGCTAATTGGGAAGCTGGGGAAGAATAATTGTGACACAGTGATACCCTGTGAAAAATACCTTTCTCGAACTCTCTCCCTTTCTCTCTCATATGGACAAAAAATTCTGTGAAATAAATGATTATGAATTCTTGCCCAATATGCAAGTTACTAAGTGCTTATCCTTTCCTACGGCTTTTGCATCTCTCTTTATATCCCATCTAGGCCCAGGCTTAAGAATCTATCAATATGATAGACTCTATGCCAATGCTGGGATAGAAAATCAAAAGTCATCATGTCAAATATTAATTTGTACTTATTACTCTACAAACATAATTTATGTATGTATAAAAATAGTGCAAAAATATTAATGTACATGTGTGTGTGTATGAGTGAAAGAAACTTGTACATGTGCTAGAGGAAGAGAGAGCAAATGAAAATGAAAGAAAACAGCAGAGAAAACACGAACAGTTTAGTTGCTTGGAATTTAGGTGGTCTTCTATAGGCAAATAGCCTATTAGGTGTAAGTTGCAAATTCATGAAAAGACACTAACGTATTCTGGGACTCTAAATACTGTCTGGTCTTTCATTTTTTTTCTTAGAAAGGAAACTGTAAATGTATAAATAGCTACATCTTTCCCACATTATCACAACTTGCTTGATACCTTCAAACCACTAGCAAAATTCACCAAGTGGTCTCTAATAACACTATTTTAAGAACATAATCCTTTCCTCTCAGATAACTTGAAAAAATTATTTCAGTTGATAACAAACAGCTCCTTCTGAGCACAGTCCCAAGTACTTTTCAAATGCAGATGTAGGCGTCCTGATCTCTGAGGCTCACAGTGGAGTCTTCCACTTGCTGCAATGTGGGTCACTTACAGTGGTCATATTGACCTCTGGTACCTTGGAGATTGAGAGTAAATATCCCTCCAAACTCATGCAGTGTGGTTTTTTTTTTTTTGTTTTTTTTTTTTTTTTGGCATGAAGTCAACCAATAATAAAGGATATGCCATGGGGACCAGCAGGTGGAGTGGTGGTGGTTAGGGTGCTGGACACTCCCACATGGCTGACCATGGTTCATATCCTGGACCTGGTCACTTGCCTGTCTCACTTTCTCTCTCTCTGTCTGTCTCCTTAACTCTGGTAAAATTAAAACATAAATGGATGAATAAATACAAAATAAAATAAAATAATTCTTTAAAAATATAATCAAGGAGATGCCTTGATTATAGTCACCTGTTTATTCAGATGAGCCATCCTGGTATCACTGAAGCTTTGCAGTCTTACCAGTCAATAATTTATTGCATGATCATATATTGAGTGTTACTGAGGGCCAGATAGTTCATTAGGCAATAGGGATAAAATGATATATTTTATACTAGGGTGGTGGTTAAGAGACAAATAAGGGCACTAATATGATATAATATATTTGGGTGAATATTAGAGCTCAGGTCTAGAGACAGGATCATATTAATAGAAAAAATGCTTTCAGTACATAGTTCCTAAACCTTCAGTATCAGATACGCATACAAACTTGTGAGAGAGAAAAATTTTAAGCTTTGCCCAGATCTACCGAGCCAGAAACCCTGGGGTGTTGTCCAGCAATCTGTGTTTTCACAAACCCCCCAGGTGATTCTAGTGCACGCTAAAGTTTGGGAACTACTAGCATAAAAGAGAGGTTCCTAACTCAGACTTCTGAGTCAGTAAAAGCCTCCTAGAGGACGTCATGACCAAGTTGAACTCAGAAGGTGGCACTATTCAGGGGAAAATGAGAACGTTAAATTTGCAGGCGTAAGATGGCTGACTGTGTAAGACCCGAAAGGGAGACAAGTCTGGGTCATGAGAACATCGTGTGCCGGTGTGTGTGTACTAGACAGTTTACACGAGTCGCCTCTAATTCTTACTAAAACCAGAGAACATTCATGGTGATTCCTCAGGTGATGACTCAACAGTAGGGAGGTTGAAAAGACAAACAAAAAGGTGTGCAAAGGTCACAGAACTAGCACCACAGCAGCAGAGTTTAAAACCAGTTGCCTGCCTCCATCCACGGCGCTTTTTCCACTCTGACACTTCATCTGTCGACGAGGATAGCCACTCACAGTCTCAGGACTGTGAGCAGTAAGTGAGATGCTGTCATTGGAAGTTTCCTTCCTGCCAAGAAAAATCATTTAGGGTTACTCTGGCATTTTTACAAGATACACAATCAATGCAAAAACAAGCTATTCGCAAATTCCCCCCAAACCCATGCGGGGTGGTTTTTTTTTTTTTTTTTTTTTTTTTTTTTGGCATGAAGTCAACCAATAATAAAGGATATGCCATGGGGACCAGCAGGTGGAGTGGTGGTGGTTAGGGTGCTGGACACTCCCACATGGCTGACCATGGTTCATATCCTGGACCTGGTCACTTGCCTGTCTCACTTTCTCTCTCTCTGTCTGTCTCCTTAACTCTGGTAAAATTAAAACATAAATGGATGAATAAATACAAAATAAAATAAAATAATTCTTTAAAAATATAATCAAGGAGATGCCTTGATTATAGTCACCTGTTTATTCAGATGAGCCATCCTGGTATCACTGAAGCTTTGCAGTCTTACCAGTCAATAATTTATTGCATGATCATATATTGAGTGTTACTGAGGGCCAGATAGTTCATTAGGCAATAGGGATAAAATGATATATTTTATACTAGGGTGGTGGTTAAGAGACAAATAAGGGCACTAATATGATATAATATATTTGGGTGAATATTAGAGCTCAGGTCTAGAGACAGGATCATATTAATAGAAAAAATGCTTTCAGTACATAGTTCCTAAACCTTCAGTATCAGATACGCATACAAACTTGTGAGAGAGAAAAATTTTAAGCTTTGCCCAGATCTACCGAGCCAGAAACCCTGGGGTGTTGTCCAGCAATCTGTGTTTTCACAAACCCCCCAGGTGATTCTAGTGCACGCTAAAGTTTGGGAACTACTAGCATAAAAGAGAGGTTCCTAACTCAGACTTCTGAGTCAGTAAAAGCCTCCTAGAGGACGTCATGACCAAGTTGAACTCAGAAGGTGGCACTATTCAGGGGAAAATGAGAACGTTAAATTTGCAGGCGTAAGATGGCTGACTGTGTAAGACCCGAAAGGGAGACAAGTCTGGGTCATGAGAACATCGTGTGCCGGTGTGTGTGTACTAGACAGTTTACACGAGTCGCCTCTAATTCTTACTAAAACCAGAGAACATTCATGGTGATTCCTCAGGTGATGACTCAACAGTAGGGAGGTTGAAAAGACAAACAAAAAGGTGTGCAAAGGTCACAGAACTAGCACCACAGCAGCAGAGTTTAAAACCAGTTGCCTGCCTCCATCCACGGCGCTTTTTCCACTCTGACACTTCATCTGTCGACGAGGATAGCCACTCACAGTCTCAGGACTGTGAGCAGTAAGTGAGATGCTGTCATTGGAAGTTTCCTTCCTGCCAAGAAAAATCATTTAGGGTTACTCTGGCATTTTTACAAGATACACAATCAATGCAAAAACAAGCTATTCGCACTAAATCAACACTGGAATGGCTCCTGTTAGTAGTTGTGGAAACAAGTATGTAAATCCCAGTTTTATTGTTCATTTTGGTGTTGTGAGTTGTGGCATGCATTCATCCAGCTGATAGCTTGACAGATTTCTTGTAGGCACAACGCTGGATACCTGTTGAACATGTTGAATGTGCTTTCTGTCCAAATGGGGCTTATATTACAATACTAAATATTTTTAAATAACACAGGCAATCAGTCTTACCTTATTATAACTCTATGTTTTTTAATTTAGTTTAAAAATTAATCTCACCCATAATAGTCTGGGCTACCAATGACCTCAGGTTAGGAAGCAATCCACAGGCCTATGCTCCCACTCTAGCTACTGCTCTCAATACATTGGTAATTAGGACATTCCATCCTGAGATCATTTTCTTTATTAAAATAATGTTACTTGGAAACAAAATGATATAGATAAGTTTAGTGTACCCATTGAGTGGTGTTTTTTTTTTTTTTTTTTTTTTTTTTTTTTGGCATGAAGTCAACCAATAATAAAGGATATGCCATGGGGACCAGCAGGTGGAGTGGTGGTGGTTAGGGTGCTGGACACTCCCACATGGCTGACCATGGTTCATATCCTGGACCTGGTCACTTGCCTGTCTCACTTTCTCTCTCTCTGTCTGTCTCCTTAACTCTGGTAAAATTAAAACATAAATGGATGAATAAATACAAAATAAAATAAAATAATTCTTTAAAAATATAATCAAGGAGATGCCTTGATTATAGTCACCTGTTTATTCAGATGAGCCATCCTGGTATCACTGAAGCTTTGCAGTCTTACCAGTCAATAATTTATTGCATGATCATATATTGAGTGTTACTGAGGGCCAGATAGTTCATTAGGCAATAGGGATAAAATGATATATTTTATACTAGGGTGGTGGTTAAGAGACAAATAAGGGCACTAATATGATATAATATATTTGGGTGAATATTAGAGCTCAGGTCTAGAGACAGGATCATATTAATAGAAAAAATGCTTTCAGTACATAGTTCCTAAACCTTCAGTATCAGATACGCATACAAACTTGTGAGAGAGAAAAATTTTAAGCTTTGCCCAGATCTACCGAGCCAGAAACCCTGGGGTGTTGTCCAGCAATCTGTGTTTTCACAAACCCCCCAGGTGATTCTAGTGCACGCTAAAGTTTGGGAACTACTAGCATAAAAGAGAGGTTCCTAACTCAGACTTCTGAGTCAGTAAAAGCCTCCTAGAGGACGTCATGACCAAGTTGAACTCAGAAGGTGGCACTATTCAGGGGAAAATGAGAACGTTAAATTTGCAGGCGTAAGATGGCTGACTGTGTAAGACCCGAAAGGGAGACAAGTCTGGGTCATGAGAACATCGTGTGCCGGTGTGTGTGTACTAGACAGTTTACACGAGTCGCCTCTAATTCTTACTAAAACCAGAGAACATTCATGGTGATTCCTCAGGTGATGACTCAACAGTAGGGAGGTTGAAAAGACAAACAAAAAGGTGTGCAAAGGTCACAGAACTAGCACCACAGCAGCAGAGTTTAAAACCAGTTGCCTGCCTCCATCCACGGCGCTTTTTCCACTCTGACACTTCATCTGTCGACGAGGATAGCCACTCACAGTCTCAGGACTGTGAGCAGTAAGTGAGATGCTGTCATTGGAAGTTTCCTTCCTGCCAAGAAAAATCATTTAGGGTTACTCTGGCATTTTTACAAGATACACAATCAATGCAAAAACAAGCTATTCGCACTAAATCAACACTGGAATGGCTCCTGTTAGTAGTTGTGGAAACAAGTATGTAAATCCCAGTTTTATTGTTCATTTTGGTGTTGTGAGTTGTGGCATGCATTCATCCAGCTGATAGCTTGACAGATTTCTTGTAGGCACAACGCTGGATACCTGTTGAACATGTTGAATGTGCTTTCTGTCCAAATGGGGCTTATATTACAATACTAAATATTTTTAAATAACACAGGCAATCAGTCTTACCTTATTATAACTCTATGTTTTTTAATTTAGTTTAAAAATTAATCTCACCCATAATAGTCTGGGCTACCAATGACCTCAGGTTAGGAAGCAATCCACAGGCCTATGCTCCCACTCTAGCTACTGCTCTCAATACATTGGTAATTAGGACATTCCATCCTGAGATCATTTTCTTTATTAAAATAATGTTACTTGGAAACAAAATGATATAGATAAGTTTAGTGTTAAACAAGGTTAAGTAAGACATTTTTCTAGCATTAACTCGTACTTCTGACCTCTCAAAAATTATGGAGGTGGGGGAAGACAATCTTTTTTCAGACAATTGAGGTTTGTTAGGTCTATTCTAGGATCAGTCAGGTATTAATCAGCAACGAATAAATGCACAGCTACTAATCAAATTATAACACCTCATGGTTTCCAGAGAGAAGACAGACTCATATTGAAGGAAATGAAAATTTGGATAGACCAATTTGAAAGAGATTTGACAAGGGCACAGATGGCAGAATTAAATCTGCAGGACAAATATCAGGTAAAGTATGGAAAAAAGACTTGAGGTTTTCAAAAGCTTGTCATAAGCAAGATTCATATATGTCATCTACCTTATGTTTAATCTTTCAAATTGAATTAAGGACTAAAGCCTCTAATGAAATAATATCCATTATCTTAAATTTGCATATAGTTTAATCATTGTATTTCTATATAAATGTTTTGGTTTCCTCTGTATTGCTAAATGGCACATGCACTCATCAGAGAGAGACAGAGAGATGGAGAGAGAGAGAAGAGAAAGCACCTTCTTCCTCTGGGGAATGGTCACACCACAATCCCTTTATCTCTCCCCCCATTCAGGATTTTGGATATGCACACACACACACACCTAGCATGTTTTTCAAGCTGCCAGGTCCAGGGCTCAAACCACATAGTCCACCATGTGGGATCCGATTGCTATAGCTACAAGGCCACAGTGCCAGCCCCTAAATAGGTAGCTTTAAATTGCATTGTTTCTACACACTATGCAGAGCTCTGAGGCTTCATCAGTTTTCCAAAATTGAGAGTCTTGAAGATGACCCAGAACACAAACATGGGGTTATAATCTTTGTAGAACTCAGGATCTTAAAGATGTCATCTAACAAAAATCCACAAATAAAGAACAACAAAGACAAGTTAACCAGAAAATTACTTTAAAATAAAGTGCATTTAATAAATGATTGCAGCAGAAATATTTGCTGTGGCTCTATTAAGTGATCAGTTTCTACAGATTTCTACACTATTGTGTGTATTTTGAGGTTAGAGCGATTGCTGTTGTTCCCTCCCAGTCTCATTGCACTGTTTCTATTAATATTAAGTCATGAGAAAAATTATGATATATTTTCTATGCAAAAATGAGTTATGACTTTTCCAGCAACCCAATAATTTCTGCTGCCAAAACGCTATGTCATACAACATATATCAATATTTTTTCATTAGGAAACCAGCAGTTAGCATAATGGCTATGTCGCTGGACTCCCACGTAGTCGACCGTGGTTTGCATCCCGGATCTGGTGGTTTAAAACTCACGCCGGGCGCGTGTGTGTGCATGCCCAAGATCCCGAGAGGAGAATGGAGGAGAAGGGATTGTGGCATGACCATCCGCCCGGGGGGTGATTTCTCGCTTTCTCTCTCTCTGTCTCTCTCCGTCTGTCTGGCAAGCGCATGCGCCCTATAGCAAAAAACCTCTCCAAAAAAAAATATATATATATTTTTTCATTAAAAAGTTGTGATTTATTTTATGAAGTTTTGTCATTTTCCTTCTATTTAAAATATCACTTAATTAACAACATATAGCATATTAATATTATTTGCTTGTTGGGAAAGTCATGATGCATTTTTGCATAGAAAAATACATCATGACTTCCCCAATGACCAAATAAAGTCTGTATATATTCTACTCTGTATTATATTTCAATCTTTTTTGCTACCAAAGGAAAGATACAGTGATGTGAGAGATTTAACATGACAGATAATAGAAGATTTATCTGCGTCATTTGTTTGTGATTTTTATATAAGTACTTATAAAATTTGCCTAATTTTGGATAGATGATGCCATCAATATTATATTTCTTCAACTGGGCAAAGCAATAATTATATGCCTATTGTGCATGTGCTCTTTTTCTTTGGAACTCTATCTAATCTTTCTTCCCCAAAATAAAATTTTCTGGGATGAGTTCCATTAGAAAATTATTTAGCCAGAAAATTAAGAACAGAAACATAAGAACAGAGGGAATATGTTTATTGAGTGCATTGAGTTTTAATTTTAGCATAAATTATCAAAAATTAAATTTCAAGCTATAAAATTACTATAGATGTCATTTTAAAAGGGAAAAACAAAATATTAGAAGGTATGTAACAGAAACACTCCTTTCAGGTCAAAGATGATCACTAGTTGCTTAAGAGTACTTTCAGGGCGTGGGGTCAACAGGTGCATCAGGGTTAAGGTGTTGAACTCTCACATAGTCAACTGCACTTCAAGTGCTGGACTTGGTGACTTGAAAATCATGTGGGGTGTGAGTGTGTGTTTGTGCCCAAAATCTCAGGAGGAGAATGAAGGAGAAGGGACTGTGGTGTGGCCATCTCCCTAGGAGGTGATTTTTCACTTTTCCCGTTCACTTTCTCTCTCTCTCTGGCAAACACATGCATCTTATGGTAAAAACCTTAAAACAATAGATGTAAAGATTGTCTAAAATCTGAATACAGTATGTAATCAGCACTTTTAAATGATTTCAACTTACCAATAAATACAACATATTCCAAAATTTCTATGCACAGAATTCTGTAGAAATAAATTAAAGGTTTATTTTTATGTTTCAGCATTTTTAAACATTCCAGTAAGTCAAAAGGAATAGAAGATAAAATTTATAAAATTTGTATTCACCATCTCCCCCCAGTGTTCTTCATGTGAATTTACATGTCCATTTATAACTTTGAAATTCTTTTAGATGTATTATCTGCTAGACTCCATAGGGCCCTTCTCTTCTTCTGTAACATAATTGCACAATTAAATGGTATTATAACTTCATATTTGGGCTTGGGGGTCACATTTTAGCATGTGTTAAGTTAGCATAAAATGGAAAACTTTAAAATCACTTTTTATGTAATAATAAGCTTATAGATAAGTCTACATATTATATATTTATTTTAACTGTGAAATTCTTAATATTTTCATGCCATAAAATGAAAGCAAAGGGACCATCCAGTATTACATGGTTAAGGCAGCTTAACCCACATGGCCAACTGTGCAGTTAAAGTTCCAGACCAGGTGGCTTGAGAAACATGCTGAGTGTACGTGCATGTGAGTCCAAAATCCTGAAAGGAGGCAGAAATGGAAGAAAAGGGATTGCAGTGTGACCATTCTCCATGGAGGATACTTTCTCACATCCTTCCTCTCCCTCTTTCTCTCTCTGTCTCTCTCCAGCAAGTGCATCCACCCTCTGGAAAACTTCTAAAAATGAAAGCAAAGGGCTATTATGCAAATACTGTCTCTAATGTAAACTTCGTTGTAGGAGATTGCATAAACACATATTTAGATGTCTTTAATTCAGCATCATTTTAACATGTGCAATTTTTATTTGTATGTTGGAATTTTTGAAATAAAGCAATTATCTTGAACACAGATTTGTACACCTGTTTACTATTATCCTCTGATAAACATGGACTGACACATAGATTGCTCAACTAAAAATAAGAATTCCTAGGTTTTAGTCTTGCCTCAATTGCTGGTTCTTGCCAAGTCCTTCCTGGGCTTTGGAATAATAATAACATCTGTCTATATTGTAGGGCTATGGAGGGAGCCAGAGAGACTAATAAACAGAAGCACGTAGCACAGGGTCAAGCTCACAGTCAGGGCTTGATGAATCATGGTGGCTATTAGTATCATGTTTGTCAATATTATTATTATTAACAACATCTATTGAGTGCTATCCAAAATAAAGGATTATTATTGAGGAAATGTGGTTTCCTCTGCTTTTGCTTTCTTTGACTCATTGCCATATCTTTGCTGTTTTTCCTCTTTTAGTCATTTAAGCACTTCAGAGTTCAATATGAAATGAAAAGAAAACAGATTGAACATTTAATACAACCATTGCATAGAGACGGTAAATTGTCACTTGACCAAGCATTGGTAAAACAGTCCTGGGATAGAGTGTCCTCCAGGGTAAGTCTTCCCATCATTAATTTCATTAGAACTTACGTAATTGAGTCAAGAATATTTTTCATCAACTTTTTCTACACACTGATATTGTATTAGTTCCTGTTGCTCTGTCTGAGGTTGGAAAGGCCTAACTACAGGAAAATCTTGTCCTTTTATCAAGTTTTTCCATAAGTTAGTGGAAGTGTTTGGATAAAAACTGCTTCCCTGCTTTGCCTACAGTACACATGCTGGTAGTCATTGATTAGATGACCAATTGGAATCCAGAAAGACCATCTGGATGGCTTTTCACATTATCCAGCTTAATTCTGGATTGTTCAGAGAGGTGACTCTCTTGTAGAAGATCCTCAAGACTAGAAACTCAACAACCCTTCATATGCTGTAACTGCATCTCAGCAACAGTTTAACATGTTCCTGAGTTGTCATTCAATTTTACATTCTTTAATTTAAGAACCTCTTCTTATCTGGTTCCTCATGAATTTGAACTAAAACTGCTCAGTTTCCATCTTCATGTTTAAAGCCCAAGATTTCAAACCCTCTGGAAGCCTATTACCATTTTGGAAGTATTTTTCTTGAACTCATTCTTTGTTTTTAATTTTGATAATCTGATTCTTTCCATCGGCTCGATCATACGATAGGCTAGTTCCTAAACACCTCAGCCTGTCCCACTTGGCATTCCAATAAACTAGGAAATGGTGCTTGAGAATTGGGTAAAAAAGAAGATGTGGTGAGAAGGTTAACAAATCATAGGATTATAGAAAGAATCTTAAAAACTAAACTTGCATCATCTAGAAAACCCTGATTCTTCTGGTCCAGTTGTGAAGCATGTATGAGGTTTCAATGGGATTCTCCTTCTGATGACTGCCCGTATACAACTACTGTATTCTCTGAGCATGTCAGTAACCTGGTCCCTTCCCTCAGCAAACGCCACACTGCCAATCAGCAGCACTTACTGCTATTCTCACAAGAAGAAAATTGCTTAAGCTTCTAAAAATACCTTCCCATGTCTAAGGTGTATTTTGGGTTTCCTCGAAATGTTCTTTAACTATAATTCCCTTCCCATAGCCAAAACATCAACCTCAGAATGTAGATATTTATTTGATATTTATTAAATTAGCCTGAAATCCTTGACTTAAGGTGTTTTATGTATGCTTTAAATCTGTTTGGAAGAACTTTAGGAATCATCTCCTGTAAAAGATGAGAAATGTTTTATTTTTCTGCTTTCTTTCATTTCAGCTCTTTGATTGGCACATACAGCTTGACAAATCTCTTCCTGCCCCTCTGGGCACCATAGGTGCCTGGCTGTACCGAGCAGAGGTGGCCCTGAGGGAGGAGATAACCGTCCAGCAGGTCCACGAGGAAACGGCAAACACAATACAACGGAAACTTGAGCAGCATAAGGTACCGACTCTGGCTGGAGAACTCCAGTGTAACAGTCCTGTGTGGTCTGCAGAGAAGTCCCAGTTAGAACCTGCACTGGTGGGGACCTCCGAAACAACACGCAAACAAGATCCAGTTAGAACCTGCACTGGTGGGGACCTCCCAAACAGGCAAAATGACCCAGTTAGAACCTGCATGGGTGGAGACCTCCTGAGCAGCATTTTCCTCTCATCTGCATTTTCCTTTCCTATATTCATTAATGACAGTCTAGTAGTTCGATTTCCTGAGATTGTCCCAATATTTCTTAGTTTACTTTAGCCCACAACTATCTTTGTTATTTTTGTATTGCATGTTATTTTTCAAGAGATAAAGCTGTAGATATAATGCATTTACATAAAAGTGGGACTGGCCATTGACTCCAGACCTCACCACTGCCTCCATTCTTTTTTTTTTTTTTTTTAAGTTTTACCAGAAGCTCTTTTAAAAAAAGTAAAAGGTAAGGGTGGGACCAGCAGATAGCATAATGGTTATGTTGCTGGACTCCCATGTAGTCAACCACGGTTTGAATCCTGGGCCCAGTGGCTTAAAATTCACGCTCCGCCCTTGTACATGTGTGCCCAAAATCCCAATAAAAGAGTGGAGAAGGGATTGCAGTGTGGCCATGCCCATAGGGGTTGATTTCTTGCTTTCCATCTCTCTGTTTCTCTCTGTCTCTCTCATGAGTGCTTGTGCCCTATAGCAAAAAGTCTCTCTCTTAAAAAAAAAAATTGCCAGAGAACACTTGTACTTGTCAGAGAGGATATATTCCCTGCGATGGTGCATAGTCTCTCTTTGATCCCTTCTCCTCCACTTCTCCATTCTGTCAGGATTTGGGGTGAGGACACACATGTGTATGGTGCATTTTCCAACCACCAAGTCTGGTATTTGAATCATATTGTTGGCCATTTCAGATACAGCTCCCTTAACCATCAGACCACAGGGCTACTTCCATCATAAAAGGATGGCAGACAGGCTTTCTTATGTCCTGGGGCAGTGGGCTGTGAGTAGAGGACCACCACCCTTAACAAGTGGTGGGTCAGGCTTTGTTGGCCTCTTCGTCATTGGGGACGTTTTAAGCTTACCATATGGTCAGTTGTGCATAGGTTTCAGTATACTTCCTCTTTGTATTCTGTAATAACACAAGCCTAATGAAAAATACTGTTTTTCATTAGCATCCCATTAACACAAACTTGAAATTCATGCAGTTGAATTTGTGTACCCCATTGTCTGTGTGACAGTGGGGTTTACTGTGTATGTGGAAAACCAGTAAACAGAGGTTTCTCTTCCTGATGCATAAGGACAATTTATAGCTAATCTATATTGACCAAATTATTGATGTATTTTTAAAGTTGTTCAAGGAACTGGACTATGACATATTGTAGACTACATCATAAAACAAATCATGACAGGTTTTGTTTCATGCCTCTCTGGGACCTCATATCTTGGCTCTTTCAGCTCAACTGACTCACTCTTAGACCAACTCATCAAACAAAATTGACATTGCAGCATTTTTCTGTGGTAGATAATAGCTCGGAGTCCCGCCCCCACTTACTCTTGGCCCTTCCCTGGTTACACTACTTGTCTTCAGACACTTAGAGGCTCATTATCACTTAGCTTCTCCCCTCCACACTTCCACCAACACACACATATCTGACTTCTCCGATGAGAGCACGACACTGGGTTCTGCTCCATCTGCACAGATAATACTCACACCCAGTCTGGGCCTCCTCAGCTGTACCTTGGTTCTCTGAAGCTGGAGGAAGATGCAAGGGCTCTAGAGATCAGGCTTCATGCAAGATCCAGTCACAAGAATTTTTCTTGGTGGTCAGCCAGGTTAAGGCTTTTAGAAGCTCAGAAACACCTGGGCTATTTCTATTTCAAGACTCTCGGTATATTAAAAAAGGAACCTGTGTAGCCTAGTGGTTAAGAGAGTTGCATCCCTCATAGCCAACTGTGGCTCGAATTCCAGCCCCAACAACTTGAAGACCACACAGGACACATGGGCAAGTGTGCCCCAAATCCCGCAGGATGGAGAAATAGAAGAGAAGGGGTTGCGGCATGACTATGCCGTACTGCAGAGTACTTTCTTCCTCTTTCTCTCGCTCTGTCTCTCTCTGGCAAGTACAAGTGCTCTTTGGCAAAAAAAAAAAAAAAAGACATAAAAAGTGTTAAAACAGGGCTATACAGAAAATATCACTTTAACAAATTAGCTATTAAGCATATATAACATAGAATCTCTCTTTACGTAATACATGTAATAAGTGAAACTATTTTAATTGGTGTCACTATTTAATACAAACTAAGTTACCTTAGATTTTTAAATAAAATATAGAACATAAGGGCTAGCCCTATGGCTTAATGGTTAACCACCACAGAGAGGAAGCCAGATCTTAAATGGCCAACCAGAGTTCAAGTCCTGGCCCTGGCAGCTTGAAAAACATATTAGATGTGATGAGATAGAGAATTGGGGGCAAACTATTAGAATATGACCAGATTGCTTTGGGGATACTGCCTCTCTCTCCTGTTCACATTGCCATCTGGCATGAAAAAAAAATGTAGAATTTCATAGTAGTTAAAGTGCTGGACTCCCATGTGGCTAACCACAGTTCGAGTTCTGAACCTGGCAGATTGAAACTCATACAGGCATGTATGCTTGTGTGCCCAGAATCTCAGGAGGTGAGTAGAGAAAGGATTGTGGCTTGGCCAACCCCCAGGGGGTGATTTCTCACTTTCTGTTTCTCTGTTTCTCTCTCTTTGGCAAGCACGTGTGCTCTACAGCAAAAATCTCTCACAAAAATGTAGAATATATATCCACTGTGCATTAAATGTATTGATTCACAAATACATGAGGGCATACTCTATACCTGTTCTGGGCAACAGGAGACAGATGAATGGAACAGACAAAGTCCAGGTATTTGTGGCCCCTCCAGTTTGGAAGTTTGAGAGACATCCATGTGTTCGTTGTTTATATAATAGACTTGAGTTCAATTTACATGAACCACCACCGAGAAAAAGTCCTGCAGTGTGACTGTGCTGCTCACTTCGTAATTATAATAGTTCACAGAAATATTAATTCACGCAGCATTAGTCCCTGGTGAAGAATGAGGTTTAAACTGAACGATGTGCATGCTGCCTGTGTGTTCCAGCGACTATATAATCCCAGGTCCTTAACAAGCTCTCTGTCTTCTAAGAGAGACAGAGACTGAGAGAGACTCCCTCTGGCAACTGCTAAGTGTGTAGCTAGAACAACCTCTGCCAAAGTGTAGCAAATGAGCCATAACAACCAGAAATAAAGTGGGACAGAGAGAGGCAGAGGAGCAGGAGTTGGGGTAGATGGTTTTCTAAGACTGAAGCACTAGAAAAGGGAGCCAGCAGGTGGTATAGTGGTTAAAGGCCCTGAACTTTCACATTGCTGATCTCAGTTTAAGTACTAAATACAGTGACTTGAAACTCACTCCAGGCACATGTGCGTGTGTGCACAAAATCCTGAGAGAAGAATGAAAGAGAAGGGATTGCAGTGTGGCCATTTCCCCCGGGGGGCGGTGATTTCTCAATTTTTCACTCTCTCTGCTTTTCTCTGGCAAGTGCACAGGCCCTATGACAAAAATCTTTTAAAAAAATACAAAAAAAAAAAAAACTCAGAAAAGACTAGACTCAAGAGAAAACTGGAGAATGCAATAAATAGACAACAGGCAGTAGTAGAGATGGTTAGGGGCTAAGACCAGGTTCAAGGTGAATCTCGAAATGATCTTTTTTTTTTTAATTTTTATTTTCTACCTTAATTCACTATACACCATCACAACACACCAATGAATTTTCCATCCAAAATACACTGTGCATTGGTTCAATCAAGCACATCAGCATACATGTTCTCAGCAAGTAATTTTCCAATTCTTACAACCTGTATACCTTGCCCTTTGTCTTGCCATCCCTGATTCCCCATCCCCTATCCTTTGCCATGTCCCATCTTCCTCCTCCATTGTCCCTGGTATCCATGGTTGCCCTCCATGTCTTCCGCCCTCCCCCCCATTCAATTGTTCTGCCAATGAACTCAATTGGTCTAAATATATCCAATAGCTAGCACAGCTGACACATATACACATATACCTATACATGTACCCAAATCTGACCCTAGGCATAAACCCCAGTGAGTAGAATGAACATACTATAAAGTAGTACCCAGCTGTGTCCATACAGCT
>NW_006159444.1:4164973-4190946 GCF_000334495.1 Tupaia belangeri chinensis
CCCGCCACTGCCTTGGCATGGGCCTGGGGGGGCCACGCTGAGCCCGGGAGGGCCCGCGCAGGTCCCGCTGGTTGCAGCCTTGGCGCAGGGGGGGTGTGCTGAGCCCGGGAGGGCCCGCGCAGGTCCCACCGCCGGTCGCTGCCTTGGCGCGGGGCCCCTCGAAATGATCTTTATGTCAATGCAGGACTTTTTACTAGAACGGGCATGGGTCCTTAAAGTCACAGTCATATAACGATGTCATTGTCAATTATGAGATCAATTTCTCATTTATTCAAAGTATATTTATTAGGTGCCCATAGTAAGCTAAGTTTTGAATGTGAGAAATGTGATTTATTGTTAAAAGATAATGAAGTTCTCAGTTTCTTCAGTGGCACTAAATCCAGCCTCATTAACTTGAGATAATCAATTTGCTTTAACTACCCTATGTTGGTGTTTTGGGCTTACCCAGAGATGCACTAAATCAAGTAAGCACAACATAAGACTCAATGATGCACAAATCAGAAAGTTGGAGAATTTTATCTTCCCATGCCAATAAAAAAAAAGTAAATCTGATTCTTATAACAAAAACTTAAATATCTTATCAACATGTGAAATGCTTGTTTCTTTTGTATTTTGTATACCTTTGAAAAACACCCACAATTTTCATCACTAAATACATTAGTAGTATTTGCAAATTGGATTGAGATCATTATTTATTTATTTATTTATTTATTTGGTTAAGAATTTTATTTTTTATTCCCTGTGTGACAGTGCATGCCTGGATTCTTTTTTTTTTTTTTTTTTTTTTGGAGAGATTTTTGCTATAGGGCGCGTGCGCTCGCCAGACAGACAGAGAGACATAGAGACAGAAAGTGAGAAATCACCCCCCGGGAGGGATGGTCACGCCGCAATCCCTTCTCCTCCATTCTCCTCTCAGGATCTTAGGCACACATGCACACGCGCCTGGCATGAGTTTTAAACCACCGGGTCCGGGACACGAACCACGGTCGACTACGTGGGAGTCCAGCGACATAGTCATTACGCTAACTGCTGGTCCCAGTACACGCCAAGATTCTTAAAATCTACAGTCTCTTGATCCCTTGACTTCCTCTTCCCTGAGATTCTGTCCCTCATTCTGCCCTGGCCACCTTCTCCATAGGCATAGCCTGGAATTCTTATCTCCACTACCTGCAATCCCTCTGCAATCTCTTTGTCACACATCTCACCCTCCAACCAAACAAGTCCTCTCCCCTTTGTGCCCTATAATCCACTGATCCAGCTGCCTTCTTGCCACCTCCTATTCTCTTCATTTCATTACTTCCTTTGTACTTGGCTCAGATGGAATGCAGTTATCACTATATATACCTCCAGTGCCTTATCCACATCTTGCTTTGTCCTCCTATCCTGGTAAGAACTAGTGCTGACTAAAGCCAACTCTGCCTTGTTCACGCCCACACACATAGGGCTGACTGTGGCTGGAGAAAAGCACCCCTCCAGGCACAGTGGCTAAATGACTAACCCAAGTGGGTCCTTAATTCTGCCTGGCACTCCTAAGGCATTTCCCCACTCCTTTTTCTCCCTATTCCCTCTCCATTTCTGGGACGACTATATCATACCTTGTCTACTCAGACCTTTCACACCTCCTCCCCATCCTCACTCTTAGCTGATGACATTGCTTCCTTTTTCTCTGAGAAAATAGAAGCAATCAGAAAAGAATTTCCGCAAGCTCCCACGGCCACATCAACCCACCTACTTGCATCTGTGCCTGAACACTCAGTCTTCACTTCTGTTACTATGGCTGAACCATCTGTGCTCCGAGCTGAGGCTAGCCCTTCCACGTATGCACTAGTTCCCCCACCAAAGACAACTATCATTCCTCCTTTCTTCATTTTTCCTCCCTATCTCTCTCTGATGGATTTTTCCCACTCGCAAAGAAATATGCTGTCACTTCTCTTGTTTTGCCCTACTTCCTCTTCCAGCTATTGTCCAATTATCCCTTCTTTCGCAGCAAGACCCTTTGAGAGAATTGTCATTTTTGTTTCAAAGTTCTCTTGCATTATTTCTAGAACCTATTCCAATTGAGTCTGCCCTTATTATGCTTATCAGGGTTTGCCTTGCTTCTGATCAAATGTTCTCAGTTTTCATCTCATCTTACCTCTTGGATTGAGACTTGACCATTTCACCTAGTTTTTCCTTCATTCTTGAAACACTTAACATTTTTTTTTCCTGTACAGTGTGTGCATTTAGTGGAAAGACACAGAGAGGGGGAAAGTAAGGAATCACCCCCCAGGGGGATGGCCATGCCACAATCCCTTCTCCATCATTCTCTTCTTGGGATCTTGAGTATTCCTGCACATATACCCAGTGTTTTTCTCTTTTTTCTTTTCTTTTCTTTTCTTTTCTTTTCTTTTCTTTTCTTTTCTTTCTTTCTTTTTTTTTTAAGAGATATTTTTGCTACAGAGCACATGCACTCACTGGAGAGACACAGGGAGACAGAAAGACAGAAAGTGAGAACTCACCCCCTAGGGAGGATGGCCATACTACAATCCCTACTCCTCCAGTATCTCTTCAGGAATTTGGACATGCATACACATGCACCCTACATGAGTTTTAAGCTGCTAGGTTGAAAATTTGAACTGCAGTTGACTACATGGAAGTCCAACAACGTAACCATTATGCCATCTGTTGATTCCAGCCCAGCATGTTTTTCAAACTGCTGGTCCAGGGCTGGATCTGCGCAGTCAGACATGCGGGATCCAGCTCCCTTGACTATTACACCATCTGCTGACTCTTGAAATGCTTTCTTTGTTTGGTTTCTTAGTTTGTTGAATTTTGTTTTATTTTGCCTTCTTTTTTCCCACTAGCTACACCTTTCTAGTCTTTTCTGGTATTTTAACAAGTATTTATCAAACATTCTCCATGTGCAAACCATTGTTTAGGCATTTGTGATACACCTATTAGCAAAACAGAAAAACATCTCTGTCCTTATGTAACTTACCTTCTAGTGAAAGGAAACAGATAAAAATTATAAATATAATGAATAAATAAATTTAGATTAGAAGGTAAAGGGACAGGGAACACTATCTATAGTTATAGTTTTAAATAGGGTATTTAGCAAAACCTCACAGAAAAATAATATCAAACAAGTGAAGACATTCCCAGCTCAAGCCCTTGGCCTTGCCACACTGCTGGAATGTTCTCTTCCCTCATCCTGAAATTTTATGCTACTAATATTCCCATTACATCCTTCCTCTATATTTCCTTATTTATTTATTTATTTTTCCAGAAGGCATGGACATTCACCAGGGAGAGAAAAAGCACCATCCAATGGGGCATGGTCATACCACAATCCTTTTTCGTCCACTTTTCTCATATCCAAATTTTGGGTGTGCACATACATGCCCCCAGTGTGCTTTTCAAGCCACCAGAACTGGGATTTGACCACTCTTGGTCATATAAGATTCAGGTTCCCATTAATAGGGTTCAACCTATTTTGCCATTGCACCCTCTTCTTCATTTTTATTGGGTCTTTACTGAAAGGTTATCTCTTCATCCATCCTTTTCTGACCACCTCATTTGAAGCTACAACTTCTCCAAAACTTCCTCTCTGTTTGATTTTTCTCTCTAGCACTTATCGTCATTCCAGTTGTTAACTATTTTATGATTTAATCATTTTTATTTAAAAATTAAATTTAGTTAAACTAAATTAAATGTAAATTTAATTTTTTTTGTACTTTTGTCATAGAGTATATACAGTCACCAGAGAGGGACAGAGAAAGAGAGAGAAATTGAGAAACCACACCCCGACCCCCAGGGGGATGGCCATGCTGCAATCCCTTCTCAGTTCTTGGGGAATCTGGGGCTTACACACAAACATGCCTAGCATGTTATTCAAGCCACTGGGTCTGAGACTTGAACTGCTCAGTCAGACATGCAACTACCTTAACCACCACCAGACTACTGGCTAGTTCCTGCTATTCTAGCTATTTATCTTATTTATTGTTTAATTTCCTGAACCATAAAGTCAGCTCTATTAGGGCAAGAATTGTTGTTTTATTCACTGTTGACTCTCCATATTCAGAGTCTCAAGATCTTAATTTGATCAATATTGCTAACTTCTACATTCTAGCAATTTATTTACTTGACTATATCTTCAAAATTATTGGCATAGGGCTGGCCCTGTGACCTGGCAGCTAAAGAAGCTGAGTCCCACATGGCTGACTGAGTGATGCTAGTCCGAGACTCTACAGCTTAAGAAACATGCTGAGATGGGAACCGGGGTGTGCCTGCAGCCCTAAATACCAACAAGATGGAAAAATAGAGGAGAAGGGATTGTAGTGTGATCATGACCATTGCAGGGAGCTGTCTACTTCTCCTTCCCTCTCTGTCTTTCTCTGGTGAGCACATGTGCCTCTGGCAAATTAAAAAAGTATCGCATAAAATTGTTTAAAACATGCATTTAAAGGGCTAGCCAGTGGCGTGCTGATTTAGGTGGCTGGATCCTACATGGATGACCATGCGGCTTGAATCCTGGACCCAGTGGTTTTAAAAAACCTCAAGGGTATGTGCATGCCCAAAATCCCAAGAGGAGAATGGAGGAAGAGGGACTACCAGATTGCTTTCTCACTCTCCCTCTTTCTCTCTCTCTGTCTCTCTTCAGCAAGTGCATTTGCCTTATAACAAATACACACACACACACACACACACACACACACATATATATACACACACACACATATTTTTGTAATTTTTTTATGTATCTGTGTTTAAGTTACCTTTTCCCCAGTATTATTTTATTTATTTATTTATTGGAGAGGTTTTTGCTATGTGCTCACATGTGCTCACCATAAAGACAGAGAGACAGAGAGACAGAAAGTGAGAAATCATCCCCCAGGGGGGATGGCCACACCGCAATCCCTTCTCCTCCATTCTCCTCTTGGGATCTTGGCACACATGCACACGAGCCCGGCGTGAGTTTAAGCCACTGGGTCTGGGACACGAACTGTGGTCAACTACATGGGAGTCCAGTGACATAGTCATTATGCCAACTGCTGGTCCCCTCCTCCAGTATTATTCCGTTGTTCCTTCTCACTTTCCTAAATACACTTTGACATTGTTGACCTGCTACCGTGTCCTGTCTTTTACTGTCTACTTTCTTTTTGTCGTTGCTTTTGTTTTTACTAAAGGGCAGGTACACTTTCCATAGAGAGGCTGGGGTCAAGGGAAAGTGAGAAAGCTCCCCTGGGGAGGATGGACATGCTGCAACCTTTTTTTCCTCCATTCTCCCCTTGGGATTATGGGTCTGCATATAAACATGCTTGGTGTGTTTTTCAAGCAGCCAGGTCCTTAACCACCATGCCACTAGATTGGTCCTCCATTCAATTTCTTGCCAGAGGAGTGACTGTCCTTTCACAGTACTGCTATTGTTGTTGTGTGAGACTACACTAGGTTAAGGATGCAAGGCATATGATAGGATATTGTTTCAATAATCGATATGTGGCTTGGACCAGGGCGATACTTGTAGAGATGGTGAGAAAGGTCAGATACTGTGGGGGGAAATTACATATATAATTTCATGAGGGAAAACAAGATGGACAGGCTTCTTCAACAGGGTCTCACACTGCAATCCTCACCCCAGACTTCTCAGCGAGCCAGGACCATGAGATCATGAGAATATACACTCACCAGTGTGTATGGGTCAACCTGGGAACCAGATCCCAATCTTTTATATGACTCCAACATCACAGAGTGGCACTCTACTGCTTTGTCATCATGGCTGGGCAAGATTCTGAATATATTTTGAAATCAAGAAACATAATTCTCAGCATTAGATATCGATCATAGGGGAAAAGGTTACCATAAATGGCAGTATAATTTTAAGATGAGCAACTAAAAAAACAATGAAATTTATTTTAATTGAGAAGGGAAGATAATGAAATCCAGCTACTGTGTGTCCCTATATTCCAAGGGAAGCAGGTGTATTAAGGGCAGGATATCTTCAGTAGAATAGGCATGATTGTCCTTGTAAGGTGCAGCTCAGATCATTTCACCACTCTGCTCAAAACTTCTCATCAGCTTCTATCTTCTTAAAATTAATATTGAAAGTTCTTACTGAGGCCCCTTTCTTCTTTTTCCTTTATCCAACATCTTGCTACTTGTTCCCTTTTCTTTATCTCAACCATTGAGAGAGGTATTGACAATTCCCACTATGATGTGGAATTGTCAATTTCTCCTTGTAGTTCTATCAGTTTTGCTTTATGTATTTTGAAACTTACATTAGATATATTCCAGTTCATGTTAATGTATCTCCTATAAACTTAAAAGTTTCATCATTAAGCAATTTAATGATTTCTGCTCTAGAGTCTATTTTGTCTGGTATTCATATTATTATTAATATTAATATTGGGACCAGCAGTTAGCGTAATGGCTATGTCGCTGGACTCCCACGTAGTCAACTGCGGTTCGAGTCCCGGACTTGGTGGCTTAAACTCACGCCAGGCGCGTGTGCATGCGTGCCCAAGATCCCAAGAGGAGAATGGAGGAGAAGGGATTGCGGCATGACCATCCCCCCCGGGGGATGATTTCTTGCTTTCTGTCTCTCTGTCTCTCTGTGTCTGTCTGGCGAGCGCATGCGCCCTATAGCAAAAACCTCTCCAAAAAATATAAATATTAATATTAATACCATACCATCTGGTGATATGGTAGTTAAGATGGTTGGATCCCACATGGCCAACTGCATGGTTCAAGTCCCAGACCCAGCAGCTTGAAAAACACTCCAGATATGTATGCATGTATGCCCAAAATCCTGTGAGGAGAATGAAAGATATGAAATTTTAGTGTAGCCATCCCCCTGGGGGTGATTTCTTATGTTCCTTCTCTCTCATTATCTCTCTCAGTCTTCTCCTGGTGAGCACATATACCTTATAGCAATTTTTTTTTCTTTAGAGAGATTTTTGCTATGGGGCACATGCACTTGCCAGAGACACAGAGAGAAATAGAGAGACAGAAAGTGAGAAATCACCCTCAGGAGGATGGGTATGCCACAATCCCTTCTCCTCCATTCTCCTCTTGTGGTTTTGGTCACATATGTATATGTGCCCAGTGTGAGTTTTAAGCCACTGGGTTCAGGACTCAAGGTCCAGTAAACTAACCGTTACACCATCTGTTAACCCCCCATATCAATTTTTATAAATATGATTATACTGCATCCAGCATATGGCATAATAATTGCATCATTGGATTCCCACATAGTCCACCGTGGTTCGAGTCCCAGTCCCTGTGGCTTAAAATTCATACTGGGCGCATGTGTGTGCATACCCAAAATCCCGAGAGGAGAATGGAGGAGAGGGGATTGCATCATGTCCATCCCCTCTGGGAGATGATTTCTTGCTTTTAGTCTCCCTCTCTTCCTCTCTTTCTCTGGTGAGTGCACATGCCCTATAGCCAAAACCTAAAAAAAAAAAAAAAAAAAAAAAAAAAAAAAAAGAAAAGAAAAGAGAAGAAAACAAGCAAACAAAAAACTCCTATACTGTTTTCTTTGCTTAATATTTGCCTGACATGATGTCATGATGTTTTTAATTCTATTAATTTTAAACTATTCACATTTTTTGCTTAATTTTAGTTTGTTTATTTCTGATACAAAGAGAGAGAGAAAAAGTGCAAGGTAGGTACCTTTTATAGGTTGCCATCATGCCAAGGTCTTTCCTTCAATTTCCTAGCCTGTTAGGATCATGGACACACATGGGTGCATCCAACATGTTCAGGTCAATTCAGATTCAAACCCATGACTTCCATGTGGCTTCAGTACCATACTCATGGCTGAGCCACTATGCATGTTCTTACTATTTAGGAGTATCTCTTATAAAAATAGAAGTTCTATTTTGTTATTTGTCTTACCAGATAATCTTTGTTTTTTAACTAGTAAATTTATATTCAATTCACACTTATCTATAGTAATTTATATACTTAAATTGATTCTTATCATCTGACTTTTGCTTTTTATTTGTCCTATTTTTTTCCCTGCTTTCTTACTATTTATAAATTGAGGTCTTGTTATTTGCTTGCTTGCTCATATTTTTACTCCATACTTTCCCCTTTATTATCTTGAAACTTATAAACTTTAGCTGCACAGTATCATTTCCCTTGAAATTTGATATACATACCTAACAAAATTCCAAATTAATCCATTCTTTAACCCCTTCCTAATTAATACAAGGAATTAAGAATATTTTAACTAGAATATTTAACTAGGATATATTAACTAGAACTAAGAATATTTTAACTCCTCCTAACTTATTTTTTTAACTCCTCCTAACTTATATAGCTTTTTGTTAATTATGAAGTTGCTGATACTTTACTAGCGCCATCAATTTTTTTGTTTCTGCTGGTTCTCACTCATGGTGGCTTGTTTCCTGTGGTTGGTAGCTCTACTTTCCTCCTATTGTATTAATAATAGTGTCTGCTACCAATTGGACCATGTTAGTCCTTGCTGGGGGTTCTAGCTAGATGGAGAAGATCCAGTTTCTGTATTCTCTCCTTCTTCACTTTATAAAATTAAATCTTTCACAGAAATTATAGATATTTACCCAGGACAATTTGGCTTTTTCAGTTTGCTTTTGCTCACAGATCTGTGATGCAATTTTGAGACATATTTTACTGAGAATGGAAGACATAAAGGTTTCACTAATTTCCTGTGAACCCAGAAAAGTGAATTAAAATTATGTTTTTGCTCACCATTTAGTAAGAGGACCTTTCAGAGGAACCAGGGTCATCATGCCGGCACAGAAGTTGTCTTATAATATATGTGAAAATTTTGTTTGTTTTGATACTTTGTGAAGACTTTGTCAATGTACTAGATATTAAAAATTGCCACATATGGCCCAGTAGGTGATATGGTGGTGGTTAAGGCACTGGACTCCCACATGGCCAACTGCAGTTTGAGTCCTGGAACTGACAGCTTGCTTTCTTACTTTCCTTTTCTCTCTCTCATCAAAATTTTAAAAAATAATAGTAATAAATAAAATAAATAAATAATTTTTAAAAAAAACTTGCCATATACAATAGATCAGAAGTAGCCTCAGGAGGTGGCTCTGAGATTGCCCTACAGTCTCTTGAGGGTGTTTTAGCCAAGACTCTAAGCCATAAAATGTGTCTGGATGTGATAAAGGAGGTAGAGAGTGACTAAAATCTTAGCATCAGTAGGTTCACTGAGTAGCTGCTCAGGAATCTGTCCTCTGTCCTCTTGTGATCAACTCTTGATGGCACACAGTATCCTCCTCCATCTGGGCACGTGATTTGCAAATATCTGTACATTTCCTACAGACTCAAAGCAGGTCTAATGTGATCACAGCAAAATATATCAGGATAGAAATGATTTGTCCCTGAGGGTTTTTTTTTTTTTTACAATGTTTAGATGTCACTTATATGTGACGAACACAGGTAGACTTCAAAATTTTAATTTATAATATATGGGAATCCAGTGTGTCTCTTTTGGATTTGTGCTGTTTTGCTTCTATTTTTTCAGTTAACCCATTAAATTTTGATACAAGAGAAACAATACTAATTTTTATTTATCATTGGGATAATGTGTCTTACCTTTCAATGAACGACACACTGTTGAGTATTTATTCTGCTTTCGGGAAATGAGCAAAGTCCTAGAAAATATGGCATTAAAGGAGATTTCATTTCATTCTTTCCTTGCTTCTATGCAAAAAGTTGGCTAGAGACTGTGAAATACTTGTTCGTTTTTTATAAGTTGTGTACAGTGGAAACCACAGCAAAAGAATCAAGGAAAATGCAAATTAGCCTAAACAAATGAATCAAACGGGTGAAATTCTATATAATCGATAAAGAATACACATGCACATCATATTTGATCTCCTCACTGTTCTATGGGACAATCTCTACTTGTGTGACATTTTCTAAACAAAGGGATATTTTCAAAATATATTGTGATATACTTGACTTACTTTCAGTGACAAGGAAATAGCACCTTAAAATAATCTGCATGCATTTAAAATAAGGCAGCAGTAGAGAGTCTAATATCTTCTATTATGAAAGGGTTAAATTTCTTATGCTCCATTTTAAGCTTTTAGAAACCAACATATTCAAAATCAAGGATGGAGAAAACTACTAAAATCACTGTTTATAGCACTAATTACATTTTCCCTTGGCTCATGTGCCTTTAAAATGTCTGAATGCATTGCTGTGCAAGTGTCATGTGTGTTTAAAAGATGCCATAATTATTAGATCCCAGCTCTAGCCTAGTGCCTTCTATGCAGGCACTGGGCTCCTGTTGAAGGTAAAAGCCTGTGATAGCCACCAAGCTGCATATGAACGTGGCAGCAGGATCAGATTGTTGAATACATTGACTCATCGGTGCATGCTGGAAATTATGCTTCTTAGCCTCCTGTGAACATGTTCTCTCATTTTTTATTTTTTTAAAACTGTATCTTAGGATCTGCTTCAAAACACAGATGCCCACAAAAGAGCATTCCATGAAATCTACCGGACCAGGTCCGTTAACGGGATCCCTGTGCCATCTGATCAATTAGAGGACATGGCCGAGAGGTAAGAGATTGCCTGGTTTTCAGTGAAATCTCTTTTTAAAATGCGAAGTGGATGCTTTTCATATTTATTTTCTTTTCAATGAATTTTTTTTTCTATGAAGATGCTAGCATTTGGTCATTAAAAAGTGGGCTCCCATAACATATGCTAAGAATGTCAACATTCTAATGCATTATTCACTGAAAAGAGTGAACCTGAATGTACCCACAGCTTGCAGATTGCAGAGATGGTTTCTTCAGTGCCTGTATTTTTATTCAGTACTGTAAGGAACATTATGTAATATTGCAAAAACAGCTTATAAAAGAAACAGACGAGAGATGTGTTGGCAGGGGAAAGAACTAAATCAAATACTTCAATCAATCACGTTTCGCCTGTAGACCCAGAGCCAGAAAAGGAATCAGATCTGCAGATTGTGTGATCAGCCAGGATGTAGAAGACCTGTGGCCACATTATATTTAAGGCTGACACCTAACAGGTTAAGTAAGCATTGTGCTGTTACCAGTAGTTACCTCCTGTAAATTCTCGGTGTTTTATTTCTAGGTTTCATTTTGTTTCCTCCACATCAGAGCTGCACTTAATGAAAATGGAATTTCTAGAATTAAAGTACCGTCTGCTCTCACTGCTGGTTCTTGCAGAGTCAAAGCTGAAGTCTTGGATCATCAAGTACGGCAGGAGAGAGTCAGTGGAACTGCTTCTGCAGAACTACATCGTAAGTCTCTGGTGGCTGGACAGGGAAATCGGATGGCCCATGGGTGTAGCATCTAACACCTATCCATTGATTTAATGCTGTTATTTCAATCTTTAAATTAAACACAAAGGTATCTCTTTGTTAAACGGCTTAGGAGTTTATGAGATGTTCACAGTCATCTGAAATGTAAAACTATATTCTGGGAATTTGATTCTTGAAAACTCAGTAGTTTAGAAAAGTTTTGCTGCATTGTTAATATTGAACCATTGTGACTGGCTTTATTACTTAGGGAAAAAAGTTTTTGCATTGCATACCCATCTCTGATTGGAACTCTATTGAAACAGAACGAAAACCCTTAAGGATTAATTTTGTGTCTTGTAAAATTGTGTCATGAGTAAACTAAAACAATTCTTAACTGTCCACATGGAGATTGTGTGTGTGTGTGTATGTGCATGTGTGTGTGTATGTGTGTGTGTGTGTTTGTGTGTGTGTTTTAATTCCAGTGTGTATTTCCCAGAGCTTCATTGTTCTTCTGAGCACTTGGGAAGAGTACATTGTTGTCTGTGAATCTTTGTACCAACTTCACTTTTAAAGTTTATCTCCTACTTAGACTTCCAGTGCAGATAATCTACATCTACATGGAAAACAAAAGCCCTGTATTAATGAAAGAATCAGGTTGTTCTAGCAGTTTCCATTTGTATGTAATTAGGGTATTATATTTATTAAGGACAGTTTATTTCTTAATCAACTAAACATGCCTTCCCTGTAAATTTATTTTGTAATACAAATTAATTTTTATAAAATTAATGTTAATAGGGCTTCTCAATCTTGTACTATTCCATTTAAGTTTAAATACAAATTCTAACCAATAAATCAATAAGCTTTTAAAACATAAGCCCATTTATAAGCTGATTAGTCTCAGTGACTCTAATATGTTGTGCTTGAATATTTATCAAAAACATGTCCTTACTGAACAACTTAGAACTATAACCTCTTTTGCTACATTTTAATTTCATTTTCTAAATGATGAGCAAACAACATATATTTGAAAACATAAGATTTAACTAGTATATAGTAACATCTTTTTCCAGATGTACTAAAATTGTCTAAAAAAATACCTGTCAGCCTATGTGAAATCTGTTATGATATGCTCCTTGATTCATTTTTAATTGCCTTGGAAACTAATGATGAATCCAATTTTTAAGGTCAAACAATCACATTAGTTCTTTAAATATTAAATACAAATGTGCATTTATATTTTCATGTTTAGTCATGTCAAATGATACACTCCCAGCCCAGCATTTGATTATACAGGATGGATATTTTGTTCGAGCTATTTAAGAACTACCAGCTCAGGCTTAAACCCCTAATGGGATTGTTCCACCAGGCTCATGTTCCAATACAATGATGTTAATAATTTCCTTTGAACTTTCTCAAAGGATATATAAATAGAAAGTTGTTATTAATGATAAAAGTCAGTACTTCCTTTCTATTCCATCGAGTTAAAGAGAAATTCACCAAGTTACTCATTTTAAGCTGCTTTATAACTTTCAAAATTATTTGTAAAATTGCTAATTGCCCTATATACATACATAGCACACAGCTTCAGCCTTTTTTTTTTTTTCAAGTTTTACTATGGGTGAGTGCATTCACCAGAGACAGACAGAGAGAGAGAAAGTGAGGAAATGTCCCCTGTGGTGGATGACCACATCAAAATCCCTTCTCCTCCAGTCCCTTCTGGAGTTTGGGGCGCACATGCCGAACTTGTTTTTCAAGCTGCTGGGTCCAAGACTGGAACCCCAAAGTAGGCCATGTGGGATCTAGTGCCTTAACCACCATGCTACCTGCTGGCCCTAGCATATAGCATATTTTAATGAACATTTCCTCATATTCTTCTGGTGAAGAATGCCTATTTATGGCACATGTTTCTCTTTCATAAAGACTTTTAAGATAATTTTTTTAATTTAATAGCTTTAATAAGTGTGAGTTATTGAGTATTTCACACATGCTACAATATTTTATGTACTGTCTTTCATCCCAGTGATAGCTTTATGGACTGGGCATTTTCATACTATTTTATACTCTGAAGAAATAATGTAGAACCATTGAATTTGTGGTTTTATTTTATTTATTTAGTTAGTTAGTTAGTTGTTAGAAGGCAGGTGTGCTTGATGAGGGAGAGGACGGGTGTGGGGAAGGAGGAGAAGAAAGCATCCCTCAGTGAGGTGAGGTATGGTCACATTTAATCCCTTCTGGGGATTACAGTCTCAGATCAGATATTCTAGGTGGCACAGTTGGTAAGATGTGGAGCCACAGTTTGAATCCAAAAATTTTCTAAATCAAAATTGCTTGTGCTTAAGTACTGAGTATTACTGTCTAAAAATAATTGTCTTAAAAAAAAAGATTAAAAAAATTGCCAGAAGATATGTGTACTTACCAGAGAACGACAGAGAGAGGAGAAAGCACCACACAATGGGGCCTGTTGATGCCACGCTCCCTTCTCCATTTTCTCCATCCTATATGGGTTTGGGGCATACAAACACATACATGCACCTGACATGGTTTTCAAGCCACTAGGCTGGGATTCCAACTGAAGTCAGCCATGAGGGATGTGGCTCTCTTAACTACTAGGTTTTGGGCCAACCCCTCAAAATACTCTTTTAGCATTAAAGACTGATTCATTGATATGATATCTGGTGTCCCCATGAACTCAAGAATGTAGCTCTCATAAATACTAATTCTACTTAATATAGCTCTATCGTTGACTATATTTTATATCCTGTAGGCCGACAGTTGCTGTTAGTTATGTACTGTGTCTTGGGATGAGGAGGAATGTTTATAGTGTGGTTTGAGGGTGAGGAGGAACAGTGAAGCTTAACTACTAGTCACAGAAGAATGAGTTTGAATCTCTGTTCAGCCCCTACCATCCCTTTGACTTCTTAAATAACTTAATTTTTAGTAAGAGTGACTTTCCTAGATTTTAAATAATATTAGTAATACTAGTGATAATATTAATAGAATAATAGAATTTTGCTAAGGAATAAATACTGGTATGTACTATTTTCCTCCTATATTACACCCATAGAGTTTCCCCCTTTTTTTGAAAATTTCTAGAAAGCCATTCTCTTTAGAATAAACTACTTCAAAAAACTTGAAGACTTTCAGATAAAATTATGAAGTCAGTTTTGTTTTGTTTTGTTTTTTGACAGATTTTTGCCATAGGGCACACGAGCTTGCTGGAGAGACAGCAAGAGAGAGAGAGAGAAATCACCTCCCCAGGGGGAATGGTCACACCACAGTCCCTTCTCCTGCAATCCTTTCTTCTCCATTCCACTCATGGGATTTGGAGCATACATACACACACACCCAGTGTGAGTTTCAAGCCTGCTGAGTCCAGGTTTCCAACTGTCGTCGGGCATGTGGGAGTACAACACAATAAGCACTAAATCACCTACTGGCCCTAAAGTTGTTGTTTTCTTAAATGTAGTCCTTAGGCCTTGTTTTTTATTTCTTTTTTTTTAAATGTATTATAATGAGCCTATGCTACTACATTGTCTAGTAATCAAGGTACTATTAAGGCCCAAAGTCCTTACCCTGAAATCTCAATGTAGTCATACTCATCTGCAAAAAAGAAAAAATAATCTACTTTTTTAAGAATTAGAAAATTAGAGAATATACTTCCTAGCTCAAGTATGCAACTACTGACTATTTTAAAAAAAACATTGAAAAAATTTTCACAAATGCTTGTCATGATTAATTTCAATCACCTGCTGTTTAGTGACTACATCCTGTAATGTAAATCAGAAGATAACTGGTCTGGTTCTTGTTAAAATTGTTGACAATGATCATTTAGTTACTACAGTCTTCAACTTTACTATGGAAAAAAATAGGATAACATTTCTTTCTTTTTTTTTTTTTTTTGGAGAGGTTTTTACTATAGGGCGCATGCACTCGCCAGACAGAGAGAAACATAGAGACAGAAAGCGAGAAATCACCTCCCCGGGGGGATGGTCACACTGCTTCCCTTCTCCTCCATTCTCCTCTCGGGATCTTGGGCACGCACGCACACACGCCCGGCGTGAGTTTTAAGCCACCGGGTCCGGGATGTTAACTGCGGTCGACTACGTGGGAGTCCAGCGACATAGTCATTACGCTAACTGCTGGTTCCCGAAATAGGATAACATTTCTGTCTTTCACATAAAAGAAAAGAGGAGCTGTTAATGTAGACTGTATAAGTGTAAAATAAGTTATGTGACTGTTTACTGTTTCTAATTATTTTGTTAATCGAAATAGGCCATCCTGATGAAACCACTTACCCTCAAAAAGTTTATTTTTAAAATCTCAAGAGATATGATTTAGTTCTCTTTGAATGAAATTGGTGAGTTTTTTTTACTTATAGCTGTATTCATTTTGTGAGAGTTGAAATTTAGTCACTAATATTTCTAATTTAGTGACATAAGAGGTATCTCATTTTTCTTTACATACCATCAACTTGGTATAGGAGCTTGACACCCTATATTCAACTTCAATAAAGGAACTTGATATCCCATATTCAGGATTTCTATTTTGAAAGAAATAAACTGATCTTGTCATTACTATTTTAAATATACACTTGTAATTACTGTTGTGTTTTTCTAAGAGGCATGTCTAGACAGTTCACAGTAGACAAGGAGATATAGAAGTCTTCTGTTAAAATGAGTTTAATAGATGAAATAATTCATGTTACTAAATGTATTTACTCCTTATCCAGAAAAAAGGGTTAAATTAAATGGACCAATAAAAAATAAACAAATAAAGCATCTTCCCTCAAAAATTAATTTCCTAGTCTCCCTAACAGAAAAGCTCAAAAATATCTTAGTAAATCCTGACAACATTTGTAATATTCTCAAACCTCTTTTTCTCCTCTCCATGAACTAAAAATGACACTGGGAATACGTTTTTCTCTCATGTTCATTTTAATTTGTAAGCTACTCTAGCAAAAGTATATTTGGTTTTTCCTGTCCAACACAAGCACTATTTTTCATTTCATTTCTTTGACAATTAGAACAATTGTTTCCTCATTAGCTTCTTGAAATTTGTGGCAAAGCTACATGAAGATTATTTTTACTTTACCAGATAAAATTGTCTTTTCAATTTCTTACACAGTGTCTTGAACAATTAGGTGTACTTTTCTATTTTGGATAAAATCATTACTTGCTTGTTTTGTTAAATTATTCAAAAAGGAAGCTCTAGTAAATTATTCTCTGCCCAGCCGGAAATAGGAACAGGATAGAAGACTAAATAATGAATTAATTACATTACTATTGTCTTTATTCTCAAAGAAAAATAGTAAAATCTATTAAAGTTATTTAATTAAGTTTGTATCATGGACCCTCTCATTTCAGGTAGCTCACAGCTTTGACAACATTATTTATTTTGCCCCTCAAGAATAATTTAGAAGTAAATGTTTATAAATATAAAATGATATCAAATGTGTGTGTGTGTGTATGTGTATATACACACACACACACATTTATATATAATGTTTTAAATTCGTGTCTCAAAGTATTAGCATCATGATAAGTTTTGATCACTGAAAATCTAGCGATACCTGGGAACCTGCTGTATGAGTAGTTTTTCACCTACACACAAGCCTTTTGTGTCTTCATATTAGACATTTAGAACATCCCATACAGGACTTTAGCATGTTTCTGCAGGCTAATTTTGCATTTCATAATAGTGACACTTATGAAGTATTTTAATGGATTTGAATTATAGAAACTAATTATGCTATTAAAAGAAATTACAGAGCCTGTGGTGATGTTAACTAATTGCATCGATTTTCTACTTTAGAAAACCAAGAATAATTTTTGAAACAGGAGTGATTTTATATTTCATGGAGTTAAGTGTAATAAAGTTTATGTAAGGTTTTTTGTGTGGGTGTTCTCAATTTTATAGTATTTGTCTTCTGACAGTAACCCCATTACATGCATAAAGATATAGTTATAAATGTGTCTTATCTGTAACTTTTTGTATTAGGTAATTGAAATATGAGACCATTGATAACATGGATGGAATATGTGATTATTTTTACATTTTCTCTTTTTTTATTTTAAGGGAAGTGTTTGGTGTCATTTATTCATAATCCCAAATTCTTCAGAGCAGTCACTCATCAAGATTAATGTTCAAAAAGTAGCAAAATCTCGCAACTAAACTACAGTGGGACATTTTAGCATATTTCTCCAAACTTAGTGCATTTATACTTAGGTACAGGCTCTTTGGAAAAACTTCTACTCTTTAAAAAGTGAACCCTTGGTGAAGAAAAAATGGAATATTTTTCTCAATCTAGTGCTGAAATAGAATTTTAACCATGGAATCAATTTATGTACTCAGGATAATCTGAGAGGTTATTTGTGCCAAGAAAATTAAATTTGTGTTTTCCAGAAGAGTAAGATTGACATCTTTCAATATATTTCTGACTTATTGAGGAAAATTGACTTTGCCATTTCTACATAAGTCTGATGGTTGCTGTCTCCTAACTGTTCCTCCTTTTGTAGTCTTTCATAGAAAACAGCAAGTTCTTTGAGCAATATGAAGTGACGTACCAGATCTTGAAACAGACAGCAGAGATGTATGTCAAAGCGGATGGTTCAGGTAAAACACACTGCAGAACAGGCTGCAGGGCTGACCGCAATAGAGTTTAGAACCTTCAGGTTCCCTTGGGATCAGACCTTTACTCCCCTCTGCAGAATCTCTGTGTGACCTTGCCATTGGCCAGTACTGCACATAATGCATTCAGTCCCTGGACTTAATGAAATGCCTAACCTGTATAATCATACTCCTGTGTGTGTGAAATCTCCTAAGAAAGATAGAAATAAACATTCATTTTCTAAATTCTAATTTTTCAACCTATTTTTAATTCTAAGGATTACATGCAAAAATATTGAATAACATGAATGCCATAATCAATAAAGGAGAGCTCAAGTTAGTGTGAAGACACAACTTGTAAAACATACTTGTTTTTGATTCATCAATACGTCCGACACATTTATTAAAAATGGTCTCTTGAATTTGTGACTGATTCTATTGCACATTTCTGTAACAGACCATCGGGGAAAAAAATGGAAGACTTAAAGTACAAAAAAAGGATGTAATTGGTTTCATCTGTTTCAGTGGAAGAAGCTGAGAATGTGATGAAATTCATGAATGAAACCACCGCTCAGTGGAGGAACCTGTCAGTAGAAGTTAGGAGTGTGAGGAGCATGCTGGAAGAAGTGATTTCTAACTGGGATCGCTATGGCAATACTGTGGCTAGTCTTCAAGCCTGGCTAGAGGATGCTGAAAAAATGCTAAACCAAACAGAAAATGCAAAAAAGGTAAGATTGTTGAATGCAAAAAAAAAAAAAAGACTTAGATTTAGAAATGAGAGACTTTTAGAGCTTAGTTCATTAGGGAGTGTGTATATATATACACACACTTACCTGATGGACAGTCAGCCAAATTCAATGGGCAGCAGAGGGCGCTATACCCACACTGAGTTCTGCAGTTGAAGAGGCCTGTCTAGGGCCCTAGGCTTTGTGGATTTTCTAATTCAAGAGGCAATGAGAACTTTGGCTAACATAGTACCAAATCTGTGTGGTAACATACAGCAATTGAAGAGCTAGACCATCCATTTTTATCCTTCTGAGATTCTTTTTTGTATTTCATCAACTCTCAGTCAAGGGTCTCATTCTGGGGAGGGATGATTTTATTCTCGCAGGCTAAAGTGGGTATGTGGGCATGTGTGAGAGTTACTATTTCACTTTAATGTCACTTATGTGTAAATATCACATGAAATGGACTGATTTCTGTAGATATACTTTTTAATGGGAGCCACACATTTTCACATAGAAAATCAATGAATCAGTAAAGGATATCAGAATGCCAGGCTCCCATTAAGACATATAGGAAATACATTAGACTTACTGCTTGCCATTCAGGGTGGGTTTATCTAGTGCTGTTTATACACGCTTTTCCATTCTGCATCTCACATAGATGGTGTAGCTGAGGAAAGCAGTACTATGTGCTTGTACAGTTGTTGGCTTTTCTGACCAGACCATCTACCAGACCAGTAGATGTCATGTATGTTAATTTGATCCAAAGGAATATATCCACCAGAAACAGAAGTGTTCTCATCTATTTATGTGGGAAGTCCTCCCACACACGCTTTTGAAAAGGATTTTGAATTATTTTTGGTATCCTTGGTTTTCACTGTGATGCATGCGTGTATGAGCATGTATGCACACCCTCTATCTCAGTTTAAATGAATAGGAGGCTGTTTAACTGCCAACTGTGCACCCTTAAACAAATTATTGGAAAGGATATTTTTGCCTTAAATGTTTTTTTTTTTTATCTTTTTTTTTTGGAGAGATTTTCGCTATAGAGTGCGTGCGCTCACCAGACAGACAGAGAGAGACAGAAAGCGAGAAATCACCCCCCAGGGGGGGATGGTCACGCCGCAATCCCTTCTCCTCCATTCTCCTCTCGGGATCTTGGGCATGCACGCACATGCGCCCGATGTGAGTTTTAAGCCACCGGGTCCGGGACGCGAACCACGGTTGACTAAGTGGGAGTCCAGCAACATAGCCATTACACTAACTGCTGGTTCCCTTGCCTTAAATGTTTTGACTCAGATATTTAATTGAAATTTTTTTCATAGATGATTTATCTCCATGATTATGCATTACCTCAATATATCATGTTCAGATTTTGAACTCAGAACTAACAGGAGTTTAGGGCTCAGTCACAGTGGCTTACACTGCGAAGATACTGCTGCTCAGAGGCTGAGGCCACAGGGGAGGTCTGGACTTGATTTCCAGCCAGACCTAACAGGCCAGGTGTGATGATGCATACCTGTATGTTAGCCAGGTGGAAGACTGGGAAAGGAAGAGCCTGACATGAAAAGAACCTGCTCCAAATTTTTCTCTCTTATTCTTAAGTAAATATTAGACAGGTAGACTCAAAATTGCATTTAATTTTTTTTCCTGACAGTCACAGATTTTGTCCAATAGTAGTATGCCTTTCTTATGATGCTGACACTTGTATTTACTAGACCAAAGACCATGCCCAAGTGACTTACACTTGCAGAAATTCAACCTTGCCATTTATGAAACAGGGATAATGGAAAATAGTCTTTTGTTTTGTATTCAACTAAAGATATGGCATAGATGTTTTTATAAAAAGATTCTCCCTGTTTCCACTTCATATTTTGAAACTCTTCATTAAAAATATGAGGACTGGCAGATGGTGGTTAAGGGCACTAGACTCTGACATGACTGACTGTGGTTTGAGTCCTGGACCTGGAAACTTGCTTTCTCATTTTCCTTCTCTCTCTCTCTCTCACTCTCTCTCTTTAACCTCTTTCAAAATTTGCACAAATTTTAGAACAAATCTATCTGGTTATTTTAATATTGGTCACTAATATTTGTTTATGGTTTGTAATGATGAATATTCCTTATTTTTTAGGATTTCTTTCGGAATCTACCCCATTGGATTCAGCAGCACACGGCCATGAATGATGCTGGCAATTTTCTAATTGAAACATGTGATGAGATGGTTTCCCGTGACCTTAAGCAACAATTACTGTTGCTAAATGGACGTTGGAGGGAGCTATTTATAGAAGTCAAGCAAGTACGTCTTTCAAATCTGTATACCCCTCAAACATGTATGTATTATAAATGTCATGATAAGCAGTCTGGTTAGAGATGATTTCATTTTTATGACATGGGCTTATTAAGGCAGAGTACCATTTTCATTAAAACTGGTATGTTTTATAGTTGATTTTTCATTGTTTTGCATTTATAATGGAGGCACATTACAGAATGTATATAGTTTGATTAAGGATTATGTTGACATATGGAGCCTACTTTTATGGAATGATTTGCATTTTAAATCATAGGTCTTCATTGCTATGCTAGTTCTTTTCTGCCTCTCAAAGTATTTGGACATACTTCAAGTTTATCTAAGATAAGAATCAGAAATTAGAGTCTTTCTTACCGTGTAACAGTTCCAGAGAAAATGCAAAAGAGAAGGCTGTGGGCTTCTAGAGTCTTGGTTAAATGGTTTTTGCAATGCCCCTATCCTTTTTTTAACAGTATGCACGAGCTGATGAGATGGACAGAATGAAGAAAGAATACACAGACTGTGTTACTGCTCTGTCTGTGTTTACAGCTGAAGCTCACAAGAAACTTTCTGAACCTTTAGAAGTCTCTTTTATTAATGTCAAGCTACTAATTCAAGACTTGGAGGTAAGGGGCTTTGAGATCATAAAATGAAAAAAATCTGTTCTACTTCTAAAGTAAAGACCAGCAAGTTTACTCAGATCATTGGAAAAGCTGTTTTGATATCTCCTGTGCCTCTTATAAAAATAAATGTTAGTTTTTTTTAAAAAAAAAGATACGCTTTGGTCATGTAAAGTAACATCAAAATGATTTTTCTATTTAGAGATTTTTTTCCTGTAACCAAATTGGAAAGCGTGAGGAAAAAACAGAGGACATATATAGAGAGCACCTCTATATAAACCCTTCCAACAAGAAAGGATAAATTGCATGAACTGTGGTATTTACAAATATTGAATAACCTGCAGCTCTAAAAGTGAAGTAGTGGAACAATGTTTAGTGACACATAAAGATTTTACAATCTATTACTAACCTAGAAAAACAACACTATCGTTGTTTTGTTTTTGTGAAAATTAGAAATGGCTGTAAACACACACAGGAAGGAAGATTCATGATGTAATGATTAAGACATTGACTTTGGTTATCACTATGTGAGAAGACTATAATTAATTTAGATTTTTATTATCATAATAGCTCTAATTTGTAAGTTTCTACCCTGATAATATGTTATCTTTTAAAGAAAAAATGCTTTATTTTTATAGCCAGATATGCCAAATTCTTAGCAGGCATTTATATTATTGGGTTGTCATGAAAGTCATGACACATTTTTACATAGAAAAATACTTCATGACTTTCCTGACAACCTAATATATAATATTTCCATACTACTTTAACCTTTTCTTGAAAGTGAAAAGATTACTTAAGCCAATCTATGTTGACTTTTTTGGTCACCCCAAAGGAACACGTTTATTTATTAGTGTATTAGCAAAATACATTAGTAGTGGAGGTAAGCAATGACTGGAGTCCACAGAATTTTATACGGTGCACATTGGCTTTTATTTTGCCTTGTAGAATCCTGACATTAAAAGGAAACATGTCATATGTTAATCTGTTTCAATGATTCGTGCAGGATATCGATCAGAAGATGCCTGTGATGGATGCTCAGTACAAGATGATTACAAAAACAGCACACCTCATCACCAAGGAAAGCCCCCAAGAAGAAGCTAATGAGATGTTTGCAACCATGTCTGGGCTCAGAGAGCAGCTAACAAAGGTACAGACAGATATGCTTCGTTGTACAGGGTGCGATGTGCTCCAGTGATGCCTTCAACTTGCCTATGCTTCCGCCTTCATGCAACAGTGCACGTTTACTTGTTAATAAATCATCTTTTGTTTCTTCTTTCTTTCTTTTCTTTTTTTCAAAATGTTGCTACAGGGCATGTGTGCTCACTGGGGAGAGAGAAAGAAAGAGAGAAAGCACCAATAGGGGGGTTGACCACACTGCCAGCTATTCTCCATTCTCTTCTCAGGAGTTTGGGAATGCATGCACACTAACCCAGCATGTTTTCCAAATCGCTGGGTCTGGGACTCAAACCACACAGTTGGCCTTGTGGCATCTAGCCACCTTGACCAACCAACATGCCACTTGCTGGTCTATTCATGTTTTGTTTCTTATTGGTGTTCTTGATTTAGTAACTTGGTCATTAGTGTGAATTTAAGAAGTAAAAGTAGAGCACTGATACCAAGCATGAGCTCTGTTAAGTGCTATAACTATATTTTAATATAAAGGTAAGTATTTGGGAAGAGGGCAATTAAATGTGAAAAAAAATATATAGAGGGAGAGAGAGAAGATGAGATCATTAAGTTTAAATTATACTTAATTGAGATTTATTTGACATACTTCTGCTCTAAGTTTATTTCTAGTATTTTATGCTAGCATAGCAACAAAGCAGTGGAAATTCTATCCTCTTCAGCTCACAGAGCTCACCTTAAATTTAAGTTCACCTTACAGATATACAGATTTATGCCACTTCTGTGCAAGGAACTTGATAGATATAAGTCAAAAGCATAAGCATTTTCTATTCTATTGAGGAATTTTCCTTAAAACTTTATAAATTCCATTAAGATCTATTATCTGTTTACATTTGAATTTTAGGAAGATGGTATCTTTTTCAAAGTCTGCTGAAATTGGGTAGTTAATTTCTGATAAAAGAGAGCTGTGACTAGACCAGCAAGTGGTGTAGTAGTTAAGGCAGGTGGATCCCACATGGCTGACTTCTGTATTTGAATCCTAGACTCAAAGACTTGAAAACCACATGTGCATACCCAAAATCTGGAGGAGAGTGGATAAGAACAGGTTGCAATGTGGCCATCCACTCTGAGGGAAATGGGGATGGTTTCTCATTTCCTCTCTTTCTGTTTCTCTCCAATGAGCTCACATGCCCTATACATTTTTTTTTAAAGAGAGAAGTGACTATATAAATTAATAGAAACATTTTGTAATGAAGAATTGGAAAATAAAGAAATTTAAAGTAGCAAAACTTTTTAAAGAGGAGAGAAAAATAGAAGAAAAAAGAATAACCGGTGTGAAACCAGTAGTGGGAAATTAATGAAAACGTAATAAATGCAAGAAATGAATGTAAGAAAAATCATGGTCTTGGAAAAAAGAGAAAACTGCATCTGTCAGTCTGGCATACATTAGAACATTCATTTTCAATTCGTTTTATGCAACATGTAAATTAGCATGATTTATAATTTAATGGTAATGAGCAGGAATAGAATGACAATTTTGGCTGCCAACAGAATTTAGTGAAGAATGGATACAATTTGAACCCAACATTTTCATTTGATAACTTTTCAGTGGCTTTGGGAGGATTATCTGGGTTCACACTCAGCCTGGGTCAGGTTGAGTGGTTTAGGGCAATCCCTGAAAAGGCAACTTGTACTGTGGACACATTTTAAGAGATTATGCTTTCTCAGTGCTGTTTCAGATGCAGCATCTTGAGAGTTTTCCACTGTATCCAGAAAAGGTCAATAAAGCACACTTATTTTTATACACATTAGTTTTATTTATTTTTATGATTATGGCTCCCCCGTTTTTTATACCCTATTTCTTTTTTGTTATCATCATAATCTTCTTTATATTACATTGGATTACATATAACTTTACAGTGTATTACATTGCTTTTTCAAAAGGGAATGCCATGCATGTCAGTCAATACAGAGACATTAATCTCCCCGCTTCATCATTCAATATCTTTTCTATGTTTTTCCTCATCTTTATTATTATCATTCTAATTATTTTTTAAACAGTCAATCACTATTTCTTATTTTGCTTGTAAAAGACTTTACCCATCATGAAATACTTCTCAGACCAATTCAGTTGAGAATACTATACATGTCATCATCAACAGGTAGTAAGCCATATCTGTTTTACACATTAGTTTTGTTCCTGGTTCTGTTCAAAGTAATTTTCTTAGGGTCTTGTTACAGTAGGAGGATAAGTATTGTATAAGTAATGTATAAGTAATGTGTCCTTCAGACAGGATATTCTAGAATGTGTAAATATTTGTGCATAAATAATTCTAGGATTTAAAGATACAACAAAATGTCACCACTGCCACCACCACCACCACCCACTTTTTTTCGAGAATTACTTTTGGATACTACTGATATATTGGGTTATTGGAAAAGTCATGTTGTATTTTTCTATGCAAAAATGCTTCATGACTTTTCCAACAATACAATAGTTAGCATATTATTGTATTTATATTTTATAAAAAAAAAAACAAAGAATGATCTACAAATAAATACAGATTAATTTCCTTTCCTGGGTTGTCTGAAAGTTTTAATAATACATTGAGGGGCAGCTTGTGGCTTAGTGGTTAAGGTTGCTGGATCCCACATGGCTGACGGTGTGGTTTGAATCCCAAACTTGGAGACTTGAAAAATATGCCAGATGCATGCGTGTGCATGCCTGAAACCTTAAGAAGACCATGGAAGAGAAGGAATTGCAGTATGGCCACCCCCCTGGGCATTGCTTTCTCACTTTCCCTCTCTCTCTCTGGCGAGTGCATGTGCCCTACAGAAAAATTTAAAATGATAATAATATTTTGTTAGCAACTCTAAGTAAAATGATTAGGAGTGAGAAGTTCTAAGAGAAGTATAAGGTCCTGGAGTCCAACATAAATGTGACAAGGCAAACACTTTATGGAGTTCTTGATCTTGGGAGCATATGGCTACATCATGAAGTTAATGCAGCTGTATAGACTAACAGTTTTTGAAGGACAGGTGACGGATAAGGGCTGGGCAACTTCAGACAAAGGGGACAACCCCAAGCATGGGAACCTTCATGTGTCAGTTGGTACATGACATGAATGCTTAGGAAGAGTGGGACGCTACTAAGCAGAGAGTAGTGAAGTGTGGAGCTGGTGGGAGGTAGGACAGTGGAGGCCTGTGTGGGAAGAGTGCATCCCCAAGTTTGTGGTTTGTCTGAGGTCAAAAGCTCATGTAGGTGAGCTCTTGAAAGGATATCTGGTAGGCACAGATTGGTTCAGGCAAGTAATAAGTCAGGACTGTGTTAGGTCACATTTGAAGGCCAAAGG
>NW_006159444.1:4190977-4204465 GCF_000334495.1 Tupaia belangeri chinensis
GGAAAGAGTTACAGGCTTTATGGAGTAGAATTTGATGCCATCTGCCTCACTAACCATGATCATTTAGATGGGAAAATGCTGTCCAGATGGATGATTTAGATGAATTTTCATGAGAAAGCTCAGTAGCTGTTCATTTGTCTCGGTAGTATTGTTTTTGACAGCAAAATTTAACAAGAAGAAATATCATTAAAGAGCTATCTGTGGGGATTTGTAGACACCATACAACCTTGTCACTACAGAAAACGTTCCTCAGAGCCTCGAACACTACCTTGAGCTGGTGCTGCTGAACGAACTGCCTTTCCATGAAATTTTGTTTTTGTATTTTTAAAGGTCAAAGAATGTTGCTCTCCACTCCTTTACGAGTCTCAGCAGCTGTTGATTCCGTTGGAGGAATTAGAAAAACAGATGACGTCCTTTTATGATTCACTCGGGAAAATTAATGAAATTATAACCATTCTTGAGCACGAGGCACAATCTAGTGCTCTTTTTAAACAAAAACACCAGGTAAGAAAATCCCCTTCGAGGAGACAGAATTATGTCAAAGCATGTGTAATGAGACTGAGGTGTTGCTTATAGGAATTCACTTAGTACAAGAACTATTTTTCTAGAATACTATTAGTAACTCAAAACAAAACACACGTCTTGTCCAAAGATGGAAACACGCCCCTGTCAGTGGATGGGCTTTGAGCTGTATTCAGGGATTGTCACACTGGCCTTTGCGGATGGGCTTGTGGGGGCTAGGTTCTAATCTTCCCAATTAGTGAATTCACTGAGCTGGACAAATTAGGACTACCCCATTAGTTTGCTATGAAGACCTGACTTTCTCTTCTGTGAACTCGGCTCCCCAACTATCATAGTAATTGACTAAATGGTTAATTTAATTTAAAAAGATACATGTTTCTTCATTTTTTTTCAAACATGGGTGTGTGTTCCATATGTACACATCTGTATATAAATGTATAAAATGTCATATATATGTATTTATATGTATGTGTGTATATATTATTTTACATATATATATTTATATTTAATTGTATATTGTATTCATCGGATAGTTTTGACTATCTCAGTCCCTGCATTTCCATATGAATTTCAAAGTCACCTTGTTAGTATCTATAATCAATGTCTCATGAGATATTTTTTTTCCACTCTAGGAAGAGATATGCTTAAACAAGTAGAAAACTCTAGAAATGTGTTTGGAGTGAAAATCATTTTTCTTTGTCTCATTTTTAGTAAGTAGATCTGTATGCAGAGCAGTCTCCTACTGAGTGTTCCAGTTAATTGACTTATTTAGTTGGCTGTAATAAATGAACCTATCCATCAGAGGAGGGTGAAACTAACATACAAAAGGGTTTGCCACTTCATTAATTGAAATAGATTCATGAGAGGAAGGCAGAACCATTAGTAGAAAGAGCAGAGATTATCTGAAATGAGTCAGGCAAATAAAGCAAATTACAAAGCCTTGATTAACTTCAATGTTCTCACCTTCAGATAAAGATGATAATACCTGAGTTGTGACCTTGTAGGGATATTAGGTCTTAATAGCATGTAATATGTTCTCTGTACCTGGTATCATTATTATTATAGGTAGTGAAGCCACAATAATTATACCACCAAACCCTATTCAATAACTTCTCATGATACTGCATAAAGATTGTCTTTCATTTTGAAACAGGGTATCGTTTTTTTAACATTTCCAAATTGCTATAATCTTTGCATAAATAATATTTATATTATTAATAATAAATATCAGTAATATGTTGTCACAGTTTTAAACTGTTACTCTTTCATTTTGTAAGTCTTCAAAAAGAAAAAGTGTGTCCTTATTCTGTTTTGCCTAAAGAAACTAAAAAAAGCTGCTCTTAGTGTTCACTTCCAAATAATCAAAAATGACATCGAAATGAACCATTTTAAATGTTTTTTTCAAAGCAATAGAGGATGTTGAAATGCAAATGGTGTGGATTTACATTAAAAATGATGCTCTACTTTGGCCAGGCAGGATAATGTCTGTGCCTTCTACCTCACAAATGACTACATGGCAGGCTCCGATGTGGACCTGTGCATCACCTCTGCTTCTTGTCTTGTAAAGGTGTGATGGTTGCAAGTTTTCCTGGGCAAGTTTTCCACTGGATTGCTTCCTTTTTTGATTAGGATCTAGAGTCCCTATTTCATTATTTAAGGCTGATAGCTTGTAAGCCTCAGGAAATTCAATGCGATAAATTTAGGATACACGCATGATACAAATATGCTGCACCTGACTCGGTAGTGATATGGTCTTAAGTTAATTTAGTCAGATTAAAACCTGATACGTAGCATGATTTCATGATTGTTCTCTCAATAGACCATAGGCTTACTAACTAGTTGGAAGAAGGCAGACACTAGGCAAGTAATAATTTTGATGCTCTGCCTTTCTTAATAAGATGTGTATGAAATATTAAAAAAAAAAACTTACGTGACACGTAAATGCTTTGAAAAGCACTGACTTCAGCATTTGCTTAAAACTGAGCTCCTTTGAAAAGCAATGTTCCCCTGTACTTTTGGTTTGACTTATTGCTGATGGAACATTTAAAATCTACATAATGTTATTATTTGCAGTGGTGACTCTCTTTCTTACTCTTTTAAATATTTTGTGTGTTTCTTTTTTCTTGTAGGAGCTGTTAGCTTGTCAGGAAAGCTGTAAGAAAACCTTGACTGTAATTGAGAAAGGCAGTCATAGTGTCCAGAAGTTTGTGACCTTGAGCAATGTGTTAAAGCATTTTGATCAGACAAAGCTACAAAGACAGATTACAGATGTTCATGTTGCTTTTCAGGTAATTTGTTCTATTTGATTTAAAGTCTTAAACAGAGAAAAATACAGAGAGTGAGGACAAGGCATTGCCTACTCTTGTAGTCTTGCCTCACCTATGGGCATTTGGAATCCGCTCTTTTTACTACATCTTTTTAAAAATATTAATCTAATACTGGAAAAAGTTAATCATTCTCATCCTAATGAAATGTCTTCCTTCCAAGTGTCTTTTAAAATCAATAATACTCTCTAATAAAATGATGCTTTTAGTAATGTGAAAGCACATTATGATTATTTTTTACATCAAGAATATGGTAAAGAAAACTGGAGATTGGAAGAAGCATGTGGAAACCAATAGTCGTTTGATGAAGAAATTTGAGGAGTCTCGAGCAGAGTTGGAAAAAGTGCTACGGATTGCTCAGGAGGGCTTGGAGGAAAAAGGGGATCCAGAAGAACTGCTGAAGAGACACACTGTGAGTCCCCCCTGAGTGGGATCTCTGAGCTGAAAAAACTTATGTGACGTCCACTTGTATGGATGGGCAGTCTTGAATGAAAAATTGTGAAGGACATTCCAATGCAACACAGGGAGGGGAAAGAGGGGCTGAGTTGGGAAGGCAGTAATGTTTCAGGAGTGAGATCCAAAGAAATGGAGGATGAAAAAACTTCAAGAGCAGTTGACTAGCTAACCTATAAATTGACCTTTATAAAGCCCCTAGAATAGTAAGAGTCATAGGATAATTTTGGCTGTTAAGTTAGAAATTCATCATTCAAACCAGAAACTCTTACATAAGTAAAAATTCTTTTATATAGATAACATAAGGTGAATGGTGATGTCCTTTGTGCTCATTTTATAGTATAAAGATCATATCCCTCAAAGTCTGGTATGGCTTATTCACAGTTGTCCCGAGTGTGGTGATGCCATCATCAGGCTTCTCCTCCTTGTTTAATTACATCAGTACTGAGAACACTAGTAAGGCATGAAATTGTGTGTGGAGTTGCCTAGAACTCTGAGAACGTGTGTTCTGAAATTTCTGTGGAAATTTCCTGAAATTTCAGTGGAAAATTGTATAACCCACCCTTTCAGATGATGACTGCAATGCCTTCCTGATGCAACTGGCTAGACATAGGGTTGATGTTTATGACCACAAAACACAAACCACCTCAGTTTGTTCACCTCTGCAGTATGGTGATTTCTATTTTTGAATTACTGTTGTTTAAAAGTATCCCTGCAAATGCACTACCGTGTCTGTGGGACCTATTTACATGTGCATGTGCATATATATCACCTTAGTCTGCTCAGGCCACCACAACAAAACACTATACACTGGTGGCTCAAACTGCAGAAATTTATTTTCTCACAGTTCTAGAGGCTGGAAGTTTGAAATCAGGGTGCCAGTGTGGGGGTTCTGGGGAGGGCCTTCTTCCTGGCTTGCAGATAACTATCTTCTTCCTGTGTCCTCACGTGACACACAGAGTGTATAGCAGTGGGTTCTTTGGTGTCTCTTCTTATAACAGCACTAATCTTGAGGTTTCACCCTCATGACATCATCTAAACCTAAGTGTCTCCCAAAGGCCCCACCTCTAATTGCCATGACATTTGGGGTTGGGTTAGGGCTTCAACATGTGAATTTGGGAAGGACACAATTCAGTCTGTATCTTGTGTGCTCATGTGTGCACATGGGTGAGTGTGACAATGACTCACCATGAGCCACCAGGGCTTGGAATGCATTTCAGTTAGGGAATGAGCAATTATTAGGCTCAGTCCTGGCTTCGACTCTGCTTTTTTGACTCAACCAAAGAGGAACCAAAAACTCTGTCACTGTTGAATCATGGTTTTAAGATCTCCCACTGAGCTTTCAGAATAGACTACCAAATTTGAAAATTGCAAAAATAATTTTTTCCTAAAGATGAAAAGTACTGAGCTAGTCAGTGGTCTGGTGGTTAAAGTGGCTGGATCCCACATGACCACTGCAAGGTTCAAGTCCTAGCCTTGGCCTCTTGAAAAACATGTTGGACATATGTGTCAAAATCCCAAGAGGAGAATGGAGGAAAAGGAATTGCAGTGTGGCCATTGCCCCAACGGGGTGCTTTCTCACTTTCTCTCTCTCACTCTCCTCTCTGTCTCTCTCAAGTAAGCTCATAAGAGTAAAGCAAATTTTGAAAACGAAAGAGAAAGAAAAATAAAAAGTACTAGTTGAATTTCAGATGTAATGTTTCTAACTCAAAACTGCACATGCTTATAGTTTATCTATTAATAAAAAAATTAGTAGTTGCCCAGAAGTCTTGAGGAAGGCAGTAGTTGGCCCAGAGGATTGTTTAGAGGCATGTTTAGAGACATGATAGTTTGATGCTGCCTCATATTCTGTCCAACACTCTTCCCACCTTTCTCTCTCGCTCTCTCTCTATGTCAGGAGTTTTTCACTCAGCTGGATCAGCGGGTGCTCAATGCTTTCCTAAAAGCTTGTGATGAGCTCACCGATATCCTCCCTGAGCAGGAACAGCAAGGCCTGCAAGAAGCTGTTAGAAAGCTCCATAAGCAATGGAAGGTGAGTCAGGACAGAAGGGGAGCAGTGTGTCATGACCAAGGAAGGGCAGGAGGGTGTTAAGGCCCAACCTAGAGGTTCACGGAAAGTCACCGTGGTCACCTCTCCCATTAACAACAGCAGTACTGAAAAGTAAAGCATGGTACAGTATGATAGCACTTTGTTATTTCTATATTTGCATCAGTTTTATTATGCTATAGAGGACTCTATTTTTGCTGTTTTCTGAGTTTTGGAAGGAAGGGGTAGGAATGACTAGAGCATTTACCTCATTCAAGCAACATTTAGCACACTCCTCTTAGATAAGTCGACTATGTTATGTGTATCATTGATATTACAAATATATATATATTTGTATATATATTTGCTCTCCTTGAAGACTTTATCATCTAGTTTATAAGGGTATGATATAAAAAATATAAATAAAACATTTGTTGTTTATGGATTCAATGATGAACAAAGCATAATCCTCTTCCCACAAAGTTCAGTAAAGGAGATAATTAGCTGCAAGAATGAAAGTATAATATATAATAAGTCCAAAAATATGCAGGTAATGTATTTGGGAAAACTTGGAAAGAGGGAGGTGTACATACTTGAGACTGGAAAACTGAATGAAGTAATTCATTTTAGCTGGGACTTTAAAGCAGATCAGAAATGTGAGGTTAAATAGAAGAATGCCACAGCCTCAGTGAGAATAGAGGAAGCAGAGAACCTGCAAGTAGGGCATCCATGGAGAATGGTCTGACTGTCAAGGGAGAGTTCTGGGAGACAAGGCTGGGCCTGTCAACTGGAAACCACTTCAGAATTTGTCTGTCTGATTCTGGAAGAAGCTGCAGTATAATGAAGACCCAGTGAAGCTGGTTTTCCTGAACTAGGGTGGAGGAGCTTGACCCCAGCTGCAGGTGCTATCAGGAGGTGACAATGGAGGGTTGATTGTGTATGTTATATGCTGGGATGTTGGGGTTTGGAAGATTAGCAGATAAAAGTCTCTCCATCACGTTGTGTTCCTTTCTGGATTTTTAACAGTGACACAGACTAAAAAATCTTCACTGCATATGGAAAAAGACAGTTAAAGAAATCTCTTTTATACTTGCTAAATTTGAAAACGTGAGCATCTCATGAAAAAAATAATTTCTACATCCTAGCTTTCTAAGCTGTCTTTGAAGCTTAACATATCATAATGTATTATGGAATAGAGACTGTAAGTGGAGATAGTATTTTATTGCACACACACATACACACACACACACACACACACACACACACACACACAAACTCTCTAGAGTATTCTAGAGTATTGTCTGTCATAGTCTTTCCATGGTCCCATATCTCATTTCCTCGTGAGTTATCTTTGAATTCTGCCTGAAAGGTAATCTTTTTAAATGCTATAGGATACAAGTGGGCTAAAATTAATAAATTTTAGGACTAAAGGTAATAGTGAAGCTTATGCTTATAATTAAAAAGAATGTGAAAAAAGTAATGTGTTGTTTGAGTTCTTGTTTACTTATCTTCTTAACACAGAGCCTGAAGGAAAGAGGATATGGCAGGTGATCAGCAATCCTGGCTTATTTAATTTTGTTTTATTACTTTTTGTTTTTCCTGATAAGTTTTTTCATGTTTCCTTTATGAAGTTGGTGTAATATCTGCTCCTTCTACCTCACAAGGGTGTCAGCTAAATCAAAAGTGTTGTGTGCAGGGAAAGGGGATGTGGCTCCAGTGCATGACTTAAATCCAGGTTTGAACCAAACTGTTGTATGCACAGCAGGGCCTCAATGATCTCATCTCTGAAAGAGGCACATTAACACTGTGTGGAGCTGCTGTGAGAATTCTGTAGGGTAATTGCCATGCAAACATGAACCCACTGTAGGCAGAAAGGATTTACTGAGGTCTTAGTATTTAATAAAGTATAAAGTAGAGAGCCTAAGAGTAGACAACAGTGATGAAATAACCTTGCCTCTAAAACAATTATTTTATGTTTTATTTTTTCCACTTCAGTTAGAAATGTACATAATTAGGAACGTATCCTGTTTTTCTGAATCTTCTTATGGTATATAGGACCTTCAAGGAGAAGCTCCTTATCATTTGCTTCATCTGAAGATTGATGTGGAGAGGAATAGATTCTTAGCCTCTGTAGAAGAATGCAGGACGGAGCTGGATCGAGAGACCAACCTGGTGTCCCAGGAAGGCAGTGAACAGATTATTAAAGAGCACAGGGTATGTCTCTCATACCATACCATTACCTACAGGCCATAGCTGATATTTCATTTGGGGTCTGAAAAAAGAAAATAGAAAATTGGACTACCCTTCATTGGTAGTCCACATGGGGATCTTCCTTTGGTTTTTCTATGAAAATGTAGGAAGTATTATATGACTTCTCATGGGGATTATAAAAATGCCTGTTGTTCATTAGATATTTTTCAGTGACAAAGGTCCTCATCACCTCTGTGAGAAAAGGTTACAGCTCATTGAGGAACTGTGTGTGAAACTCCCAGTGCGGGATCCGGTTCGGGATGCACCTGCAACCTGTCACACAGCTCTCAGAGAGCTCAGAGCTGCCATTGACAGCACCTATGCAAAGCTTTTGGAAGACCCTGACAAGTGGAGAGACTATACCAGCAGGTAGTCTTGAGTTGCCTCCAGACAAGGAGAAGGTCTATCTTAATTCTGTTAGTTGGAGACACAACAAGAAATGGCATACATTTCATTTTATGCAATTAGGAAAATCAGATTGTGTGGCCTTACCCATGTTCTTGTACAAAATCTTTCAGTTAATAAAAAGAATGGGGGAGGGGGCCAGCAGGTGGTGTAGTGGTTAAGGCATTGGACTCCCACATGGTCACCCACAGTTTGAGTCCCAGACCCAGTGTTTTAAAACTCATGCCAGGTTGGGACCAGCAGATAGAGTAATGGCTATGTTGCTGAACTCCCATGTAGCCAACCGTGGTTCAGGTCCCGGAGCCAGTGGCTTAAATTCACGCCGGATGTATGTGTGTGTGTGCCCAAGATCCCAAGAGGAGAATGGAGAATTCATGTGTTCCATGAATCACACCCGTGGGGGTGATTTCTTGCTTTCTATCTCTCTGTCTCTCTCTGACTTTCTGGTAAACGCACATGCCCTATAGCAAAAACCTCTCCAGAAAAAGAAAACTCATGCCAGACAAGTATGCATGCATGCCCAAAATCCTGAGAGGAGAATGGAGGAGGATTTACAACATAACCATCTTCTCTGGGGGGTTTTTCACTTTCCCTCTCTCTGTGTCTCTGGAAAGTACACATGACCTTTAGCAAAAAATCTCTCAAAAATAAAAGTTTTAAAAATTCAAAATAAAAAGAATAAGCTGGTCTTATAACCTAGTTGGATTCCACATGGCCCACCATGGTTCAAATCTCAGTCTCAGCAGCTTGAAAATACTCCAGGAGTGTGTGTGTGTGTTTGTGTGTGTGTATGTCCAAAATCCTGACAGGACAGGGAAATGGAAGTGAAGGGATTGTGGCATGACCACACCCCACTGGGGAGGTGCTTTCTCCTTCTCCTTCTCTCCTTCTGGTGTTTCTCTCTGGTGAGCACACTTACCCTCTGACCATGTCGTGTGCCACAGAGATGTACCATGATGGAAAGTACATTAAAAATAAAATAAATAAAACAAATGGAAGAATGTGTTTGGGTCAGAATTTGGATCAGAGAGGGACTTTATTTTCAAGTGACCCAGCTTATATATCTTTTGAGGCAGAGCGAGCTGATTTCTTTCTCCCCGATTTCCTCATACCTCCAATGGAGGGCTTCTAACTCTTTGGGTCAGAGTCTCACTCTGCAGGGACATGTGCGGTCCCTGTCTTCTCTCCAGAACTCAGGCCCTGGGCCACACCTTTTCCCTCTACTGAGCTCCCTTAAGTAACAGAGCACAGAGGTGGCCCCCCACTGCCCTAAGCTTAATGTTAAAGAAAATTTCCAGAAAATCTTTCAATCAATTTGTAAATCACTTGATTGTTAAATTTTTGTGAGTGAATTCAAAATAGAAAATGTATTCTAGCCATTCTGATATCTTCTTCGCTTCATAAGAAACTGTTCGGGTTATTTCAGGTTTTTTGAGTTGTCATCTTGGATATCCACAAAGGAAATGCAGTTGAAGGGGATCCAGGGTGAAGCTATCAGTACTGCCAACCACGGAGAGGTTAAACATGTTGTAGATGTAAGTTCTGGACTACTGTTTTCTAGAGGAAAATTTCCAATTAAAAAATAATAATAATGTTAGACTATCTTACTTTTTGTTTTTCTTTCTGGAAATAAGTTGTGTGCCCAAAAGTTTTCTTAAAAAAATAGTCTGCACATATTTTCCCCTAGTGAGTCAACGGTAGCTGCTCTGACAGTTAGTCACGCTCGGTGGTGTCTTTAATGCATGTTTAGCTAATGGGGATTCCTGAGTGGAAAATTGATGCATGGGTATATAACACAGCAGAGATTTAAGAATTTTGTCACAGAAGACAGGAGTACCATATACTTTCATATAATATATTTTCAGCTGTCCAAAAATCAGGTCACAGAGAAAACAGGGAATTGGACCAGGTCTCTAAGCGTCCTCTCCACATCACAATTCAGGCTCGTTCATTGCAGCCTGTGAGCATGGTGACGGCTTGGTCAAGCCAGCCAGGGAGAAAGAGCCTCAGGTCTGAGCATGGCTTGTGCTCCATGAATCACACCCCTCAACTCTCCCCCTGGTAGCTTGGTTCTTAGTTTTTAGACTTACATTGTTAAGAGATTCTTTTATCTTTCAGCATTTTTAACCCCTACAAGTTACAGAGCTGCTGTCAAAGAGAATATAGTTCCTTTCTGTTATACTCCCTAAGTTTCACTTTTTAAAAATTAAATTATATAATACCTTCAAGTGCTAGAGGTACTCACTAATGTCATTGTATACACATAGGGGATCTATATTTACTACTGGTTACTGTTATAGTACAAAAACAACTCACATCTTAGAATGAAGAGGTTGTTTTTCCCTGGAACCCACTGCTTTCTGGGCAGTATGCATATGCCCTGAAAAATCTGGGAGTAGCATGAGTAACTGGAAACTTTGCCCCTGTGTAACCCCGGGATTGGTGTAGGAGGAACAGGTGGCACCCCCCCCCACACACACACACACTAGCACTCTGTCAGTCACCAGCCTTATATGGCTGGAAGCTCAAAGATGTTTTCATCATCAACTTGGCCCATAACCCTTCCTTCCTGAATTACAGCTATGCTCCTATCTATGCATCTGAATATATAAGGTATTGAATTCTAAATACTAACAAAAATGAGGCAGAAAATGTAAGCTAATGAAATTAAAATAAATCTTCAGAATGTCCGTAGCAATATTCAATAAAAGAAATCTTCAACAAAACAAAGCAGCTAACTAAAAAGACAGGGGCTCTCACCCACCCCCAAAAAAATACCATGTTCCTTCAGCTGTCAAAAAGTTAGATAACAACACCTAGGTATAATTCTCAACTTTAGTGTCCCATATTTTTCTGTAGTACCTTTAGAATCATCTTTACTGGGATCAATAAAATAATTATGAGGGTAATTTTTTTCAAATTTATTTATTACTTTCTTTAAAGAGAGATATAGACAGGCACCCCCAACAGGGTCTGTATTCCGTAACCCACTTCTGGCCTTAGCTAGCCTGGATCATGGTCATGTGTATGCTCAGCATGAACAGGGAGACCTCAGGATGCAAACACAGGACCTTCCGTATGGATCCAATTTTGTGTTACCACAGAACCACAAACTAGTAATTTTTGAGTATAGACAGCACTGATTTCATACATCAGGTATTGACCTTGGGAATGTTTTTTTTTTTTTTTTCACTTGCAGGCTTCTGTTACCGATGTGTACAAAGTTAAATGAGCAGGCACCCTCTTGGTGAGCGACTGTCTGGCTCTCCTACCTAAACTTTTTCATCCTTTTTGGGCTGAGCCCTTCACTGCAGGAAAGTTATCATTTGTAATTGTACTCAGTTCATAAAAAGTGTTCTTTTATTCCAGGAAATAAGAAGTGGTGTTACTCAGAAAGGCGAGACTCTCAGCTGGCTGAAATCCAGGCTTAAAACTTTGATTGAAGTTTCTTCTGAGAATGAAGCCCAGAAGCAAGGGGATGAGCTTGCAAAATTGTCAAGCTCTTTCAAGTCCCTAGGGACTCTGTTGTCCGAGGTATATGGCTAATGCACATGCTAAGCAGACAGTCTGGTGGGGGGGAGGGGGGAGGACCTGGGAGGTTCTCTTTCTTTTGGTTTTCGTTAGCAAATAATTTTATAAAGAAACTGTAGTTGAAGCAGAATAGTGATTATATTTTATTTCTATGAACATGTGGGGAAAGATTGAGTTGGGTGCTTAAATTATGGTCAGGGCAGCTAGATTTGTTAATTCAGGTTAGTGACCTATATCCAAAGTACAAAACTCATCAAATCGACAGTTTTTCACTCTTGCTAAAAATATCGGTGGTTTACAGGTGGTTTAAGCTTACCATAGAGATTAGAAAAAAGGCTTGAGGTTCAGACAATCCAGGTTGGAGCTTAAATCTGATTCCTTACTATCTATGTGACCTTGAGCTTGTCATTTTGTGTGTGTGGGTGGATGGGTGGGGGTGTTGCCATATGGCATGTGCACATATCCTTTAGTAAAACTAACTAAATAAATAAAGTTCATATTATTTATCAGTATTTGAAGTTTGACATACACACATGTATGTATGTATCTCCATATAATCTACCTTATTGATTATATTGTTTTAGTCTCCATTTTCCTTCAATTCATTTTTGTTTCTTGACTTGTTTTATACACAGGATGGTGTTCCTCTTACTAGTTATGGTTTTTATTTATTTCTGCTTGCAAGTCATTGTGCTGGTTTATAAAGTAGATATACCTTTGTCTGTCTCTTTACTGGCACACACAGATATTATAGCTGCTATATCTTCGTCAGAATTGATGAATGTTTGCCTGAATTCTATTTTGTCTGATATCAAGATCAAAGTTCTCATTTAGAGCTTAGAGTTTTAGCAGCTAAATCACTTTTGATCATTCGTTTTTGGTTTGCTTGCTTGTTTGTTTTGTTTTTAATTACCAGAGGGCATGTGTACTCACAGAGAGAGAGAGACAAGGGTGGTAGGGAAGAAAGCACTTCTCTCCCTGCAGTGAATGATCATATTGCAATTCCTTCTCTATTTCTCCATCCTGTTGGGATTTGGGACGTGCACACATATGTACCTGGCCTGATTTTCAAGCCTCCAGATCCAAGATTTGAATTACCATTAGCCATGTGGGTTCCAGTTCCTTTAACCACTTTTTAAGATTTTGGCCATAGGGCATGTGTACTTGCTAGAGAGAGACAGAGAGAGGGAAAGCAAGAATTCACTCCCTGGAGGGGATGACTGTGCTGTAATATTTTCTTTTCCACTCTACTCTTCGATTTTGGACATGGATGCACATGTGCCCAGTGTGATTTTCAAGTCACCAGGTCCAGGAATTGAACCATGGTTGATCATGTGGGAATTCAGCATCTTAACATTATACTATGTGATTATCTGCACCTTTCATATTTTAATCCAAGTAGATATGCTAGAGACTCTAGTGGTGAATTTAAACCCAAAATACTCTGAACTGCTTGAGATTTTAGTTTGATGTGAGGATTTTGATATATAAATTGCAATTATCTTAAGAATTTTTGACAAGTTGAAAATAGAAATATGATTCACCAAATTTTGGAACTTAAGCCATTTCAATCCTTTGGTAGCCATCACTCATAGCAACAGTTAAGTTTAGTAAGCAGCAACTACTATTCTTTAAATGAAAATTTGACATTAATCTCTTCTTTGGTCAAGAATGTAAGAGTAAAATGGCTGTCTAAAAGTTAGTGTATATGAAAGTGATCTGTGAGCCAAGATCTAGCAAACAATTTAAGTCACACCAATAAACAATTTGTAATATATTTTGTCCCACAAAACAAAAATCACTTGGCAGCCTATAATGAGAAGTGGTTAATCTCCCTAGCATTATACCAAGCATTTTATCATTTGTTTTATCTACCAAGTGTTTTCACACACTGGCCATGGACTTAGAGCAACAATCTCTAACAAATGATTATACAGCTAGTAATTTATTGCACACTCATCTATCTTAAACTTCTAT
>NW_006159444.1:4205799-4217845 GCF_000334495.1 Tupaia belangeri chinensis
AGCTGCTATATCTTCGTCAGAATTGATGAATGTTTGCCTGAATTCTATTTTGTCTGATATCAAGATCAAAGTTCTCATTTAGAGCTTAGAGTTTTAGCAGCTAAATCACTTTTGATCATTCGTTTTTGGTTTGCTTGCTTGTTTGTTTTGTTTTTAATTACCAGAGGGCATGTGTACTCACAGAGAGAGAGAGACAAGGGTGGTAGGGAAGAAAGCACTTCTCTCCCTGCAGTGAATGATCATATTGCAATTCCTTCTCTATTTCTCCATCCTGTTGGGATTTGGGACGTGCACACATATGTACCTGGCCTGATTTTCAAGCCTCCAGATCCAAGATTTGAATTACCATTAGCCATGTGGGTTCCAGTTCCTTTAACCACTTTTTAAGATTTTGGCCATAGGGCATGTGTACTTGCTAGAGAGAGACAGAGAGGGGGAAAGCAAGAATTCACTCCCTGGAGGGGATGACTGTGCTGTAATATTTTCTTTTCCACTCTACTCTTCGATTTTGGACATGGATGCACATGTGCCCAGTGTGATTTTCAAGTCACCAGGTCCAGGAATTGAACCATGGTTGATCATGTGGGAATTCAGCATCTTAACATTATACTATGTGATTATCTGCACCTTTCATATTTTAATCCAAGTAGATATGCTAGAGACTCTAGTGGTGAATTTAAACCCAAAATACTCTGAACTGCTTGAGATTTTAGTTTGATGTGAGGATTTTGATATATAAATTGCAATTATCTTAAGAATTTTTGACAAGTTGAAAATAGAAATATGATTCACCAAATTTTGGAACTTAAGCCATTTCAATCCTTTGGTAGCCATCACTCATAGCAACAGTTAAGTTTAGTAAGCAGCAACTACTATTCTTTAAATGAAAATTTGACATTAATCTCTTCTTTGGTCAAGAATGTAAGAGTAAAATGGCTGTCTAAAAGTTAGTGTATATGAAAGTGATCTGTGAGCCAAGATCTAGCAAACAATTTAAGTCACACCAATAAACAATTTGTAATATATTTTGTCCCACAAAACAAAAATCACTTGGCAGCCTATAATGAGAAGTGGTTAATCTCCCTAGCATTATACCAAGCATTTTATCATTTGTTTTATCTACCAAGTGTTTTCACACACTGGCCATGGACTTAGAGCAACAATCTCTAAAAAATGTTTATACAGCTGTTAATTTTTTGCACACTCATCTATCTTAAACTTCTATATAAACATTTTTAAATATCTAGATTTTTATTGACAATCACCCATCATACTAAGAGCCAGAAAGATCTCAAAATAATAATAAAAAGTAGCAGTCAACAGCTGTCAAACCAATATCTTCATTTGCTAATTAATCACTTAGTGAAAGCCAAAGAAGGGGAATAGAGAAGAACAGACATTCTGTTTATGTACAGATTTGTAGGAAAAGATTGATTTGGCACATTCATTCCTTTCCTTTGATAATAATTCATTTAATATTTACATGAGTGCTAAACACAAGGTATTTGCAATTGTCTAGTATAAGAAAAAAAAGTCTGTGGGAAGAGTCACAATATGTAAATCACCAGAGCTGGTGATTTATGTTGAAATTGGGAGTTCGTGGTTTTCACAGGGTCTTACATCTGCTTATTTGGAGAACAACAATCCCCAGATCCCCTTGGACCAACTCAGATCAGAAGAAGCTCAGAGAAAAAGATAAGACAAGAGTGGGAGAAACTGAGTGCTGGGAGGAACAAGTTGGGTCCTAGACCCAGCAGCTTGAAAAACATGCCAGACACATGTGTGTGCATGACCAAAATCCTGTGTAGGAGAATGGAGAAAAAGCTATCATGGTTTGGTCTCTCCCTAGTGGGTGATTTCTCACTTTCCCTTTCTCTCTGGTGAATGCTCATGTCCTATAGCAAAACATTTAAAGAAAGAGTGGGAGAAACGGAAATGCTTCTGTGGAAGACAAATGTTAACACATAAAAATAGTCTTTGGTACAGTAAGATGGACTTTGAAAATAGAAGATATTGGCAAAACTGAAACAGGAAGCCAAAACTAGAAGAGAAAACTAAAACTTTAGGGACATGACAAGGAAGAGAATCCATTAAATCACCACAAAATTCAAAATTTATGTTGATGTTTTGTGTAGAAATAGAGAAAGTGCATTTTTTCTTTTCTGTTTATTTTACATTCATTCACTATATATCATTACAGCATATAAGATGATTTTTTCCCAACCAAAATACACTGAATATTGACCCAAAGATATTACCATACCTATTATCTTCAGCAGATAATTTCCCATTTTGTTCGTAACTGTTTTACTTCTTTCTTTTTCCCCTTGATTCCCTCCCTCTCACCTTCTGCCATTTCCCACCCTTCTCCCACATTGTCTCTGGAGCCCCAGTCCATTTTTAACAAATTCTCTTCTATTCTCTTTCCTCTCTGCATGTTTTTTTTTCATTACTTACTTTAAATAAAATGGACTGAATTTTCTTGTAAGGGAATTTTACAATTAGGTTTTAATCATTAGGTTATAATTAAAGGGTTTGTGAGAAAAAAGTATACAACATATATAATTTTACTATTTTGCCTTGATCATCAGGTGGGTTTTTAACATGGCCTAGAGTACCATACATATCAAATGAGGTCTGAAATTCCCATAAGTGACTATACGGCTTAATAATAATTGAATAAGCCTTAAAAATACATGAAAGAATAAAAGTTAAGGATCAGTGTATATCTCTCTAGTTGCTGAAATTGACTTCATACATATTTTTTTTTTAGAGATATTTTTGATATGGGGCACATGAGCTCCCTTGCCATAGGGATAGAGAGAGAGAGAGACAGAAAGTGAGAAATCACCCCCTGGAGGGATGGCCATGCCACAGTCCTTTCCCCTTCATTCTCCTTTCAGGATTTTGGGCATGCATGCACATGAACCCAGCATGAGTTTCAAGCCTCTGGACCTGGGACTCAAACTATGATCATCCATGTGGTAGTCCAGTGACATAACCATTATGCCATCTGCTGGTCCGTATACATACTTTTAAAGTATGTAAAATTAGACCTCACTGGGGAGATGTTGATCAAAGGGTACAAATTTTAAAAACAGCATAGTGACTGTGGCTAATAATATTGTATTGTCTACTTGAAATTTGCTGACAGTAAACCTCGAGAGTTCACACACACACACACACACACACACACACACACAGTAAATATGTAAGGTGATGAACGAGCTAATTAGCTAGATTGGAAGAATTATATCATGAGATTTATATATATAAACATCACGTGTACACTTAAATGTCTACTGTCAATTGTACCTCAATAAAAGATTGTATGAACTTAACTATGCAAAGTAAGATATGATATATTTTTCTCCTTTTTTTCATAAAAATGTAGGTTGAAAAGATGTTGAGCAACTTTGGGGACTGTGTCCATTATAAAGAAATAGTCAAAAGTTCCCTTGAAGAGTTAATTTCCAACTCTGAGGAAGCCCAGGAACAAGCTGAGAAGATCTTAGACACTGAAAATCTGTTTGAAGCACAGCAGTTACTTCTTCATCATCAGGTAGAAGTGCCTTTTTACTCCAATGCATTTCTGTAGAGTTGATTAATTACTGATAGAACAAAGAGATAATGAATATATCAAATTGGGTTGGAGAAGTCAGGGGGGTGGCATGGAAAGGAACCCAGTTCAATGCTTAAAAGAACTTGATATTTCTGTTTCTCTTCTGCTAAATATTAAACATTTTATACTATCCTGCAAGATAAATTCTCAGACTGAGTGATGTGGTGTTATCAAAAAGTTCTAGGAAGCCCCAGCCCAAGTAGTGCACTTCTTTATCTCCTATTTGGCAGGCTGAGGTTACTTGGGAGGCTGGGAGTGGTAGCGCACACCTGCAGCCCTAAATAGGGAGGCTGAGGCAGGAGGATTAGACGATCTTAACAAAGCAACATCCTGTCTTAAAAAAAAAGAAATTTGGGGACCAGCAGTTAGAGTAATGGATATGTCGCTGGACTCCCACGTTGTCAACCGCGGTTCGAGTCCTGGACCTGGTGGCTTAAACTCACACCGGGTGCGTGTGCATGCATGCCCAAGATCCTGAGAGGAGAAGGGAGGAGAAGAGATTGCGGTGTGGCCATCCCCTCTGGGGGGTGATTTCTCATTTTCTCTCTCTCTGTCTCTTTCTGTCTGTCTGGCGAGCGCACACTCCCTATAGCAAAAACCTCCCCAAAAAAAGAAAAAAAAAAGGAAATTTGAGGGAATACTGTGATTGAATTAGCTATGAAAGCCTATATAAAACAGGCTTAATTGTCCTTTTCATAACAAAGGATAGACGAATTGCTTTGTAATTGAGATCACTATTCTTTTGTTATCACATTAAAATTTTCTCTTTACAACTTTGAACACTTTACTTTAGGAAATTATAACTTACATGAAGTGCCAGTTCTCACAAAGAGTTAGAGCTGGAAATAAAGAGATTTGTATACATATGTCAATAATAAGCAGTTCTAATCAACTTAATTCCTACCAGTAGAGCAGGGAATTAAAATATACATATTAAAATAGGCACATAAATGGAACATATTACTAATCAAACTCAATATAAATAGAAATATGATTCAAATTGATTTTTAAAGGAAGACTGGATTTTTTTTGAAAAATTATTTTTAAATTAGACCAGCTCCATGGCACAGTGTTAGCATGCTGCTTAGAAGGCTGATCCCACATGGTGACCAAGGTTGGAGTCCCTGGCCTGGTCAGCTTAAAACACACAGATGTGCATGTGAGGGCCCAAGAACAAATAGACTGGAGAGAGGATTAGAGGAAGTGGATCAGAGTGTGACCAGATCCTGTGGAGGGTGTGCATCTCTCTCACTCTCATGTGTATATGTCCTACCAGAATTAAAGAATATAAAAAGTATCTATGAGCAAGAAGGACTGAGAGAGTGAGAGATAGGTACAGCACACCCAACAGAGCTTGGTGCCACAATCCACTCCCACCTCCAGCCAGTCCCTGATCAGAAGCACTCCTGCCAGTGCCTGGCATACTCAGAGGAGTTTTTAGTTCACATATAGAGACCCATGGGATTTTTCTCAGAGACCATTGAATTTAACCACTGTGGCACCAAATAAAATATTTTAATGACAAAATTCTAGCTAGCTAATGTGTAGAAAAATGCTGGCTAATTTTATGTATAACTTATAAAATGTACATTGTATGAAAAGTGGAAAGTATGTAAAATAGTATCCTGAAGTCTTCATAATTTACTTAATAATTATGAAAAGGGTATGGGAGCAGAAACTCAATGTTTGGTGCTGCACTGCTCTCAGCTATAAAATTCCTTATGTTTCTACCTACTTCATTAGAGAAATATATGGCCATAGATATTTATATTAATATTTTTAAACTTGGTTCATATTTCTTGGACTAAATACTTGTTTATAGACATATGTTTATTTTGTGGAAAATTCATAAGTTGTGTATTTGAGATCTATATGCCATTCATTCGAAGATTACACTTCACTAAACAGTTTAAAACACAACTTTCCTCAAAATATCTCAGCATATTAATAACTCTGAATATACTCAAAGAGTAAACCTATCTTTTTTTGAAGAATTATTTTATTTTTACTCATTGTCATTTTTTTAAAAAAAACTTTTTTTTTTGAAGTTGACCAGAGAGAGACAGAGAGAAAGAAGGAAAGTGAGAAAGCAAGCTGCCAGGTCCAGGTCTTGAACCACTGTCAGCCATATGGGAGTCCAGGTGCCTTAACCACCACACCACCTGCGGGCCCCTTCAAAGAGTAAATATCTTAATATTAGCATTTTCTTTTCAACGTAATTTTTTTTTGGAGAGGTTTTTGCTATAGCGCACGTGCGCATGCCAGAAAGACAAAGAGAGACAGAGAGACAGAAAGTGAGAAATCATCCCCCAGGGGAGATGGTCAAGCCGCAATCCCTTCTCCTTCATTCTCCTCTTGGGATCTTGGGCACGCACACACACGTGCCCAGCATGAGTTTAAGCCACTGGGTCAACTCGAACCACGGTCAACTACATGGGAGTCTAGAGACATAGCCATTACGCTAACTGCTGGTCCCTCAACATAATTTTTTAAAAATGGATTTAGGACTTTATTTTTGTAGATAGAATATAATAGTAATTTATTTGTAAGAAGAATCATATTAAATTTGTTGTTTTACCACATTCTTTCTGGAATACTACATGTTCTACAAATCTGGACACAACTAAAACACTAACGCCAAAACTTTTAGTGTTTACCATTAAAAACATAAAACATTTATAAATATTGGCCATCTTTGACTAATACGGAAGCGTCCCCATTACTATTTTGACTGTTCCTCTTCAATTTAAAATAAAATTCGGGCTCACGCTGCATGTGTTCAGCTGTACCTCTGGTAAGTGTGGGTGTTTATGTCTCTGTTTAGCTGCTTAGAAAGTAAAATTTATATCCATCTGTTGAACAAACGCTTTCAGCAACAGACAAAGAGGATCTCGGCAAAGAAGAAAGACGTGCAGCAGCAGATTATGCAGGCTCAGCAAGGAGAGGGCGGGCGGCCTGGTCCTGGCCCAGAAGAGCTACAGAAGCTGGCCAGCACCCTGGACAGCGTGGAGCGCAGCAGGGAGCGCCAGGAGCGCCGCATCCAGGTGGGAGTGGATTTCCGGCATTGCAACAGTCATAAGCTGCGTGACTTCCGGGTCCAGTAACCTCAGGAGAAAACGTTGTTTCCGCCTGTGATGATCCAGCACTGGGCTAAGCACGAATGTTCCCTGCATATCATCGCATCACCCTTATGACATGGGCTCACTTTCCAAGTGCAGATGTTTAAGAGTTTGAGCTCAGTGAACAGTAGCAAAGCCAGGATTTTGTTCACATTTCTCTGAATCCAGAAATTTGATAATATCGTTTCAATTTTCCAGGACGTTCAGGAGCCACACCTTTATGCCACCTTTATGGTTTATTGCTATGTTGACACATTGCCTGAGAAAAGTTCTTAGTCTTTGCCACCTGCTCATTTCTCTCTCCATCCATTGATTCATTTCTTTTTTTGAGAGCTACTCAGATGCTCTTTTCTCTTTTCTCACTTATCTACATTGTAAGTAATATCTGTGGATTTCTAGAACTTTGCAACTGACAAAATAACTTTAAAGTTACTTTATCCACGTATCATTTCTTGTAGCAGAAAACATTGAGAGCTAAAAGCATATTCTATGTAAAATTTGAACTAACAATTCACAAGAAGTTGATAATTGGCAAATGAACCATAATAAGACAATATTTCAAGGCATATTTTGGTAATTTATAACCTGATGCTGTTGTTTATTATTATTATATTTTTAATTTAGGTCACATTAAGGAAATGGGAGCGATTTGAAACAAATAAAGAGACAGTAGTCAGATACCTTTTCCAGACAGGTTCCAGCCATGAACGCTTCTTGAGTTTTAGCAGCTTGGAAAGCTTATCTTCAGAACTGGAACAAACAAAGGTATACTAATAAAACCGATGGTTTCTTGGTACTCGTTATTCAAAAATATCCTACCTATCTCTCCTTCACAAATACTACTAATCATTATTTATTTAAGCAATACTACTTATTGATAACTCATCTTTTCAATACACTGTGGAATGAAAACATGGTAGGATTTAAAGCATTGAGAACTAAGACATAAGCCAACCCTGTAGCACAGTGGTTGAGCATTGCCCAGGGAGCCAGATTGTACATGGCCAGCTGAGGTTAGAATCTTAGCCTCAGTAGCAGCACACCAGGCCACACCTAGACTGTTGTAGGGTGTTTTCTTTCTCATGTATGTGCACACATCCTATGGCATTAGAAAGGAAAATAACTGAGAGAACATTTTATGAAAGTGCGAAATCATTGGTTCCATAATGGATGTATATCTGAGGACATTGATATTTTTAAAACTTGAAGTACAAGTAGAACAGAATAGTAGCATTTGGAAGTGAGAAAAGAAATCATGAAGAGGACTGTCATGAAATATAAAGGTGCTAGGGAAGGGGATTCTGTGATGTACATCATAATGAAGGGAAGTGAATTGTAGGAAAAGTTGGACCATATAGCAAAGAATCTTGAAGAACTAGAGCATGACTTCCTAGGCAGTATAGGACTAGATTCACTGAGGTTTTTAAGGAGGAACTGTGCTTTAAGGCAATAAATTTAATCGAATGAGAGATTCAAAGATAGTTCATGGGATTAAATTAGAGAGTTACCGTACATGGGCATATGGCAGTTTACTTGAGCATTAGGTGTCAGTCAATACAGGGGACCAGGTGAAAAAGAAATGATCACACCAGGAGAGGGCAACTAAGAATAGAGAGGGAAAAGGAAAAGAAAGTTAGTGTCCAAGATCCTGAGCCTGACAGAGACAATGAGTGAGATGGGGAACTTGAAGGAAGAGCTATTGAGGTGGGGGGAGGAAGACCAACTCAGTTTTAAATTTAGTGAATTTGAGGCTCCATGGGGAATCAAGGAGATAGTATTTTGTCGGTGTGCTTGGAGAGTTTAACCTTGTAAGTTCAAACACCTTGGACCCTTAAAGCAGACCAATACTTTTGTGCAAAGCATGTAGAGTGGCACAGGCCCTGTTGACTGTCATTGCACCTGCAATGGGTACATAGAAAGGCTGAATTTCTGTAGAAGTGGGTTGACCCCATGTTGAAAAGAACAGCCTTGCACCAACTCCTTCCTTTCAGTAAGTAAGCTCTTGAACTGTTCTTTCCTTATCAGTAAAAAGCTTCTCCATCTCTCATACTGGCTTTTAATAATTTGTCCTTTTATAAACATACTGAAAAGTTTGAAGTTTTTTTAAGGCCACAGACTCAATTCTTTACAATTTTTATCAGCCATTAAATAGACCATTATTTTAATATTAATTATATTAAAATATATCAGGTATTTCTTATAAAGACCCCTGTTGGGTTCATTTTCATATCTATTTCCACCCAGAGTCCATTCAGGATTTCTGACCCCCTAGACTCCATTTGCACTAATCACCTAGGCCAGTTTAACTGCCTGAAGATGAAACAAATGTAAACATTTTCAACTTTGTATTAAAATTCTCTTTAGCCCATGATAATCCATAGTTTGGGGTTGATTTAACAAAATTAGCTAATATTTATTATACATATACTGTCTGCTGGTCTAATTATTTGGTGTTTTCCATCTTCTTTAAATCTTAGGACAATCTTAAGAAATAAGTATCACTATTAATCCTGTTGTGTAAACAAGGACATCTCAGGCACAAAGTTGGTGATAAACTAGCCCAAGATCTCTGGATCACTAGGTATAAAGGTTAAGATCCAAACCCAAAAAGTCTTCCTCTGGAGCCCACACCCTTAGCCACTGCACTATGTCATGCCAAATCTGAACCACCTACATAACAGTTTAAGCACTCTGCCACATGAGCACATTTAATCTAGAACAAGTCTTTGCTGCTTCACCTCTCTTCTTGTTATTGCAACCTTTAATTCAGTTGGTAGCTCTTGAGTGGTTGTGCTAAGGAAGAGTTATGTGAAGGAACTTCTGTACTCTTTGTGTGCCTGTGTGTGATAGGAGGTTCATTGCAATACCATGTTAACCAAAAGGCATGGTTTTACTGATGAGGAGATGAAAATCCAGAGACTGTTTCTCAGGTCACTCAGCTAGGGAAGGGCAAAATATGGTTTCTATTCTGGATTTCTCTAACGTGAGTCCATTCTTTCCTGATACATCCTGCTATCATGTCGTCTTTTTAGGACTTAGGGATAAGTACTTACGGGGTTATTCTATTTTGTTTATTTTATTTTTTTCTCAACATCATTCTGCCTTTTGGTTTCCTCTGCATAGAACTTCCTGATATATAACCCACACAGAAATCTCTACATTTACAGGTGTATAAGCATTTTCAAATATGACTTTCTCTGTGCTTTTTACTTGGTTCTTGGAAACACTAGGGAGAAAAAGCACTTTATTTTACATTCCTGAGTTTATAATGAGATTATGTGAGATTAGGCTGTGATTCAGTCTTCACAATTGAGTTTACAATGACTGCAAGGTCACATATAAGGAACGGTGGGTGCTCTTAAGGACAGAATTGGATGTTGTGGATTAGGAACTCTCATATTTTAGGGTACTATAATTCTCTATCCCATAAGCTGTACTTACGAGTGTTTGTTCTCTCAAATTGCAGGGGACTTCTCTGTGGCACTGGCATTTTTAGGATAACTTTAAGTTTTCAGTCATTAAGCTGTAATAGTATTATAGTTAACTCTATCTTCATGACATTATATAATAATTCTAGGAGATGCTTTGGGTGAGAAGCTGACTTTTAGAAAATATTTATATTGGATTTCTACATTATCTATTTAGGAGAGGATTGTCAGTGATCACAATGCCAACCCCCTGTGAGAGTCTCTTAGATGAGAAGAAATGAGACTCTAAGTTCATTTTCTTTTTTCACTCAGGATCATCATTGGGCTTACCCATTCCTAATTCCACAATTAATGTAGTTATTTGACAAAATTCATGTGACATCTAAAGTTTTCCAGTGCCTCATACATGTTAAATTTAAATTTTGAATTAAAATGATTCAGTGTCCTTAAAAATCAGTGTAGGACTGGGAACCAGCAGTTAGCGTAATGGCTATGTCGCTGGACTCCCACGTAGTCGACCGCGGTTCGTGTCCCGGACCCGGTGGCTTAAAACTCACGCCGGGCGCGTGTGCGTGCGTGCCCAAGATCCCGAGAGGAGAATGGAGGAGAAGGGATTGCGGCGTGACCATCCCCCCTGGGGGGTGATTTCTCGCTTTCTGTCTCTATGTCTCTCTCTGTCTGTCTGGCGAGCGCACGCGCCCTACAGTGAAAATCTCTCCAAAAAAAAAAAAATCAGTGTAGGACTTAATAAACCATTTTATCGTCAATTGTATGTGAGGGACGTTAAAGAGTCTAACTATAATAAGTTAACATGTTTGTGGATAAGTTAATTATTATACAATAATTCTACACAATAAACCCAAACCAGGAACCAATGGGGAAACCATTTTGGGGAGACTTGTTGGATAACTATGAACACAGATAACTGGTTGTGTATGTGGAATGAAAATTATGTAGCAAAGCATCCTTTTCAACCATATGAAAATAAGTTGGTTTTGCTGTTAAGAACAATATGACATCCACACTTGTATAACTTTCTTCATCCATCCACCTGTCTGTCCTGTGAGTTTACTTGAAGATGAGTCAAATAATAGAAAACACCCTCATAACAATTATAATAACTTTTTTCTAGGAGTTTTCTAAACGGACAGAAAATATTGCAGTCCAGGCTGAGAACCTTGTGAAGGAAGCTTCAGAGATACCCCTTGGGCCTAAGAATAAGCAACTACTTCACCAGCAGGCCAAGTCAATCAAAGAGCAAGTTAAAAAATTAGAAGACACACTTGAAGAAGAGTATGTGCTTGACAAGTCATAAACTTTCTTCTCTGAGATAAAGTTTAATACAATCTTTCCTGTATCTTGTATTCAAAACATTCTTTTCAAATCTCCAAGTGTCTGTGTGTTTCAGCATGTTTTTGAGGAAGCAACTCACAATTTAGAAGAAAGTATCATCAATACAGGAACCAATGTCCATAGCAAAACAAAAAAATATCAGGGATGTGTATTTTTGCATCTTAAACTGATTTATGTTCACAAGGAAGCCATATCTATCTAACTCTGTGGCCTTTGCTTATGGTAGAGGAAATCTAAGAAAAAACATTGAAAATCATTTTTATTATATTATTATGCTGATATTAGTTAGAGAGATACTCAGATATTTTGTTAGTGTAGATTCTAGGCCTGAATACACAGCACATAAACCAAATGTCTCCAGTTTGATGAAGCTTGTTTATGGTGCCTGAATACTCAAATTGTTACCGATTGGTATGTTGTTTCCAGAAATTAACTTCAAAAATCTATTTTATTTTTTAAATATTTAGTGTTTGTTCATTGAAAAAAAAAAGAGGTAGTAGTTTGGCCTATTGGTATCCTGTTTA
>NW_006159444.1:4219758-4249546 GCF_000334495.1 Tupaia belangeri chinensis
ATATATATATATATATATCATATAGCGAGAGAAATTTTGGGGGATAAGAATATAATAATATGGTCAATATTCTTCAGAACAGTATGGCTAAATGTGTCTATTTTAAAAGTTATTTAGTGGCAAATCAGAGATATGTCCACATATCATGCCTAATAAAAAGGACATCATCTCTAAGATGAATTTTGAGATATAAAATTTGTTTTTAATACTAGTAACACCTTGAAATTAACATTTTACATTTTACACAAACTTCAAAATTTTGTTAAATATTATATTTAAAACAAACTAAGACTTGAAACTTTGAGGACTTTCATATTAAATATGCTCCATAAATTTATGGATGTAAAACTTAAAGTTTATTAGAAAGCAAGCTACTTCTATTAAAAATACACATTTGAATCTTTACTTCGTTTAAAAATTTATAACATAACATAGCTTGCACTTCCTTTACTGTTGAGAGCATTAGGCACACACGATGTATAAATTTGAGACTGCAATACTGTTTAATTAGACAATCGATTCCATTGTATTTTCTTGATGTCTTCAAGTGCCTTTTGGTAAACAGGGACTTTTCTTTCACCTTTTTTGTTGTTGTTTGACCCAAGGACTTATGAGTTCAATGATATACTATTAATTTCATAGTCTTTTTCTAAACTTAAAGCCATATTCACTTGGTTACATTTGCATAGCTAATACAAACTGGGAATATATAGTTGAAATTTTGTTTACTAGATTTATTACAAACAGCACCTAAGTTGTTCAAAAATAGCGAGGGTGCTCATGCATAAGAGTTTATAAAATTTTTTGGAATCAGGACCACAGAATATCTATAAATAAATGAAATCATTACAAGACATAAATTGCAGACTTAGCTCTAATGATAGGAAAAGTTCTTATTTGGGAGCATAAGATTCAGAACACACACCCTTTCTTGATTTATAAAGATGCATCTATAATGATCTTTTAGCATAAAGCATCAATGTAATGTCTTCACTTTAGTAGAAAAAGGAATATGTCCATGAAAATAGGATTGTTAAAAACACTTGGCCAATATGTGGCATGGTGGTTAAGGAGCTGGATCCCACGTGACCATCTGCAAAGTTTGAGTCCTGGACAAAGCAACTTGAAAAACACACTGGGCCTGTGTGTGTGCATGCCCAAAATCCCTAATGGAGAATGGAGGAGAAGGGATTGTGGTGATTTCCCACTTTCCCTCTTTTTGTCTCTCTCCAGTGAGTGCATGCGCCCTATGGCAAAAATCTAATTTTAAAAAAAGAAAAAGCTATGTTCTCTAGAATCTAGTCTGTCATAGTTTATCAAAATCAGTCCTGGCAAAGTTTATCAAAATAAGTCTTGCCAACTACTGGTCACATGCAGAGTTTAATTGGATTATACCCAGACTCAAACCTGTTTGGAGCCAGCAATATTTAAATGCAGTGCAGATCCATTTATGGATGGGTACATAGGATAGGTGCAACCTTGTTCATTGCTTTAAGCTGAGATAGGAAGATGTGAGACCCAGCAAACCTCTCTGATTTAATGTGCATTTCTTTCCTTCTCAAATTATTTCAACTTTGAATTAGTCACAAATGTCTTCACTATCTTTTCACCTGGTGATTTATAGGAAAATGTGTTGTTGTTCTCCATTAAAATAATGCACTTTATTGATTTAATTTGGTTAATTTTAGTATTAAAACCATGGAAATGGTGAAAAACAAATGGGATCATTTTGGCAGTAATTTTGAGACCCTGTCCATCTGGATAACTGACAAAGAAAAAGAACTCAATGCGTTGGAAACTTCATCCTCTGCCATGGACATGCAGATCAGCCAAATTAAGGTGACCTGCTCACACGTTGTGTTTTAATCCATATCTAACTTTTAAGAACTTCTTTCCTACTTTTCTTCTAATGCTCTTTGGTCGCAGAACAAATCTTTCATTGCTATGTGATTCTATTAAAATTTAATTCACCTCAAATACCAAACTAAGAAGTCTTGATTGATACTGAACAACACACTTTACAGCTGAAATATGTATTAATTCATCTGACTTATGCATTTGAAGTCATTATTGTGTACAATATCATTAAAATATTTGTATTGGTTACATTATTCTTTTTCTTGATTTTGGATGAATTCAAATGGCGTGTTTTGTTGATTCATTGATACAACGTGAAATGCATTCATCCACAATTGTGCTTTGTAAGGATCATTCCTAACGACTAGCCCAAGTTTCAGTGGTCTTCACGCTCATCAACTATGAGGAAGCATTATAAAAATTACTTTCTTTAGATGAAACAACTCATCCTGGTTGTCCTAGTGTTTTTTTAAAATAATTATTTATTTTATTTATTTATCATTATTATTATTTCACATGAGTTTTGAGAGAGAGAGAGAGACAAACCCACCAGGTCCAGAACTTGAACCACAGTTGGCCATGTGGGAATTCCAGCACCTTAACCACCACGCCACCTGCTGGCCCCAAGATCATTTCTATAGTTCTAGTGTTTTATGACCTTAGGATACGGGTGGGAATTTTCTGATATTTCAGCTCCCTCAGCTTTAAAATAACCATGTGGATAAACTACCATCATCCATTTCATTCAAATAGTTTAAGAAAAAATGAGATAAAAAAAAGAGCACAGAAGGTTGATCTCTCTTTATTTTATATAGTTCCCCCCCACACATTTTCACAATTCAGCCACTTATTTTTCTATCTCAGCTCATTTTTTTTTAAAGTAGAAAACCCCTCTGCACTTTCATTCAATTAAATATAGCAAAATAAATACCGAGGTGAGGAACATTTCACACTATGACTCAGAACAAGCTGTTACCATGTCAGGGTGGGTGGCTGCAGCGCTGCCTAGCTAAGATTGCACGCTGTGTAGGTTGTCCTTGCTTGTCACACCTTTTTTTATGATCAAGGATGCATGGAGTGTGGCACACACAGTCTGCTATGTCCTCGATGGTATGCTAGGAAAAATAGATGCCGGTCCATTAAAGAATATTCATGAAATCTTTAAAACTGTATTTCAAAATTGTCATTCAATAATTTTCCTAAATTTTAGACAATAAAGAAAAAATAATAGTATATTCAAATAGTTTTGTTTTTAAAATATTCTTTTTCTAAAACTAACATTCATGTTTAAACTTACTAATTCTTTCTATAATTCATTTCCTAGTGTTCTAACCTTTATTTCAGGACTTTTGAAATATATCAGTGGTCATTTATTGTTATTCTTAAGAAAAACATATTTTATTTTTTAAATGTATAAATATTCGTTTGTGGATTTCTGTGCCACCAGACCAGAAATACATTTTAACATGTCCAACATTGTATTTTGAAAACTATTTTGAAATATGTTAAATAAATATGAATTCTAGGAAGATGTTTGCTAGAAGTTAGCCAAAATAGAGTAGAATACACTGTCCTAATATGTTCACCTCCTATTTCCAAACACAAGACTACATTAAAGGAAATGTTATAAGTACAGTGACACTTGTCATGCATTCTCACTTGAAGATATTTTTAGGATTAAAAATAAAGCATTTACATTATCATGAAGGTAAATACTTAAAGCCCATTTCTGTTCATCATTACATGCTATTCAAGTGACTGATTTCTTATTCCTAATCAATAATTGATAAATGATTAAAAACATATGCTGAATTCATGTTCCATCTTCTCTTGGATGGGATTTTTCTTTTTAAACGCAACCCAGCAATATGATTGTATTGTTTATATTTATGCATTTTTGGATAGCATGTATTATTCTAACAACCAACATATATGACAACTCTATTCTTAACTAAGATTGTTTTACCAATATGTTGCAAGCACTTAGAACCATTATTAGTACAAGGAGACCATCAATATATATTTGTTCAATTTAAGAGTAATTTTCTAAGTCTTTGACTTTAAAACCCAGCAAAATGAAGAGATTCCACATTAGTGCTCAAACAACAAATATCTATCAGATAACACCACTCTAGTCACACACGTTAAAAATAAGGAATATGTACCTGACATTTAATCTGATGTAAGTTATTTCTGATTGTCTCATTTAGACAGAAATGATTTATATGTTGTCTCATCTAGACAGAAATCACAAGTTAATTTCTTTGAGGGCAATAGTATTTTCAATTTAAATGATTTGAAACCAAGACTTGTCCTAATTTGTGGCATTATGTGGGTTAAATGATTTGACCTTTTGTCTCAGAGAAATAATTCTCATTTTATTATACATAAGTAAGCCTCTGTGTTTAAAAGGAACACTACCCCCTCACAGACATATGTGCACACATACTTAGTAGATATCAATACTTCTCATGTGTTAGCTAACATAAACCAGTCATTTCTGCCTCAAATTCAAATGCTAGTCTGGAGGATTTTACTGCCCAGTACCCAGCCCATGAAAAGCAATGGAGTGATAAGAGCAACAGCATCAGCCTCGTCTGGGAAGTTGTTAGAAATTAAAAGCCTTGGGCCTCACCTTAGTCTTAGTGAGTCAAAATCCCCGGAGATGGGAGTTATGTGATCTTAGTGCAATCTAAAGTTGGAGACCACTGGCAAAAAGAATAGATGACATATTTGAAAAGACTGCTTTTAGGTAGAGATGCAATCAAAAATCTTTTCAGTTTTAGTTAAACATGAAATACAACTACATTTTAGGAAAATTAAATGAACGTCAGTATTAGCATTCCTATGAGGTGGTGGAACACATTGCTTCCCCACATCAGCTGATTAAAATGCTTGATCCATAGGATAAGTAGATAATTAATTCTCTGGAGCTCCAGAGATACTGTACAGGTTCTAGGGACCTTCATGCTCACTTCACTGTAAGCAGAAGTAGCTAGTATTTCTTACCCTCCTTCCAATGCGTACAACACCCAGCAGTTTACAGAGTGTCTGCATATGTATCCTCTTCAAAATGAGGTCAGGAAACACATGGTGTTTGTTCATAACTGCTCTCTCCCTAACCATCTGAGTGTGTTGAAATGTCAGTTAAGGAAGTGTTCCTCATTTTCTCTTTCTGCAGTTAATGGTATCATTTCAGGAAGGCAAGCTTGCTCAGCCTGCATTGTGAATTTTTTGTTTGTCTTGTTTAAATACTAGGTCACAATTCAGGAAATAGAGAGTAAGCTCAGCAACATTACAGAATTAGAAGAAGCAGCTCAGTCTTTTGCTCAATTTATTACCACTGGAGAATCTGCTCGAATCAAAGCCAAGTTGACACAGCTGAGAAGATACTGGGAAGAACTCCGAGAACATGCACAGTGTCTGCAAGGGACAATCTTTGGACATTTATCTCAGCAGCAGAAGTTTGAAGAGAATCTTAAAAAGGTAAGAACTGGTCTGTGCCTGCTTAAGTTACACCCTTCTCATTGTATTTATGGAAAAGTGCAGTAAGTATTCCACAAATCATGGAATAAGGAAGAGACACAATTGCTAATTATTTACCACATTGTCATGATGACTAGAAGTATATGGTACATTTGTTGTGGGAATATAAGAATAATATTATACATTGTGTTTAGGCAGTCATTACAGCTTAATTATTTTCTTTTCAAATAATGGAACACATTGATTTTATATTTTTTAAAATCGCATTTTATCATCACATTAGAAGTTATTCATAAAAGACAAATTTGCTGTTTTATGAGTAACTTTTTGGGCTTGATGTATATTTTTTTCACCATTATTATATTTTCTGAATGTTTTAGATTCAGCAGTCTGTGTCTGAATTTGAAGATAAGCTCGCTGATCCAATTAAAATATGTTCTTCAGCTACAGAAACATACAAAGTTCTCCAGGAACATATGGTAAGATTATGGTTCAACATTTCTACTTACTCATCAACTCAAAAATTTGACAATTCTTGCTTGAAAAGAAAACAGAGTACATATGTTTATGAGAATTAAAATTGGAAAGATTTTTTGTTGATGAATTATATAGCTCAAATGTATTCATTTCCTAAAACACAGGAAATGTAAGTATGCAAATAAGTTTTCCTTAGAAATGTACATTAAAGGAATATTTGTTCAAACTACATTTCTCTCCTAATTAGAACATGTAACATTTTCAGAGTATAGCTTTCATAAACTCTTTTACTTCTTGCCAGCATTATAAAAAAATTAAATATGCAAGAAAAAAATACACATGCATAGCAGATTTCACTTTTTTTTTCTAAAGGGTGGATTTCTAAAATATTTACTAATCCATTTCTTCTATGAGTGAGAAAGTCAAAAAGAGACAGAGACAGAGAGACAGTACCCTCAACAGGGCCTCTGCAGTCTCAGCCAGCCCAGGACCTGGGCATGAACCTAGAACCTTCTCATGTAGCCAGTCCTCTTGTACCACTGTCTAACCCCATATTCATATAACCCACTACATTGAGATCTGCAAAGCATACATCATCCTCACTGACCTATTTCTAATGACTGGCTTTTTTTTTTTTTTTTTTTTTTTTTAGGGGTTTTTGCTATAGAGCTCGTGCGCTCATCAAAAAGAGAGAGAGAGACAGAGAGATAGAAAGCAAGAAATCACCCCACAGGAGGGATGGCCATGCCACAATCCCTTCTCCTCCCTTCTCCTCTCTCTCAGGATCTTGGGCACGCACACACATGTACCCAGCATGAGTTTAAGCCACCGATCCCGGGACTCAAACTGCCATCAGCTACATGGGAGTTCAGCGACATAGCCATTACACTAACTGCTGGTCCCATGGCTAGCTTTTTTGGTCTGGGCTTTGAACTGATCATTGTGAATCTTCCTCAAGGCAACACATAGATGGCTCCAGCAGAATTTGCAGGAGAGATCACCACAGCATGATCAGGCACACAGAATGCTATGGAGAAACGGGTTAAATATTAAACAAAAACACATGTAATTGCCTTCACAAGTGCACATGTGCACATAGGGACATAACTGCATAGAAAGAGAGCTACAGTAATAGCAAACGACTGACAAAGCACACCTGCAAAGAGAAGTGGGACTTCCATTGCCTGAATACTTACATTGAGAATAACAGACAACCACGTTAATAATAGAGTCCCAGAGAAGCTAGTCTATTTCTTTGAATATTTCAATTTCCTAAAACAAATTATTTTTCTGTCTTGATTTTCTGGTCTGTGAAATGGAGATAATAAAAGAGCATACATCTTAGGGTTCTTATGAAGAGTCAATGCCATTAATATGTGTCATGTGCACAGAATGGTTCCTGCCAGAGTCTGAGGCATCATTTTATTATTATCACAGGTCCCTGATGACAACCATTTCATCCATAACTGTCATATATGTATATACACACACACACATATTCATTTATATATAATATTTTAAAAAACTTTATAAAAGGACATGTGTGCTTGCCAGAATAGAAACACAGAGAGAGAGGGGAGAGTGAAGAGAGTGATTTTGGCCATGTACACACACATGCCAATCATGTTTTTCAAGTCACTGGGTCTAAGACAAACCATGCATTCGGCCCTGTGGGATCCGACCATCTTAACCACCTTGTCACCATCTGGCCCAGTATTTCTATGCAGTTTTATAAAGAATATAATGTGTTACATGTAGCTTTTATGAATTAAAAGTAAGTATTTTAAAAAACCTAAAACATATTTACCATAAAATGAATAAGAATTTTCACAAATTATCTGAATTGTCACAGGAAAGTTGAATTTATTCAGGTATAAAGAAGTACATGAGGATTTGAGGGGAGAGAGAATCTCTCCATTTTTATTTTTGATTTCTGCATCCGTAAAGTAACTTTCTCCTCATTTTCACTATTCCTTGCTGCAGATCATGAGTAGAGACATATTTTGGTGCCACTGCTGTTTATTATGACTGAGGGAAGATATTTTGCAATGGTGGAAAAAGGAAAACATAGATCTTGTGGTTTGACCCTATGCTTTCATTGGATTCCTTTTGTACTCTCTGAAGGATCTCTGTCAGGCCCTGGAGTTCCTGAGTGGCACAGTGACCACCTTCTCAGCCAGTGCCCAGAAGGTGGTCAACAGAGACTCCTGTGTTCAGGAGGCTGCGTTGCTACAGAAGCGGTACGAGGGGGCCCTAAGTCAGGCTAAAGAGAGGCAGACAGCGCTGGGAGACCTGCTGGCCCACTGGCAGAGGTGAGCAACTTCTTCTCTTGAGTCATGGCCACTATTAAATAGGAATTCTGGGGTGATGGGGAAGAGCTATCCTAGATTTGAAACACGTGATCTCATGTGTCTGCTGTAGGAAGATCTTGATCTGGATGACCAGATGAAGATTGCCAAGAGCAGAGAAGATACGTTTGTCTTTTATGTATTACCCAGACATACACAAGTGTGCAGATACACAGAAATGGAAGGAGTGCTTTGTAGCCTCACATCTCGGGATGTGATAGCCAACATGGTATTATTTATAATGGCTCATGTTGGACCTCCACCTTTTGAAAGGTTTAGCCCTCTAGCATGATAATTTTGGATGAATTTGATTATTTCTTTGCTTTCTTTAGACTAGAGAAAGAACTGTCATCTTTTCTGACCTGGTTGGAGCGGTGTGAAGCTATAGCCAGTTCCCCCGAAGTGGAAATTTCTGCAGATAGAGTCAAAGTGGAGGGAGAACTTCAATCAATTCAGGCAAGTTCAAAGAAAGGTGTGGGAGGAAAGCGAATGCTCTCTTATGGCTGCATTATTTTAAAAACAAACGAATAAGAAGAATAAATAAATCTCTATCCCACTTCACTACTTTGTTTGGTTTTAAGGTCCCTGAAGCATCATTTTATGTCAAGCAAGCCTGATCTGAAAGGCAAAGGGATGATGAGAACTTGTGATGAGCAGTTTCCCTGATATAGTAGCAATCCTGTAGTGCCATGTTTGGCATTTGAATAAAAATGATCTGGTTGGGATTTTGAGGGAGTGATGGGTAGAAATACAGAAGAAACAAGGTTGAATATCAATTTATAACTTCTGAAGCTGGTAGTACATATAATTTATCCATTTTTGTATTTGTATGAATTCTGGGTAGTAAAAAGTGATATTAATAAAAGTGATCCAGGAGGTGGCATAAAGGTTGAGGCACTGGATCCCATATGGCCAATTCTGTAGTTCGAACCCGAGACCCACCAACTTGAAGATCATGACAGACACATGTACATATGAGCCAAAAATGACTGTAGCCCTTCCCCACTCCCCAGTATAGCATCCTGCCCTGCTTCTTTCACTTTTACAGCTCAGTGTAAGTCCCAGTTCTACATGGTGGTCTTTCCTGTTACTCACAGGCTGTGCATTCCTGGCTGTTACTGTTAGCAAGTTTGCCTGTATCACACAGATAGCCTCACTAGGAAGAGAAAGAAATATTTTTTAATAGAAATAAATATACATAATTTATTGTAAGATAATATTTCAAAGATTTCTTTTTTAAAAGAACTATTTTATTTCACTTTATTTATTTATTTTAATTTGACCATAGAGGGACAGGGAGAGGGGAAGCCACCAGGTCTGGGACTCAAACTTTGGATAGCCATCTGGGAGTCCATCGCCCTTAACCACCACACCACCTGCCGGTCCCTCAAAGATTTCTTAAAGAAATCTGACCGTAGTGATGTATAAGATGCAGACACACATTTCAGGTAATTTGTGAAAAGTGCATAAGAAAAAAGAGTAGAGATGATTTTTGGTTTTTATTTTTTAAATGAAAAATATTTACATTTAATTATGTATATCTTTTCACAAGCATCTACTATCTGCAATGCTCCACCTGTCATCCCATACCATTCTATGGTGTTAGCTATCTATGTGAGTGTCCCCAGTTTCTTTCTTGTTAGGCAGGTGGCACACATATTTATGCCTTGCACATCACCTAAGAGATTCATTGCCTAATTTGATTTTTAAAATAGCTGTTCTGGTGCATGAAAGTAAAATGAAGAACCCTTAATTTTTCCAGTTTGTCCTAATGTAATATCTAAACAGAGAGGAGAACCACATTGCAGGTACTTAAAAATGCATCTCTCTTATTGTTAGATAAGTACTGGTTTTCTTTAGTAATAGTTTTTGATTGCATGCTTGCTTTCTTCTTAATTCTCTTGGCCTGTTTTTTTTTTTTTTTCCCTTCATCTTGAAAGATATTCTAAAGCTTCTAAATGTGCCTCCCTTAATATAATCTAGACTCTAGGAAACACAGTCAAGTTTCAGTAGCATTTTTAAATTGCATTGAAGGTTAAGTGAATCAATTCTGAAATCAAGTAATACCTTCTTGATTAATACTGTCAGTCCAATGGTTTCTGTTTTGCAAGAATTGCAGTAACCACTTGTGTCACATGGTCCTTTCTGGGCAGTCATATAGGGATGAGATCTGTAATGGATTCTGTTTTTTCAGGCACTGCAAAATGAAGTTGTAGCCCAGGCCTCCTTCTACAGCAACCTGTTGCAACTGAAGGAATCACTGTTCTCTGTGGCCTCCAAAGATGATGTGAAAATGATGAAGCTACATTTGGAGCAGTTAGATGAGAGATGGAGAGATTTACCTCAGATAATTAGCAAAAGGTTGGTTCTAAAAAAGCATTCCAATATTGTTCATTTATTTTTAAAGAGTGGGCATGTAAATTAAGAAAGCATAGTTTTGTTTACTTTTCTTTAACCCAGCTACTCAGTGGATCACTACAGGAGACAAAAACTATCTGTCATTTTAAAAATATGGATCCTCAAAAATGAGCACTTCCAATTAGCCGCAGTTCAAAATTTTAGTCTAAGAGTCAGGGCAAATGATTAAACCAGTTGAAATTTGCTGTAGAGAGTAGAGATGCTAATGCTTATATTGCTTATTGCCTGAGCTATGTGTGTCCAGGAGAAAAAAAAAGTAACTAAAATATAGCTTGGTTAACCTAGAAAGATAAACAGAGGCAAATATGTAAAGCAAAAAGGACTTCACATTTGGGCATAAGATTGAAGACTACAGCAAGATGCAAGCTGGGTGAGCATAATTCAATTATTCCCAAACAAGTTCTCTGGAATTTCACAATTCTTGGACAAATTTTAAAGTGAAAATTCATAAAGCACAAGTGGGAGGGGAGTTAGAAAAGGGGATTATAATAATTGTTTGGGGACAACAGGCCTTGGCTCCCAGGATCAATAATAAGAGTGGTTTCCATCCAGTCTCGGGACAGATGTCCTTGCAGAAGCAGTCCTTGTGATGGGTTGTAGTGCTCTTTGTGCAAGGTGGGGATTCTGGCAGAGTTCTCCCAATCACTGTCGTTATCAGGCATACCAGTGTGAGGAAACACTTCTTCCAGGGTCTTCCTGGCTTGGCTTAGTGAAAAATGACACAAATCATTTCGTTTTGATTCTAAAAAACTTTCACAGCTTCACATGATGGTTCTCAACCAGAGTCATTTTCTATAGGTAAGCTACTCTCTTTCATTCCAATATAGACCTTTGGAGAGCTCAGAGGAAATTATTATATTACATGGAGGCACAAATTAAGATCATTAATGATTGACATCAATACTTTATTGATAAACCAGAAAACAAATTTTCTCTTTAAGCTGGTATTGATTGCTCATGTGATCTTGGATAACCATTTAACTTTTCTGGCCCTTTAAATATTTAGTCATACAGTTAATATTCATTAATTTTCTCCAGTGAGTACAGTACTCTTAAATGTGCTGAGGATAACAACAATAAATAGCTCCACTCTTTACTTCCATGCAGCAAGTATTTATTCCATTGTTCATTCATTTATCTATTCAGTCACCGAACACACATTTATTGGCTGAGTGTGGGGCTCCTTATCAGATACTGGTGTCATAAAAATCAACAAAACTTGATCTCACATAATTACAAATTGGTGTGGCAAGAAAATCAATGAGAGAGGCAACCATAAAGAAGGAATATTTGCATGAGTTTGGGCAGAATTTGATGACACCTCTTGAAAGATAAACACTTTTCTGTACAAAGCCATATCTGCCCTCTGTCTCTTAGAAGGGAAGGAAAAGACTTCTAATGTGACAAATGTGTGAAGGCATTCAAAATATAACTTATACATGTATGAATAATGTGTGAAAGATTGTTTTAAGGATTAAAACATGGAAGTCAATTTTGAAAGTTGACTTTGGATATAAACTTAGTCCGTTATCTGATGTTTAATAATGAAATACCTGAGAGTGGATGATTTATAAAGAATAGAGGTTTATTTAACTCACAGTTTAATAGTGTAAGGTCAAGGGGTCATATCTGGTGAGGATCTCCTTCTTGGTGGGGGGCTCTATGTAACTGTCAAGGTAACATTGCCTTAAGAGACAGAAAAAGACCATGCATATCTTTGTCTGTGTATTTCTCCTTAGAAACCCACCAGGATGCAAGCATGGGGGGCCCCCCTCCCTGATGACCTTATCTAATCCTTAATCATGCTCCAAAGCCTCTGTCTCAATATTGTGATTGGATTAGATTTTCACCCTCTCCACACCATTACAGTGGCTCACCACATTTTATTTTGGAGATAATTTGAACCAATTAGCACGGGGACCAGCAGTTAGCATAATGGCTATGTCACTGAACTCCCACGTAGCCAACCACAGTTTGAGTCCCGGACCCAGTGGCTTAAACTCATGCTGAGCACGTGTGCATGTGTGCCGAAGATCCCAAGAGGAGAATGAGGGAGAATAGATTGCAGCGTGCCCATCCCCCTGGGGAGTGATTTCTCACTTTCTGTCTCTCTGTCTCTGTCTGTCTGGTGAGCACACGTGCCCTATAGCAAAAGCTTCTCCCTCCCCCCAAAAAAAAAACACAAAAAAACAATTAGCATGAATTAATGTAATAACTATTAATATTTGATTGAGGCATTGATTCTAATGCCAGTTTGGGATTCTGATCTCCTATATAATAAGCAAATGAATAAACAAGACTGTTTCAGGTGATGGTGAGTATTACCAACAAAATAGGTACTGTGGTAGGGACTGCAGGGTGGAGCATTTTAGCCTTTAGGATGGTCAAGCGAGGCCTCTCTGGCAAGATGACATCTAATGAGGAGCTGGGTGCTGTGCAAAGGATGCTTGGAGAGCAGAGGCACCAAGGCAGTGATGACATCAGGGAACAGAGGTCAGTGGGAGGGTGGGACAGAGCTGTGTAAGACAAGGCCAGGGCAGTGTCTACGTGATGTCCCTTGTAGACTATCGTAAAGAGTTTAGGGGTTTTGCGTTCCTCATTGTAATAGGAAACTGCCTCATTATTTAAGTATGACCGGGAATGCACAGATCACATGAAATCGCTTCTGGCCATTATGCAGACAGTGGACTTCAGGGAGGCAGAAGTGGAAGGCTGGCAGGAAGGAAACCAGCTTAGCAGGCTCTTGGAGGCCAGGCAAGAAACGAAGAGACTTCAACTGGGGTGTGAGTCATGGAAATGGAGAGAAAAGCAGAGTCAAGAGATAGTGTGACAGAGGGCATGAGCAGATCAGATGGGTTGGTGAAGGAATGAAGAGTGGTCCTTCAGGGCAGGCCACTGCGTGCATGGTGGTCATGTTAACTGAGGTGGAGGATGCTATCAGAAAAATGGGGTTTGGGGAGTAAAACATACCAAGAGGTCGGGCTTGTCTGCAAATGACATCACAATTAGCCCGGGGTTGGCTTCATTCACAAATGTACCATTAACCCTCGCTATACACTTATAGGACACTTCAGCTCTATCTCTCTCCACACAGGATCAGTTTTCTCCAGTCTGTGGTTGCTGAACACCAGCAATTTGATGAGTTGCTACTTTCCTTTTCTGTATGGATTAAGCAATTTCTCAGTGAATTGCAAAGTACTTCTGAGATAAGCATGATGGATCATCAAGTAGCTCTCACCAGGCACAAGGTAAAATATATATTGTTTTAGAAATCGAAGAAGAATTTGTTCACCAAAAAGAGGTTTTGAATTATAAAAGGGTGAAACATTAAAAAAAAAGAAAAAAAAAACATGTGGCAGCAATGTAACTTTTTATTCATAAGAAAATGTTTTAGTAATTGATCATATGGGTTATGTAGATAAATTAAGCAGATAAAACCATTTCAGAAAAAGTAGAAAACCACCTTGAGAAACTGTTTCTTCAAAGTGAAGCAGTTGGTTTCTAGTATGAAATGGTAAGAATATCCATTTTATGTTTCCTAGTTTGTTTATTCCAATACTAAAAGCTAATACTGGATTCCAAGACTTTCACAATATAGTTTCTCTGGATTGCTATTTAGCCTGAAAGCAATTCAAAAATCATGACTTATTTCTCTTATTTATGCCTAATATCTATTCTGACACACAGACACACACACACACACACACACACACACACACAGCACTGAACCCAGCAGATATTGATCATCAAGCAGTGAGATAGTGAACAGGAGCTATGAAATACTCTTATAAGAGTGTTTGATAGTGACACATTTATTGTTATTGAAGGTTCAAACTGTACCGAGTTTGCTAATTAATTGATTTTACTAAAGGGAAAAACAAATTTTCTTGAATCTTCAGGACGGGAGATAGTTTTACACCTTGGAGGAAGGTGCCCACCGAAGTTCAGCTTCCACCCTCCAGAGAAACTGAGACCATGGGGATGACTGGTCAATGCAGGATGGCAGGACTAGGGCTGCACCCAGGATTCTGTCCCAGTGACTGGGAGTCCAGATGTGGCTTTAACAGCAAACCTCAAACTGGGTCTTTGGGGGATGCCGTGTAGTCTTGCTCCATACCGTGGCTTCAGCCTCAGAATAGGAGCTATGACCAAGGAAGAGTGGGGCAGGGAGTGCCCTTTCTCAGCGCAGCTCTGACCCTGGTCAGAATAGGCTATGATTGGATTTTTGACTGGGCATTGTTCAAATGTCAGCTGTATATTTCAATGTAAATATAAATTTATTTAAATCAAGACACATGCATCATTTAAACTTTAAAATTTAAAACAAAAATACATACATCTTTTAAGTTGTTTTAAATTTTCAACTTTTTAAACGAATGATTTCTATCCATGAAGTATTTTTCCCACAGAATTAATTAGTTCTAAATCAGAATTGTGATTTATGTGAAATACTTGTCTTCAACAAGTACGTGGAAAGTGTATTGTGAAGAAATAATGCATTTCAAAATTCTATTGCTCCAAAATAAACTTGCACTTTAATTTTATTTTCCACAAACTTTTTGAAATCCCCTCATTAATCAGTGAAATGGGAAATCTTACCAAGTTTTCTAGAAAGTTCAGTGGAGATGATCTCCAAATACTGCACTATCCCTGGTACTTACAGTCTATGTTCACACTTCACACCTGAAGTAGAACCGTGTCACACACACCGTCGGCGTCTGAGGAATCAGTGACTCTCTCTTCTCTACAGGACCACGCAGCAGAAGTCGAGAGTAAGAAGGGAGAATGGCAAAGTCTGCAGGGCCACCTGGCAAAGCTAGCTTCTCTGGGCCGAGCAGAGGACCTCCACCTCCTCCAGGGAAAGGCTGAGGACTGCTTCCAGCTGTTTGAGGAGGCTATGCAGGTTGTGGAGCGGCGGCAGCTTGCCGTGGTCCAGCTGGCAGGATTCCTACAGAGCCAGGCCTCTCTGTCTGGGGTTCTCCACCAGCTGAGACAAACAGTGGAAGCAACCAACAGCATGAATAAGAAACAGTCTGATTTGTTAGAAAAGGACCTGAATGAAGCTATTCAAGATGTTAAAGCGTTAGAATCTACTGCCATCAGTCTCGACTGCATGCTCTCCAAAGCCCAATACCATCTGAAAAGCGGGAGCTCTGAGCATAGAACTTCCTGCCGAGCCACATCTGATCAGCTCTGTTTAGAACTGGAGAAGATCCAGAACCTCCTGGGAACCAAGCAGAGTGAAGCAGATGCTTTGGCAGTATTGAAAAAAGCATTCCAAGACCAGAAGGAGGAGCTGCTGAAAAGCATCGAGGACATTGAAGAAAGAACTGACAAAGAGCGACTCAAAGAACCCACGCGCCAAGCGCTTCAGCAGAGGTAAAGGAAACTGTTGAAGCCAGTGTCTCTGGTTTTCTTTGTCCTGGAATTAACTTCTGTACAGAACTTTAATAGAACCACATTTAGCAACTTCCTTTTTTGATACTTTCAAGATAAAATGAATGACTAATTCGATACTTGGGAAATACTAAAATTTCTTGGGCTTCCTTAAGTATTGTCATAATGCCTGTGTATGAGTCACTCTGAGATCTTATTTACAAGACAGCATATGAATCAGATGACCTATTTTTAAGCAGTTTTTACTGGTTAGAGGGGGGATTCCTATTCTGTAACCAGAGTAAAGGCAGAAGAGAAAAGAGCTATGCAGACAGATGTGTGGTTCTGGAGGTGCTATGTGAAGGAGCTCCTCCCTTGTGGTTGGTAACCTCCCAGTCAAGACTGGAGCAAGTTCGCTAAGTGGGAGTAGGTGGCAGATATTAGAGTAGAAAGAATGGTGAGGAAATTCTCTTGTGAAAATGAGCTTAGGAAGGCATTTGAGTTCTGTGTTCATTCATTTGAAGTGAAACTAACCAGTTTGGCAGAGTGGTCTCCACACTTTTAACCATTTGCTTAGAGCTGTGGAGAAGGTAGAGATGTGAGTTTGAGCAAAGGTGGGGTTTTGTCAGGTGAGATCAGTGTAGAAGCAAATGGGTCAAGGGTCAGCTTCCTTAGTGAACTGCAAAATCCTTTCTTCCCTAATACTATAGCTTTCTTCTCAACCTTCTTTTTCCTTCTTTACCATATTTTCAGGGCCACTTTTTTTTTTTTTTCTTTTAGGGAGCAAAGACACAATTGAAATGCATTCAGTTCATTCACATCCATATCAAGGTGTCTGTAATTGATAAAGATTGCAAGAGGACTTCAAAAGTTCATAGAAAAATGGAGTAGAAGTCCTAGTTTATTTTGGTGCCAAATAAATAATAAATTCACATATAGTTTTTTCATAATATGCATTTTTCATGAACTTTTTGAAAACCCTTTGTATAATGTCCCTGCTAAAACCGTTGTCAATTTAATATTAAGGCTTTAGTTACATGATAATGGACTTGATGGTTATAGACTGGGCTCTCAATGTTCACCTCTACTGGACATAAGCTATCTGGCTGGTTCTACAACAAATTAACAAAGGAGGTGATTTAGGGAGGAAAAAAATAGCCTCTACAGTAAGAGAGGTGCTTAGAGAGAACAAGGTGCTTAGTGTCACTTGCCCAGGAAGTTAGCAGTACATTGGGGCTACAGAGCATCTTGGCCCTCTCTGTCCAGTTCAGGCCAAGCAGACTGGAGACCCTAAAATTTCTGGAAAAGAAAGTCTAGGTTGAGCTCAAGAGCCTTATCATTACCCCTCAGTGTACAGAATTCACCTAAATAACACAGAGGCTTCAGAAAATGTTGCATTGAATTGACGGACTTATTAAATCCTGGACCCTCTTAGGTTTCACTCAGAGTCCACCTTGGGGAAATCACCCCTCTTTCTGTAATGCAGGAACAATGATTATACCTGCCCAAGGCCACTTTGTTTTGAGAATTGAATGGGATAACATATATGTTCATTTTGTAAATTCTACAGCAATTTATCAAAATGCAAGCATGAAAGAGTCAATGGCTGCCTCTATATGGCCACTTTCTACATATGCTCAAATTTTAATATTAAGTCTTTGGAAACTGAGGCAGTTTACTATTACAGTGAGGCAGGCAAAACCACGAAACTCCTTAGGCAGTTTTTTGTTTTTCTATGCAAAAATGCATCATGACTTTCCTGACAACCCAATATATTAGGGACAAAACTGTGATAACTTTTTTCATGGTGATTCTTTTCAATTACGTAGTTAATTTAAATTTAACTGTATAATGTATTCATAGAGCTCATTAAAACTGTTTCAAATGACATAACTGATTCTTAAGTATTATCACTGATACTGATTGGACTACTTGGCCCAGAAACATTTCTTACCAATGACCTTGCAATTAGTACTAGGCCTACCAGGTCAGCCGTAGTCTTAGAAATCAGGAGGAGAGGAGAAAAAAGAAAAATATATATAAGAAACAAGAAATGAAAAATTATTAGTTGATGATAACACGTATGGTAATATCCTTGATTAAACCAATATACAGGGTATTATGAATGGAAAATATAATTTTGTATACTGTAATGATGTACAGAGAATTCATGTAAAAAATGAAATTTTAAAAAGTCTCATGTTGGGACCAGCAGATGGCATGATGGCTATGTTGCTGGACTCCCATGTAGGAAAAGTGGTTCCTACCATGGTTCCTGTGGTTCAAGTCCCAGACCTGGTGGCTTAAATTCATGCTGGGTGCATGTGCATGCATGCCCAAGACCCCGAGAGAAGAATGGAGAAGGAACTGCAGTATGGCCAGCCCCACACCCACCCCCCACTCTGGGGGTTGATTTCTTGCTTTCTGTCTTTCTGTTTTTCTCTATCTTTCTGGTAAGTACACGCACCCTATAGCAAAAATCTCTCTCAAAAAAAAAGTTTCATGTCAAAGCAAAGTAGATAAAGAATACGAACTTAATAAAAGCTGATAAGTTTTAAGAATAACTTTCAGTATTTTCTGAGGTACAATGTGAGATTGCAAAATTAATTTTAAATGAATCTTTGTCATTTGATACAGATTAATTTAATTCCTGTAGTAAAAGCTTTTCTAAGTATTTGTATGTTTTATGGACTTACCATGTGCTTATGGAAAGGAAATACTCGTTTACTGCCTTTAGTATATTAACAGTGTAATACCATTTTAATTCACAGGTTGAGAGTGTTCAATCAATTAGAAGATGAACTAAATTCTCATGAGCATGAACTGTGTTGGTTAAAAGACAAAGCTAAGCAAATTGCACAGAAAGATGTGACTTTTGCACCTGAAGTTGACAAAGAGGTCAATCGCTTAGAAGTCACTTGGAATGACACCAAAAAACTAATTCATGAAAAGTAAGTCACGAATGTCCCAGTTTTGAATTTTCCACTTACCTTGTGACATTGGACTGTTGTTTATTGATTGTCTTGATGGATGAAGAGTTGAAAATCTTTTGTCATTTGGGGTTGTTCTGTGTCACTTTAGAGACATTCCAAATTTAATCCTACACAACCTTACTGAGGATGTTGTCTTCAAATAGCAATTACATGTGCAACTCACTGGTTAAAAACACAAGTTGTCAACCATTACAAAATACTACAATGAGAGTCCGAACCTTTGATTTTCTTTTCTTTTTTGTTTTGTCATAGTTGTTTATAAAATTAGGATATAATTTAAGGACAGTAAAATTCACCCTTTGTAGTATTCAATTCTACGAGTTTTGACAAACTCCTCCAGGTGTGTCACTATGTCAGTTGTCACATTTCACAGTAACAGCTTTACCAACTGAAAAAAAAAAATGCCTCAGATGTCATTATAGTCAAGCTCTTCCCCTCCCCCGTCTTCTGAGCAATCAACCATCAGTTCTTCCTATCTGTAGTATGTAATTTTCCGAATCACTTATAAGTAGAATCATATGAGTGTAGGTAGCCTTTTGAGTCTGAGTTCATTTACTTAACACATTGTGTGTTGTCACATGTTTCGATAATTCATTCTTTTTTAGGTAGTGACTATTCCATTGAATAGAATGTACCACCATTTATCCATTTAGCTGATGATGAACAATTGGATTCTTTCCAGTTTGGATGGTTTATACATAAAGCATTTATAGATAGCATTAATTTTCAAGTTTTTGTGTGTCCATAAGTTTTTATTTTACTTGGATACATATCTAAAAGTGGGACCCTGGGTGATGTAGAAAAGTATAAATTGAACTTTATAAGAAATTTTTAAATTACCTGTTAAAGTGATCGTAGGTTCAGACAGTGGCGTTGTGGTTAAGGCGGCTGGGTCCCACCTCGCTGACTGTGCAGTTTGAGTCGCAAACACTGAGCATGTGTGCATATGACCAAAATACCAAAAGGAGGGAGACATGGGCAAGAGAGGACTGCACGTGCCGTGTCTCATGGAGAGTGCTTTCTTGCTTTTCCTCTTGTTATCTTTGGGGAGCACGTGTGTTCTCTGGCATTTTTTTTCTTTTAAAGTGAGTGTACCACATTGCGTTTACATCAGCATGGATGAGAGTGGTAATCCAGCACTTGGAAATGCCGATTTTTTGTTTATTTGTTGTTTAATGTCCTAATATATGTGTAGAGATTTCTCATTCCTTTTCAACTTGTGTTTCCCTGAAGACTAATGATATGGAACATATTTTCATATGCTATTGGGTCATCAGAGAAGTCATTTTTTTTTGCATAGAAAAATACTCATGATTTCTCTGACGACCTAATACTTGCCATATCTTCTTTTTATTTTTAAAAAAATTTGATTGCCAGAGTGTGTGTGTGAGAAACAGGAAAAAAAGAAAAAAAAAAGAGGCACAAACAAAAAGCGCCCCCTAGTGGGTCAGGGTCATGCTGCAATCCCTTTCCTCCATGTCTCCATCCCAACATGATTTTACGTACACATACAAAGGTACCTGGCATGATTTTTAAGCTGCCAGGAGTGGAATTTCAACTATGGCTGGTTGTATGGGGGCTGGCTTTCTACACACAGCACTTCAAGGTTAGTTCTGTCATAACTTTTTAATAAAATGCCTATTCACATGGGCCATTTTGGGGAGGCAATGTTTTTGTTGTTGTTATTAACGTTTTTTCCTTTATTTTTATTTTTAATTTTAGTTTTTTCTATAGGGTGTGTGCACTCAGGAGAGAGAGAAAGGAGGAAGTGAGAAAGCAACTCACAGAGGCAGTGATCACATCACAAAGTCCCTTCTCCTCCATTTTTCTCTCAGGACTTGGGCAAACACGTACATGCCCCTGGCATATATTTCAAGCCTCTGGGTCTAGGACTTGAACTGCATAGTTGGTCATGTGGGATCCAGCTGCTTTAACCATCATGACACTGTTGGCCTCCTTTTTCACTTCTTAAAAGTTTATTGTTATTATTTTTTATGAGAGGCAGGGATGGGATCACAGCCATGTTCACTGGTGTGTTCAGGTCAACCCAGGATCTGAACTCTTGTACTGCTTCAGTATCACACAGCAGAGCTCTGCCACCTACACCACTGCAGCAGAGCCATACTGAGGTCTTTTTCAACAGCAATACAATTCCTGTGAAACCACCTAGCACCCACAGAATTTTTGTAATAATTGACAAGCCGATTGTAAAGTTTATATGTAAATGCAAAAGACAAAGTAGCCAGAACAGTTTTGAAAAAGAACTAGAGGACCGACAGTTGTTAGTTTAAGTGTGGTATTGACTAAATTGTGTAGACCAGGAGAATAAATGGAGTCAGGAGTAGACCTACACACATTAGTTCTTGCCAAAGGTGCAAAGGCAATTTAAGAGGGAAAAGATAGTGCCTTCGATAAATGGTGCTGAAACAATTGGACATCTATAGTATTTTAAAAACAAACCGTGGTGGGACCAGCAGTTAGCATAATGGCTATGTCGCTGGACTCCCATGTAGCTGACCGGACCCGATGGCTTAAAACTCACGCTGGGCGTGTGTGTGTGCATGCCCAAGATCCTGAGAGGAGAATGGAGGAGAAGGGATTGTGGTGTGGCCATCACCCCTGGGGGGTAATTTCTCATTTCTGTCTCTCTGTCTCTTTCTGTCTGTCTGGTGAGTGCACGTGCTCAAAAACCAAACAAAAAAAACTCTCAAAAACAAAACAAAACAAAATGAACTTTGGTGTGGTGGTTAAGGTACTGGATTCCACGTGGCTAACTGCACTGTTGGTGTCCCAGACCCAGCAGCTTGAGAATCATGCCAGGTACATGTGTATGGGTGCCTAAAGTCCAAGAGGAGACTGGAAGAGAATGGATTGTGGCTTGGCCATCCCCCTGGGGATGCTTTCTCACTTTATCTCTCTCTCTCTCTCTCTGGCAAGTGCATGTGCCCTATGGCAAAATAAATGAATAAATAATACCAATGTGTAACATAAGGCTTTTCTTTCTTTTCTTTTCTTTCTTTCTTTCTTTTTTTTTTTTTTTTAGAGAGATTTTTGCTATAGGACAAATGTGCTTTCTGGAGAGACAGAGACAGACAGAGAGATAGAAAGTGAGAAATCATCCCTCAGGGGGGATGGCCACGCTGCAATCCCTTCTCCTCCATTCTCCTCTTGGGGTTTTGGTCACACACACGTGCACTGGCATAAGTTTTAAGACACCAGGTCCAGGACTCGAACTGCGGTAGACTACAAGAGAGTCCAGCAATGTAACCATTATGCCACTTGCTGGTCCTCATAGGTTTTTTTAAATTGAATTATGTGCCACCATCTTTATTCCATATTATTATTTTTTTTTTTTTGGAGAGATTTTCACTGTAGGGCGCATGCGCTCGCCAGACAGACAGAGAGAGACATAGAGACAGAAAGCGAGAAATCACCCCCCAGGTGGGATGGTCATGCCGCAATCCCTTCTCCTCCATTCTCCTCTTGGGATCTTGGGCACGCACGCACACGTGCCCAGCGTGAGTTTTAAGCCACCGGGTTCGGGACACGAACCGCGGTCGACTATGTGAGAATCCAGCGACATAGCCATTACGCTAACTGCTGGTTCCCTTTATTCCATATTATTAAACATTCTCCTAAATTGTTATTTCTTAGAGATAACACTATGTTCAGTAATGAGGATGTATCAGAATTCATTCAATCATTGCCCTATTTTTAACATTTAGATTATTTCTATTTTTTTCTTTCTTATTACAAATAGTGATGTGAAGGATATTGTTTTACCTACATCTTAGTGTGCACACACACACACAGTTTCTTCAGAAAAATGTCTTGGTGTAGAGTTGCTTGCTCACAGGCACTTTATAAATTAAAACTCTGTCTTATTTTGACAATTTTCAGGAGAGTTATATTTAACAAAAATTTGTTACATGAGATGAGAGGGAAAGACTCACATGGATTTTCATTTTTGAGCAGTGTTTTTTTTTTGCTTTGTTGTTTTCTTCTCCTAACATATGCCATTATGAAATAATTAAGATGGCATGGAAAAGGCCATTTAACAAAAAAATGAGTGATTCAGCTAAGTGTAACTGTTAAGAACATATATTGCTTCTTTGTTTCATAGATTTATTTTTTAGGGCATGCATGCTCTTTGAAGAGAGACAGAGATAGAGGAAGTAAGAATGCAGTCCCCCTGCTACCCAGGGTGGATGACCATGCCACAGTCCCTTCTTCATCTTTCATTTCATGATCATGGGCATGCACACACATGCAACTGGGATATTTTTCAGGCTGCTGGGTCTGGGACTCAAACCATTCATTCAGTCATGTGATATCCAACTGGTTCAACCACCATGTCATGGGCTAGCCCCATAGATTTGTTTTAATTACTCATGCATTTCATTCATAGACAGCATTTGGGATATTAGACTTAGGTAGGATTACCAGCAGTGCTATTTTAACCTCTGTATGTAGAAACCTGTTTTTTTTCCTTGGGTCTAGCACCCATCTGTGAGGGCATTTATGTAGTTCTATGTCAGATCCAATCATGGAGAATGCTCCTCTTTCCTGAGACATGACACTAAAGGAGATATTTGCTTTAATTATTCCAGCCAGGGTCAATGCTGTGGGCTTATCGACTTAATGAGAGAATATCAGAACTTGAAGTCAGCTGTTTCTAAAGTCCTAGAAAATGCCAGCAATGTGACCATAACCAGAACTACTATGAAAGATCAGGAGGATCTTAAATGGGCTTTATCCAAGGTAAAATTCAAATTTATTCATTTTAGTAGACTAGCAGATCTGTTCTTTTCTGTAAAGCACTTTTTTGCACAATTCTTATCAGTACATTTAGATGTGGATAATTCATGCTAACAAACCCAACCAGCAATATTGATATTCTAGAGTTCTAGAGACTCAAAAAAATGATATTATACACACACACACATATATTTATATAGTTAATTAATATAACCAATTTCTGCATAAGATAACCATGAATTAAGATCCTTAGAGGAGAATGGATTTAAACTCTTACCACTGGTTATTGTATTAATTACGGAACTGTTTATGCCCACAGCATGAAACTGCCAAGAATGAAATGAATTATAAACAGAAAGAGTTGGATAACTTTACCAATAAAGGAAAACACTTACTATCTGAGCTGAAAAAAATTCACAGTAGTGATTTTGCCCTGGTAAAGACAGATATGGAGAGCACCGTGGACAAATGGCTGGATGTAAGACAATCCCCAGATTCTGTGAACCTTTCAACTTTCATGTTTCTCCCTGAACTTGTTAGGCAAAGGATTATTCAGGGATATGAATTGAACTGGTTAACTTTCCATGCTAAATGGAAAGTGATATTCAGAAGCAAAATAGTGCTCATATGAAGTTTAGAAATAGGAAAAAATTATTGGCTCCATTTTGTTAAAAGATTGTCAGATTATTTCTGGAATTTCACTTCATACCTTCAATCACAACAAATTATAATTCTGGGTGTTTTTCTTCTCAGAACTCTGGAGTTATGGGTAAGAATAGAAGAATCATTTATAAACATCCCACAGAATCTTGAGGCATAATATATAATAGTGAAAAGTAATAAGGCTATAATTTTGCATTGGGAAACACTGGACTTGTAGTTTGCATCTTGGGTTCTGCATCTCTCTCTGTCACACACTAACTTGTCATAGGGCGGGCGCCACCACGCCCCTGTCACGCACTAACTTGTGATTGTGACAAGTCACTTGCTCTCCCAGGAACTTTACTTTGTTATCCAGATATTTTTACATTATCTTTCAGCTTAAAAATCCAATGATTCTGTTGCTTCTGCTCCATTATCAACATCTAGGTTTAGAAACTTAACCTACAGTGTTCCCTTACATAAACTAACTATGAAAGTTAGAAATTTTTACTTGTGTAATATCATCTAATAATTTGAGGATGGAAGGAGACTTTATATGCTATTTGGACGGCCTCCACGATTAAAAGAATATTCTTATTATAGGAAGAATGTTAAGCAATAATACATTAAATATGAAAACTTACTTTTTGGGGGGAGATTTTTGCAATAAGGCATGTATATTTGTTGGAGAAACAGAGATAGAGAGTCGGGGGAATAGTATCTCACAATCCTTTCTCCTCCATTCTCTTGGGATTTGGGGCAAATGTGTACATGCATCCAGCATGAGTTTCAAGCTGCCAAGTCCAGGACTTGAACAGTGGTCTACCACACAAGAGTCCAATGCTTTAACCACTATGCCACTTGCTGGCCGCATTTACTTACATTTTAAATATATTAGAATTCAATGTCCTTTCTTCTACCTCAACATTACAAATAGAAGTGCTTAGTTTGTTACTTTTAAAAATAAATACAGGCCTAGCCATGGTGACAATGGTGATAGGACACTGCCAAATGATGCTGGAGCCACTTGGAAGGCCTGGGTTCAGAGCTCAGGTTGACCTGAATATGCCAGGCACTCACGCCTGTGCTATAAGCTTGCTGGGAGACTGGGAGGAAGATTGCAGTATGGCAAGCTCCAGTCAAGAGTTTCTTTCTGTCTCTCTCATAAAAGAAAGAAATTAATCAACTTTAAAAGATAATCATGGACTGGCCCTGTGGCTTAGTGGTTAAGGGAGCTAGATCCCACACAGCCAACAACATAGTTCAAATGCTGGCATTGGCTTGAAAAACATTTCTGGCACATTAGCATGTATGCCCCAAATCCCAACAGGATGGAGAAATGGATTGCAGTGTGATCATGCCCCATCGGGTGGAGATGCTGTCTCCCTCTCCTCTCTCTGTCTCTCTCTCTGGTAAGTGCACATGCCTTGTTGCAAAAAAAATTTTTTTAAATCATGGTAAATAACTCAATAAAATACTGTCCTAGAAGGACGTTGATCCTGTAGAATTCACTGTTAAACAGTGAGCTACAGTAGGTCCCAACAGACCTATTGCATAGTTTCTCACTTTATAAACGAAAATTTAATGTCGCAAAATTCAAACAACTCTCCTAATGGCAGAAACAATGTATTCATTAGCATTTGCCTGAGTCAAGGGATTAGCTTGTAATAATTTTTGTAAAACCTTGTTAGTCAGAATATAATTTCCTGAGGAAGGAAGTGCTGGCATTTTTAGTACTTTAGTTGGGGAATGAGCACTTGAAAGCATCAGCCTAGTAATGCCCTGGTAATGGCTTCTATTTTCTACCCCAGGTATCAGAGCGAATTGAAGAAAACATGGAGAGGCTGAGAGTAGGCCTGTCCATTTGGGATGAGGTACTTTCAGGTAAAGACGAGATCGACAGATGGTCCAACAACTCTGTTCCGCAGCTGACTGAAAACATCAGCAACCTGAACAACAGTCTCCGAGCCGAAGGATTCCTCAGAGAATTTGAGGTAAGTTGACTACACTGGCCTATCTACAGGAAGTTGTTGTACATAGTTTGCTGGACTATGAAAAACAATGTCTTTTTCTTTCTTTCTTTCTTTTTTTTTTTTTTTTAGTCCATTCTTCCTTTCAGAGGGAACTATGAGTGTTAGGAAACTCTTAATTATCTTTTGCTATTTACTTCAGATTTTAATAGACTAAAGGAAAAGTGATTTTTAAAATTTTTATCATTTCGTAGTTGGGGTTCTTGAAGTATTACTAAAAAAGTAAATATTCATAAAAATCGACAATTTACCCATTCATCTGTTAATATGGTAGCTTTTAATTTGAAAAGCAGATTTGGATCATTTGTCGTTTAGTACTATTTAGCACCAATTTCTTCATCTGGTATAAATAAATAAATAAATGCCCCAGCCTCTGTGATGTGTACTGCTAAGACACTGTGCTCTGCAGGCTAGGACTGCATGGGAGGCCCAGGTTCAATTCCTGATCCAACCCAAGTGGCCAGGTGTGATGATGTGCACCTGTCATTCCAGTAACTCACGAGCTTGAGACTGCCAGGACAACTTAGTGACACCTTATCTTTAAAATTGCTGGGCTTGGTCATGACATAGAAAGAAAAAAAAAACCTGTTTGTTCAGTACTTCCCATTGCTATTATGCTAGGTACTATGTTCTTCCACTTGCTTTTTGGAAAAAAAAAAAAAGGAAATTGGAGAGTGACGTAGGCTTACAAAGAGTCTTTGACTTTTCAAAGTTTTAGTAACCAATTTATTTTAAACTCCTTATATTCTCACTTCTTGCATTCATTTATTTATTTATTCATCAAATTCTTATGGAGTAGGTTAGTAACATATACCAGACACTGTGGTGGACACTGAAAAATAATATCAAAGCAAATCCCTACCCTCTTGCAATTTACATTATAATAAAGGTTATATATAAAGTGTCAGGCAGCCAGTGGGCTACTATTAAAGTCAGGGTAAGGAGAAATAGAGTGACAAGAGAGTGACTTTAGTCAGAAAAACATGTAAGTGAATAAACTGTATTACGTAAATTATACAGCCCAAAGAAGATTTTAGATATTTTATAATCTAACTCCAATTTCTAAGGACAAGGAGAAGTAAAAGAAATGATCCAGACTTGAGTACACTCATTGGCTGAGGGGTACCGCCATCTCTGTAGCTGTTATCCCTTTGAAGTAACAGGCAGCTCAAACAGTGGTCTGAGTTGGATCTAGCTTACACGCACATGCAAAAGTTGACTGTAAAATTTTCAGTAACTGCAGCCATTGTTATTAAAAATTAAATTGGAGACTGACAGGTAATGTGGTAGTTGAGGTGCTGGACTCCCACAAGGCAGTTCACGGTTCAAGTCCCAGACCAGTAGCTTGCTTTCTCACTTTCTGCTCTCTCTCTCTGTGTATCTCTCTGGTCAAATTAAATAATAAAAATAGTAATAACAAATAAAATTAAATAAGTAATTTTTTAAAAAATTTAATTGTACATTAAAAAAAATCTTATTAAAACAGAGGCCACAGAGCTGGTCCAGTGATTGCTGCAGCTGGATTCCACTTGACCAACCACTTTGAACCAAAGACATTATGGCTTGAAGAACACGTGGGGCACATATGCACACATGCCTCGAATCCTGACGGGAAGAAGAAAGAAAAAGGATTGCAGTGTGCATATGTCCTATTTGTGGGTGCTTTCTGTCTCTGGCAAGCTTACATACCCTCTGGCAGTGAAAACAAAACAAAACACAGTTTATACATACTGAAAGCTTCCTGGTCCCAATTTTTATCCTACTATTATCTAGACCCTTGAGTTATTGACATCTGTCTTGTCTGCCTTGTGGAAAGGCTTCAGCGACGGGTGCTATAGTGTGCATCATTTAACTCCATGTACAGTAACAGCGTGTGGTGGCTCAAAATAGCAGTAAATGCTAAAAAGCAGGGCCTTTTGTTTGGAGAGGCAGCTGTTCATTAAACCAGCCTACAGCTACTGACCTCAGCACTCCAGGAAGCCAATATGAGTTAGGCCCACATTTAGAGCTGACACTCCCAGAGTTAAGTTTTTATGTTGCCAACTATCCATGTGACACACTGGCTAATTAAGTGACAAGGCCAGTCTAGTGCCCACCAGCACCATCCCTGCTGCAGGACAGTAAATGAGAATAGGTAGGTAGCTATGAATCCCTGATTGCTCTGCAGCTCTGCAGGAGGCCATGGGCCCAATAGTCAGTTGATTACATCTTACTCTAAGAAAATTGCTATCTGATTTGTGGGTCACAGAAATGGTTTATTACCTGTTGAAGATAATATGAATAGTATTCTCAACTGGACTAGTCTGAGATGTATTTCATGTTGGGTAAATTCTTTTTACAAGCCAAATGATACATGCTGATTGAATATTTAGAAAATAATAATGCTAGGACCAGCAGATGGCATAATAGCTGTGTCACTGGACTCCCATGTAGTTGACTGTGATTCAAGTCCCGGACCTGGTGTCTTACATTATGTGCGTACGTGCCCAAGATCCCAAGAGGAAAATGAAGGAGAAGACATTGCAGTGTGGCCATCACCCCTGGGGGGGTGATTTTTTCACTTTCTGTCTCTCTATGTCTCTTTGTCTTTCTGGCAAGCACACACTCCCTATAGCAAAAAAACCTCTCCAAAAATAATAGTAATAGTAATAATAATGATGATGAGAATAAATAATAACAATAATAATAAATAATAATCTAAAAAAAGTTATTTGATGATAATGACATGTCTTTGTCTTGACTGATATGCATGGTAATCATACTGGAAAAAAGAAATGTTATATACTGTAAAGATAAATGTGATTAAATGTAATATAAAAATAATAAGAAGAAAGAAAGAAAGAAAGAAAATTCAGCATGTAAAAAAAACCACAATAAATAGAAGTTAAATAAAATAATTCTAAAAATAAAGAAAATTGCCATCTCAATTAATGACATCACAAGATTTTTTTGGTGTCCATAAACCACCAAAATACCATTTCAAAATCATTCTTTTGGCCCCAAATAACTAATGATGTTTTCTAGGATCTAACTTGCTCAGTAATGATTTTTAATTATTTTTGTTCTTACTCCTTTTGTTGTGTTAGTGTTGGTGCAAAATAAATAGACAAAAGGCAAAATTTTAGACATCAATTTCCTCATTAACTTGTTTCTATTTTGGTATTTAAATTTTTATTTAAAATATTTCTTATTACACAATCTAAGTAATTAAGTGCTCTTAATGTGGTTTTGCTTTGAAATGTTTCTGTAAGTGTTTAGCACTGCCATAGTAATGGTGATGTTGTTAATGAATAAATGACAGTTAGCTTGTATTAGCTTGTGGGAAATCCCCACCAGCTTTTGGCCAGTGTTTAACTTTTTCCAGGAGCTTTTTTACTAATAAAAGGGGGGTAGGAAGAAAGAT
>NW_006159444.1:4249577-4259367 GCF_000334495.1 Tupaia belangeri chinensis
TCTTTCATATTCCAAGTGAATGTTAATCGTACTATTTTCCCACATGTGTAAGTAATAACAGCTCTTAGAAAATGGAATGGAAATCTTCCCAACCCATGCTGGCTTGAAATTGGAGCATTTTGACAAAGTAATCCCTCAAAAATATTAAATCCCAAATATGGCATGTAAGTGTATTTGGTAAGTTATGCTTATACCTTTTGCTTTCTATTTTAACAGATTGAAGTTAAAAACAAGGCATTGAGGTTAGAAGAACTACAATCCAAAGTTAATGATCTTAAAGAATTAACTAAAAATCCAGATACACCGCCAGACCTGCAGGTCAGTACTGCATTCGTTTTGTAAGAACTGCTGTGTCCTAGACTCTCCCTTTCTTTGTATCTGTCTCTCTTTCTTCCCCACTCCTCCCTACTAAAAAAAAAGTTTTATATGTTCCCATTGGCCTTCCTTTCACAATTCCAAGCAAATATGTGGTTCTTATCATATATGAGTGTTTTAAATATTAATAGCTTTAGAATTCCATGTCCCAGTATTTAAAAAACATATTTATTTAACTTTATTTATTTATTTGTGTATTTTAATTTGACCAGAGAGAGACACAGAGAGAGAGAGTAGGAATATGAGAAAGCAAGCCACCAGGTCTGGGACTCAAACCATGGTTAGCCATGTGGGAATGTCCATCTCCTTAACCACCATGCTACCTGCTGGCCTCACCATGTACCAGTCTTAAAAGCAGAATTCTAACTCATATTACCATAAGATTCGTTATCTTTTTATTTTTCTTACTAAATTTCATTATTTTTCTTACTAAATCCAGCTTTCCTCATGGATGATTTTGACTAGACAGGAACAGAACATGCTTTTATGAACATAAATGTTCTTATTGATACTGTCCAAGTCTATTTTCTCAATTACTGGATTTGGAGGGACTACCACTGCAAATCTCCCTTCAAGGACCTTTACATGGCACCACCTACAAGGACCAGGACGCAGGGCAAGACAGAGCAGGCTAGCCAGGAGTTTCCAGTAGCAAGAGGGATCCAGCCTGCCTGGTCTTTTTGAGCTGCCAGCCCTAGGCTCCAGACTGAGACTGCTGCATCCCTGTCCACCTCTATATTTGTGACTGTTCTTGTGGATTTTTCTCTCCATTTTCTCCCTCTCGTGTCTTGATCCTCGATTTGCCACTTCATGCTAACGAATCGATGTAGCTCAATCACTTTTTGCCCTGACCTGAGACTGCGTTGTCCATCTGTCCGTCCCTGCTGTAGATGATATCTATGTACAGCAGTGTCAAAAGCTTTGCCTGAAGAAAAGAGAAGCAGGGGCCAGCAGTTAGCATAATGGCTATGTCGCTGGACTCCCATGTAGCCTACCACAGTTTGCATCCTGGGCCCAGTGGCTTAAACTCATGCCGGGCGCGTGTGCGTGCGTGCCCAAGATCCCGAGAGGAGAATGGAGGAGAAGGGATTACAGCGTGGCCATCTCCCCCAGGGGGGTGATTTCTCGCTTTTTATCTCTCTGTCTCTCTCGGTCTTTCTGGCGAGCGCACGTGCCCTATAGCAAAACCTCTCAAAAAAAAAAAAAAAGAAAAAAGAAAAGAGAAGCAGATGGGATGCCATTTATATACAAACTTAAGACTGTCTGCTTATGCTGTGGGCACTGAGGTGACCAAGGGGCAACATTTGGACTTTTTTTTTTTAATTGCCAGAGGGCACATGTATTCACTAGAAAGAGAGAGAAAAACAGAGTGACAAAGAATGTGAGAGGGGAAATCACCCTTGCCCTATGGGGCATGGTCTCGTTACAGTTCTGTTTCCCCCATTTCTCCATCTTGTCAGGATTTGGGACATACACGCACGTGCCAGGTGTGTTTTTCAAGCTGCTGGGACAGTGATTCGAGCAGTGAATTGGCCACGTGAGAGCCACCTCCCTTAAACACTAGGCTGCAGGGCAAGCTCAGCAGGTTTTGAACTGAACTTTTGCACAGTGAAGATCAAGACAGTATTTTGGAAGTGCTTCTGTGGTCTTTCTCCCACACACATGCACACACACATGCTACACACACACATCCATGCACTGGAGGAAGAGGTGCAGGAGTGCCTTACTTTACCTCAAGCCCAGACAGAAGTGTTTCAGTAAAACCAGCTGAGAACAGGATATTTGTCCCCTGCAATCAGCATGCATAAGGTTCTAGTCTCTACCTCCTGAGAGCTCTATAGGTGACAGACTGGCTGCCTGCTGACAAAGGTGACTATGGGACCTGCATCAGTAAGAGGTTAATGCCAGTGTATGACCCTGGCTCATTCATGAACCACGTAGGAAAAGGAAGTCGGAGGCCACTGTGTGAGGCCATCTGAGCTTGCCCAGGAGGACAGCTGTGAGGAAGAGGAGACTCAGCAGGGAGAAGGTGCAGAGATGCCTACAAGCTGAGGAAGAAAAAGGCAAAGAGCCAGAGAGGAGTGTATTCCCTGAGTCCAGGAGCTTCAGTAAGAGGTCCTAGCACTGAGGTGTGTGTGTTGGGGGCGGAGGCATGGAGATTCTCAGGAAAACCCATGGACCAAGGCCCCTCAGCAGAATGAATGTAAATATCGCTTGGCCTAGCGAACACAAATGCTAGCTTATGATGGTGATAAAACTACTCAGACTCCACAGCCCACCTCTTGCCAGTGCAAGCCTTCAGGGGCCATAAGTTATACAGAATGGGAGGATAGAAATAAAATAAAGAAAAAGGGAAAAAAGACACCTGAACTCCCTTCCCCAGTGTGGGCTGCCTGCTTATAGATCTGAGCTGGGAGTAAGTACGTAAAGCTTCAATTTCATGTTAGGTTCAACGTTTTGATTACTAAGGAGGGCTGGATGCTTAAATTGAACTGAGACTGTTTTGCAGTTTGGGTGACTATAAGGCTTTTCTTAACTAAGGCACCAGGACAGTCAACCCTCCTGAAATATATTTGGTAATTGGGAAGGTCATGACATATTTTTCTGTGCAAAAATGCATAATGGTTTTTCCAACCACCTAGTATCATCCTGGGGAAAGAAAAGAACTACCAGATATTTTACAAGGACAATGGGAAACATAAATAGAATTTTTAAAATGATATATATATATTTTTGGAGAGGTTTTTGCTATAGGGCACATATGCTCACCAGAAAGACAGAGAGACAGAGAGACAGAAAGTGAGAAATCACCCCCCAGGGGGGATGGCCACACCCCAATACTTTCTCCTTCATTCTCCTCTTGGGATCTTGGACACACACACATATGTACCCAGAGTGAGTTTAAGCCACCGGGTCCAGTACTCGAACCGCTGTTGACTACATAGGAATCCAGCAACATAGCCATTACGACAACTGTTGGTCCCAATGATAAAATCTTTTAATGGTGCTTGTCCTGTACAATGGCTACATATGGACAGAAAATGTGGAACATTTCCGAGGAGAACTAAGAACAAGTTTTTGGTTATCTCCTTGGTAATTCTGTGTCCATCCAGCTCAGCTTTCAGAAGGTGATGTCACATATTCCCTGGAACTTAGTCCAAACTGCCACCCCCACATCCAGTGTTAGCTGCAATCCTTATTCTTCCCATCTTCCCATCACTTAATATGTTTAACTACTTGTACTGAGTGGTCTTCCTCCTTGGAAAACCAGTGTGTGAGCCAGCTTCCATGGTGAGGCTTGTGTTTTTGACATGTAAGTCACGCATGAATAGAATTCCTAGTGAATGAGTGTTCTTCTGCTCTTCACAGATTCTAATAACATCTTGCTTTGTATTTAGTTTATAGAAGCAGACTTAAGGCAGAAACTAGAGCACGCCAAAGAAATAACCGAAGAAGCAAAAGTAACCTTAAAAGATTTCACTGCTCAAAGTACCCAAGTGGAGAAATTTGTCAATGACATAACAGGGTGGCTGACAAAAGTGGAAGAATCCTTGGTGCTCTGTGCCCAAACCGAGACTTGTGAAGGGCTGAAGAAAGTAAAGGTAGGACATAATCATTCAGTGTTTGCTTGATCGGTGATAATAGTTTTCACATTTTATAGTGACTGTACTAAATAGTATAACCTCTGCTTTCAGTCGCCCATAGTATCAGCAGATCAGCTCATTTATGGTATTGTACACAGCAAAGTAAGCAGCAGGTAAAGAAGTACATGAAATTATTAAGAAACCAACAATGAATAATCTAGAAACATAAAGTATGCATTAAAGTGTTGCTGTAGGGCCTGCCCTTAGTCCAGACTTTTTAAAATTAGATTGTTGGCAAAGTCATCATGTATTTTCATATGTTTTTCTATGCAAAAATGCATCATTATTTTAAAAAAAAATAAAAACAGTCTCTGGGGGGTGGGATTAAAGGCTGGAACCTATAGATTAGCTATTGGACTTGCCATAAATGCCAGAATGCCAGATAGTTTTTTAGCACTGAATTATTCTTGTTATTCAGTATAACTGCTTTCATCTAGACAGTGGTATATTTTGGGGGAAAAATAAAGGAGTTGAGAAACCATTCCACTCCCATCTCGTCTGTCCATATTAATGAATAACATTCTTAATCAGCTGCTTGTGAACAATGTGCCTCAGTTAATTTTTCAGTATTTGAAGGTATGGTCTGTTCTCTTTTAGCACATTTTATTACTGTAATGAGATTATGGACATATATGTTTGCTTTTTAAAAAATATTGGATTATTAGTTTATTTCTATTTATAACTCCAAAAACTGTATTTCTTCCATGAGAGAGAGAGGGAGATAAAGGCAACCTCAACAAGGTCTTCATGCTGTGATCACCCCCACTCTTAACTGGCTCAGGTCATGGCCTACTCAGGGAGTTCTCTTATGGGCCCAGCTGTGTTACCACTGTACCACCACCTGACTTGGGGACATATAAATATACACAAAATATTCTGTTGAGATTTTGGGCACACATCCCCTCAGAATGTTTTTCAAGTTGCTGGGCCAGTATTCACACCATGGTTTGCCATATGGGAGCCAGCTTCCTTAATCAGTAGGCCACAGGACCAGCCCAAATACATATATTTTTAAGTTAACTATTGGTGCTTTTGGTGTCACCCGTGATGCTAAAACAAAGCCCAAGTGGCTCATTGAAGACTGTGAATTATGATGGTTTCTAATAAGAAACTGAACCCAAGTTCATGGGCTGGAATCTATAAGGACCTATTAATTTGTTCAAAATCCTGCACTACTGCATGTATTCTAGCCAGTTCTCAATGACTCTTTGTTACCTAGGAGAAATGGGCAAAATTCTGAAAGTATTAATCCAGTTATATCACAAGGACTGAAAACAAAACAAAACAAAAAAACTCCACCAAAATGTGTATACTACTGAGTGTAATCAAGTTCAGATATAATAATGATAATACCACAGTGGAGTAGATGGAGTATTTCTCTGGATTGTGATAAATATACTTCACTGTATACTTTTTGTTTTGGAGAGGTTTTTGCTATAGGACATGTTGGCTCACAAGAAAGACAGATACAGAAGCAGAAAATGAGAAATCACCACCACTACCCCCACCCCCCAAGGGGAGATGGCCACGCTACAATCCCTTCTCCACCATTCTCCTCTTGGGATCTTGGACACGCATGTACAAGCACCGGGTATGAGTTTAAGCCACAGGATCAGGACTCAAACCGTGGTCAACTACATGGGAGTCTAGCAACGTAACCATTACTCCAACCGCTGGTTTCCTTCATAGTATACTTTTATTCTGTAGGATATACAAAAAGAACTTGAAAGTCAACAAGGCAGCATCATCTTGACCCAAGAAAATCTCAACAGTTTGTGCCGCAAGTACCATTCAGTTGAGTTGGAGGGCCTGGGCCGTGCCATGACTGGATTGATAAAGAAGCATGAAGCTGTGAGTCAGATGTGCTCCAAAACTCAGGCCAGCCTGCAGGATTCTCTGGAAAAACACTTCAATGGTGAGTTCTGATGGATCTTAGCATGAATATTTGTTTATAAGAAAAAACTCTAAACCAAATACTCCCAAGAAACTGTCAGCAGAAGTTTGAGGGAACTTTCCAGAAGGATATTATTTTAAATTTATTTGTGCTTTGAGATTTCATCAATAGAAGTGCTATGCTTGGAGCTCTTATTCTGCATAGAATTCTTCCTCTTTCTCCCCAAGAAATTAGGGGTCTATCATTTTGATGTTTCCAAATTTTATCTGGATTGTCTACATCTAGCTCATGCATGTTACTGTGGAAAATGACTTCTGTTCAAGTGGGTAGCAGCCACTGTCTAAATAACTATTGAATGTATCTGTGCTATGATGGAGTGACACAGTATTTTGGATGTGAAGGCCGTCAAATAGCGCCAGCCACACAATCCAAGAACAGCCAGTCCTAGGTCCCTCCCTCTGATTCCCACACAGCAGTGCCTGTGCTCTGAGGTGGATGTGTAATGACTCTCTAAGTCAACCTGGTGGAAAGAAGATGTGGTACCCATCCCTGAAGTATTTCTACCCTTGCACTTTCATGTATGCCAGCAATTAATTACTTTTCTTTACCAAAAGAAAGAAACCCAATGAAATGCAGATTTCCAAAAATACATATTTCGGGACCAGCAGTTAGCGTAATGGCTATGTCTCTGGACTCCCACGTAGTTGACCGCAGTTCGCGTCCCGGACCCGGTGGCTTAAAACTCATGCCAGGCATGTGTGCGCGCGTGCCCAAGATCCCAAGAGGAGAATGGAGGAGAAGGGATTGCAGCGTGGCCATCCCCCCTGGGGGGTGATTTATCGCCTTCTGTCTCTCTGTCTCTCTCTGTCTGGTGAGCGCATGCACCCTATAGAAAAAAACCTCTAAAAAAATACATATTTCATTTTGGACCTTTTTCTGAGATGATTTTCTCAATTCTGCCATGAATAGTCATGGGGTATAGACCATGCTGTGTTATTTTCTAATCATGTTCTTTCTGAAATAATTTGTAAGGCTAGTTGAGATGGACTGAAGGTCAGAAATAACTCATTGTGGCAACCCTAGATGCTTATTCAGTGTTTTGGATTTAATTCTGATTGTTATTACTTTCAAAAGATTCTATGCAGGAATTCCAAGAATGGTTTTTGAGAGCAAAGACTGTGGCTAAAGAATCATCAGATCGAAGTGGCGACAGCAAAGTTCTAGAGGCAAAGCTCCATGACCTTCAGGTAAGAAGCTGTACCCTTCTTTCTGCAAACCGTACTTGAGTGGCTACAGGTCAGACCCAAAGCATCTCTTTCCCCAAATCTTATTTTAGTCAATGTTTTCTTCTTCCCTTATATAGTTAGGTTTACTGCTCAGAAGGAAACAGGCAACCTGAAAAAAAAGAAAAAATAAATTGGAGCTAGAAAATTTCTACATCCCTTTCCTTTTTTTTTTTAGCTTATTGACCATGTCTTGGGATTCATTCAAAACCCACTTTTAATTTTTATAGCAGTGAAAGTATAAATAATTGTATCTATTTTAAATCACTGTTGTGGAGGTGTTTTGAAAGAAGAAACATGGCTTGTATTCTTTTTTAATAACTTATGATCAAAATTTGAAGATAAGAAACATTCCAATTGAAGTAATAGATATAGGTTTACTGACTATGAGCAGTATGGATTCAGGAAGGAGAGGCAAAGTTAAAAAGCGATTTACAGAAGCATAGGTTCACATTAGGTATTGGTCAAGTTTTTCGAATAGCCATTCTAAATACTAAGTTGAGCATTCTAAAAAATAATTTAAAAATTAATAAGGACCATGAAGATTTGTGGCCCAAGGAGGTGATTAAAATCATGTGTATAAATCATTAAATCAGAAATCAGGGTAGGAACATTGTTAGAATAAAAGAAGCTGTTTGCAGGAAGTGTGGTGATTTCACATGTTGAATTACCTCCTTTTAATCTTGAGATACAGTGGAACTCAACAAAGAAATGTCCAAGTGGCCATTGCAAATGCAACCCTGTAGTCAGAGAAGAGGCAGGGTCAGCACTGAATTCTGGGATTCTTTTGCCTGTGCCATGCCTGTACATAGATCTTCCCAAAAATAGGTGCAAGAAAGAAGGGATGAGAGGACAAGATTTTGTGTGCAGGATGAATCAGAGGAGGAGGAAATGGTTAGAAAGATGTCACACTCACTGTGTAAGGATTGGCACCTGGACTAGGTTGGAACAGTGAGAATGGGGAGAGATTGCGATCACCACCTTGACAACATCCTTTTATCCAGCTAGACATTGATCAGTTTGTCCTCACCGAATCCAATGGCCGGCTGGCATCATCTTCCGTAGGAGTCTTGGTTATATCCAATTGCATGCATCATTCTCACTCCAGCCTTGATAGACATTTTACTTTCTGCTTGGGCTTTTGTTTCCATTTTCTGGTTCTACTATCTCAGCTCCTATATACTAAGGTCTATGAAAAACAATAGTGTGTATTTCATATGTTCTTTATTTCCTAAAACAGAACATCCTGGACTCAGTCAGTGACGGACAGAGGAAGCTTGATGCAGTGACTCAGGAAGGACAAACTTTGTATGCACACTTGCCTAAACAAATTGTCAGCAATATTCAGGAACAAATTACCAGGGCTAATGAAGAGTTTCAAGCATTTCTGAAACAATGCCTTAAAGACAAACAGGCACTTCAAGACTGTGCTTCAGAACTTGGGAGGTAAGTTGTTTTGATAAATGTCCATTTTATCATACACATAATGGGTTTTCAAAGATTTAAAAAGAAGAGCCATATGCATAAGCATATAACATTTGGAATTGTGAGTTTAAATTACAGCAAGCTTTGATCATGAGGACAGGTTCTTACTGAAACAATAGCTGATTGCTGAGACTGTGGAATTACTTTTTTTTATGTCCTCCATTCATTATTTTTATTTATTTCATTTTCTTTTATATATTCAATCACATTATTTAGCTTACAAAGTAAATATTTCAGTATGTAAACATTTCTCCCTATTCCAGTTGATAAAACTATAAAATATCTTCAACAGATAATACCATATTTCTTTGTCCCATTAATGCTTTGCCTTCGTATTTTTCTTCTAAATGTCCTTCCTCAGGCCCACACACACAATATCTGGTATTTACACCCATTTACTATGTTTGTATATCCTTCAGTCAGTTTCAGTCATAGAGTGCAGACACTTGGTATATATTAAGTGGGGACATACAATGTCTCTTCTTCATAGCCTGGCTTGCTTCACTCCCCAGTAAATCTTCCATATTATTCCACTTTCTGAGAAAAGCCAGGGTTTTTTTTGTTTGTTTTTTTTTGTTTTTGTTTTTGTTTTTTTTATGGCTGAATAGTATTTCATAGAGTGTATGTGCCACAGTTTTTCAATCCATTTATCTGTTTGGGGGCATTTGGGTTGGTCCCATGTCTTACCAATTGTGAATAGTGCTGCAATAAACATCGATGTACAAGCACTTTTCCAATGAAGAATTCTTCTGTCCTTTGGGTAGATACCAAAGAGTGGGATTGCTGGATCATATGGCAGTTATATTTGTATATTTTTGAGGAATCTCCAAACTGTTCTCCACAGTGGCTGGACTAATTTACATTGCCACCAGCAGTGTAAGAGAGTTCCCCTTTCATCACACCCCCACCGACACTTATCTATTTTTTTTTTTTGAGAGGTTTTTGTCATAGGGCATGTGTGCTCACCAGGGAGAGAGACAGAGAGAGAGAGAGAAAGCACCCCTAAGGGGATGGCCATGCCACAATCCTTTCTCCATTCCTTCGGGGTTGGGGGCACCAATGCACACACAGCCGGCATGTCTTATCAGCTGCCGAGTCCACACACCCAG
>NW_006159444.1:4259664-4282728 GCF_000334495.1 Tupaia belangeri chinensis
TCATATGTCATCTTTAGAGAGTGGTTTTTTCAACTCATTCTCCCATCTTTTAATAGGATTGATCATCTTTTTTCCAAACAGCTGCTTAAGTTCCTTGTGTATTCTCATTATCAGTCTCTTATCTGATGCATAATTTACACAAATATTTTCCCATTCTGAGGGCTGTCAATTCATACTCATTACTGTGTCTTTTGTCATGCGGAAATTTCTTAATCTGATTTAATCCCACTTGTCTATTTTGGCTATTACCAACTGTGCTTTGCGGAAGTTTTTCCCTATCCCATTCCCTACCCCAATGTCTCCCAGAGTTTCCCCAGTGTTTTCCAGGAGCAGTTTCATAGTTTGAGGTCTTAGATTTAGATCTTTGACCCACCGTGACTTGATTTTTGTAAGAGGTGAGAGGTAGGGGTTCAGATTTATCTTTCTGTAAGTGGAAATCTATTTTTTCCAGCACCATTTGTTGAAGAGGTTTTCCTTTTCCCTCTGGATTGACTGGTACCCTTTGTCAAAAATCAGTTGACTGTATGTTTGGGAATTTATTTCTGGGGACTCTCTTCTGTTCCATTGGTCCACCTGTCTGTTTCTGTGCCAGTACCATGCTGTTTTGATTACCACAGCTCTGTAGTTTATTTTTGGGTCTGGGAATGAGATGCCACTCACTCCATTCTTCTTGTGCAAGATTGCTTTGACAATATGAGGTCTTCTATGATTCCAGACAAATTTTATGATTGTCTTTTTTAGATTTGTGAAGAATGTGTCTAGTGCTTTGATTGGGATTGCATTAAGTATGTAGATTAATTTGAGTAGAATTGCTATTTTGATTATATTAATTCTTCCAATCCAGGAACATGGGATGTCCTTCCACTTTTTTGTGTCATTTTCAATTTCTTTTTTCAGCTTCTCATAGTTTTCCTTGTGGAGTTCTTTAATTTCTTTGGTTAGATCTATTCGTAAGTATCTTATACTTTAGGTTACTATGGTAAATGGAATAACTTTTTTCAATTCTATCTCAGTCTGCCTATTATTAGGAGTGGAGAAAGTGGGCATCCTTGTCTTGTGTCCATTTTTAGTGGGAAAGCTTTCAGCTTTTCTCCATTCATTATGATGTTCACTATGGGTTTTTCATAGATAGCTTTTATTGTATTGAGAAATGACTCTTCTATGCCAATTTTGCTGAAGGTCTTGATCATGAAGGGATGTTGTAGCTTATCAAATGTTTTTTCTGCATCAATTGATATGACCAAATGGTTTTTATCTTTCTTCCTGTTAATATGGTGTATTACATTTATGGTTTCACATATGTTGAACCAACCTTGCATTTCTGGAATAAAGCCTACCTGATCATGATGTGTAATCTTTTTTATAAGTTGTTGGATACAATTTGCTAGTATCTTGTTGAGAATCTTTACATCTATATTCATCAGAGATATTGGTCTATAGTTTTCCTTCCTGGTCCTGTCCTTATCTGTTTTAAGTACAAGGGTGATAGAGGTTTCATAAAATGAATTGGGGAGAGACTCACTCTTTTGGATCTTTAGAAATAACTTGAGCAGAATGGGGGTTAACTCTGAAAGTTTTATAGAATTCAGACATGAAGCCATAAGGGACAGGGCTTTTCTTTGTTGAGAGGATATTTATTACTGATTCAATCTCCTGGATTGTTATGGGCCTATTCAGACTTTTTATATCCTCCTGGCTCAATCTTGGTAGATTATATGTGTCCAGGAATTTGTCCATCTCATCCAGATTGTCTTGTTTCTTGCCATATAGTTGTTCATAGTATCCTCTAATGATGTTTTGTATTTCTATTTTGTCTGTTGTCATATTGCCTGCTTAATTGCAGATTTGATTCACCCAGTTCCTTTCTCTCTTCTTCTTAGTCTCACTAGTGGTGTATTGATTTTGTTTATCTTTTCAAAGAACCAGCTTTTACTTTCATTTATTTTCTATATACTTCGTTTATTTTCTATTTCATTTACTTCTGCTCATTTCTTTAGTATTTCCTTTCTCCTGAAGTTTGGAATTTTGCTGTTGCTTTTCCAATTCTTTAAGGCATGATGTTAGGTGATCCATTTGCTTTCTTTCTGTCTTCCTCTTATGTGCACTAATTGCTGTAAACTTCTCTCTTATGACTGCTTTAGCAGTGTCCTAAAGATTATGGAAACTTGTGTCTTCATTGTCATTGGCGTCCATGAATCTTTTGATTACAGTCTTTATTTCTTCAGTAGTTGTGGAGTCATTCAGGCATAAGTTATTTAGTTTCCATGTATTTGAGTATTTTTGTGGATTTCTCTTGAAATAAAACTCAAGTTTAATTCAATCATGGTCAGAGAAGATGCTGGATATAGTTTCTATGCCTTTGAATCTGTAGAGGCTTGCTTTGTGCCCTATGATGTGGGCAATCTTCGAAAAGATTCCATGGTGGGGGGGTGAGAAAAAAAGTAACTCGTGACTTTTGGATGGAAAGTTCTATAGATGTCTGTTAAGTCCATTTGATTTATAGTATTGTTTAGATCCTTTATCTCTTTATCTATTTTTTTGTCTAGATGATCTGCCCTGAGGGAATAGTGCAGTGTTGAGGTCTCCAACAATCAGTGTATTGCAGTCTATATTCCCTTTTAGATCTAACAGTCTTTCCTTCACATGGGTGCTCCTGTGGTAGTCACACAGATATTTATAAGCACTATATCTTCTTTATCTATTGATCCTTTTACTATAGTATAGTGCCCTTCTTTGTCTCTTTGAACAGCTTTTGTTTTAAAGCTTATTTTATCAGAAATTAGTATTGCAACTCCAGCTCTCTTTTGGTTCCCATTTGCATGGAAAATCTTTTTCCAACCCTTCACTTTCAGTCTGTGTATGTTTTTATCCATGAGATGGGTTTCCTGTAGGCAACAGATAGAGGGTTTCTGTTTGTTTTTTTTTTTTAATCCATTCAGCCAGTCTGTGTCTTTTGATTGGATAATTTAATTTATTCACATTCAATGTTATTATTGATGTTACTGGATCTGTCCTGACGTTTAAGTTGGCCATTGTCTTAGTTGCCTTTCATTCCTTTGTTTCTGTCTGGTAATTATTTAGTTTTCCTGAAACAGTACTTTCTTCAGTGTTTCTTGAAGAGCTGGTCTGGTGTTGGTAAATTCTTTCAGGTCTTGTTTGTCTGAGAAGATTTTAATCTTTTTCTCCCGTATGAAGGATAATCTTGCAGGATATAATAATCTTGACTGAAATCATTTCCCTCTTAACACTTTCAATACATCTTCCCATTCTTTCCTTGCTTGCATTGTTTCCATTGAGAGGTCTGGTGTTAGCCTGAGAGGATGACCTTTGTAAGTCACTTCTCATTTCTTTCTTGCCAGTTTTAGTATCATGTCTTTATCTGTGGTCTTGGACAGTCTGACTAAGATGTGCCTTGGGGAAGATCTTCTGCGGTTGACTCTATTTGGGGTCTTTTGTATTTAAAAACATAAAACACTTCATGAATTTGCATGTAATCCTTGCACAGGGGCCATATTAATCTTCTCTGTTTCATTCCAATTTTAGTATATGTGCTGCTGAAGCAAGCACATTACTTGGCTTTATTTTTTATGCAGAAAAAGTGAAGGAATTATATTCACAAGTAATTGTAATTAACATAAATGCAGGTCATTTCTCCTGTTTGGTTAATTCAAGATAGAGCTTTGATTTTCCAGTTTTTAGATTATCCAAGCCTTTTACTATGTCCACTTGTCATGGAAGTCAAGGCAGAAATTAATACTGAATTTTATGGATTAGAATCCAATCAGTGGGTCCAGACAGTGGCACAATGGTAACATGATGCTCTGCTAGTTTGACCCACATGCAAAGGTTTCAAGTTGGTGAGATCAGCCAAACATGTGTGACATGCATGTACCCATGATCTGGGTTGGTTAATGCTAAGAGTAGGTCTCAGCAAATTGACCTTGTTTGGGGTCTCTCTCTCTCTCTCTCTTCTTTCTCTAACTAATTTAAGAAATAAATAAATAAACTTAAAACAATCCCAACCAGTATATGTCAATGTAAAATTAGAAGAAGAAAAAAAAATCTCATTACTAAAGGGAGAAAAAATGTCAGTATAATGAAATTACCTTTCTGATGGCAGAATAATTTGCCTGACTCTTGTCCAGATTTCTTGGTGAGCTTCTATTCTTTTCAAAATTTAGAATGATTGTGTCATATTTATAATCTCATAAATACAGAGACCACTTTCCCTTCTTTTCCCATGGTGTCCATTGACCCTAATTCAAAGGTCTGTGTGCAAGATACAAAGTTAAGTGCCTGTTGACACAAGAATGCAATCCTGTTTGTAGATACCAGCAATGAATCAATGCAGTTAGGTGAGATGATTCCTTTTATGCTTGGATCTCAAAAGAAATCACAAAGATTTGTCCCTTTGTTACTGAAATAAGTGATTATTTGAATGGCATAATTGCTGAGTTTTCTTCTGTTATTGAAAATTCATGAGATCTTAATTCACATATAAAAGAAATTGAAACCTCAGTGATTATAGAGCCAGAATTTCTATAAATTTCCATGTTTTCTTTTTGTCTTTTTTGTTTTTAGCTTTGAGGATCAGCACAGAAAATTAAACTTATGGATCCATGAGATGGAAGAAAGGTTACGTACAGAAAACTTGGGGGAGAATAAACAGCATATTCCTGAGAAGAAAAATGAAGTTCATAAAGTTGAAATGTTTCTTGGAGAATTACTGGCTGCAAGGTATGGTATGGAAATAGAATAGGTTCTATTTTATTTTTTCTTTCAATATTTGGTAGAGGGTACATGCACTCGCTGGAGAGAGAGAAAGTGATAAAGCACCCTCTGGGAGGGATAGCTGCACCACAGTCCCTTCTTCATTTCTCCTTTTGGGATGTTTGGGCATGCTCACAAATGTACCTGGCATAGTTTTCAAATGCTAGGTCTAAGACTTGAACTGTGCAGTTCAAGTTAAGGATCTAGCCACCTTAACCACCAAGCCATGGGTTTGCCCTGGAGTAGAATCTATTCTAGGATATTTTTGATTGGTTGGTTGGTTATTTGGTTAGGGATTGGTGGTGGGTGGTGGTTTGTTCTTGACACTTAAAGTCTAGGATGTGAATGGTCTACTGCACCTTCATAGCAATGTGGGGTTCTGAAGACAGCGCAGATGAAAGGAGGGGCTGCTTTGCATCTACTTCCACTTACCTTTGCTCAAGAAATCAACCAGGTCACTTATGTTCTACAACTCGATTAAAACCACAAACTCTCAGTGACTTAGGACAATAATATTGTAGACCTCCATTTCTATATGTTCACACATTTCAGCTTCCAGTTCCATTTCTACCCATGCATCCTCACAATCATCTTAGTAAAGCAAAGGTATGGTCAGTGAGGAACAGAACCACAGTCTGCCATATGGCTTCCAGCATTGCAGAGGGTTATGCTGCTGCTGCACCACTTCGGCTGGGCCTGGGCTGTCCTTTTGACTCAACCACCTGCAGCACTTTGCTCCCTAAATTTATGTTCTAATTCTGGCATTTTCAGTTGCTTCCTCTCTATTGACAGCATCACAGAAGTGCAGCTTGACCCAAAACTGGGCTCTTTAATCAGCAATAATCAGGAATTGAGTAAATATCTTCTAATTCAGAATATGGTCATTTTCAATTTTGACTGAGACCTCTTTTGGTCAGATGTGCCTGTTAATCCTTGTCTTTAAAAATGAACATGCAAACAAGTGGACAAAGAATCCATACTAACAGCTACTTGTTGGCATGCTAGTTTGATGACTATTATAAAATGTCCCTGGAATGCTAAATCCCATCTCTGTGAGTCCTTGCTGTGGTGAAACTCTTTGTTTATTCTATATACACACTCTAACTTCTAAATATGTGCTCAAGTTCAATGACTTTAGGTCCTTATTCTCTTCTTTTCTTTTTTTCTTTTTCTGAGAAAATTTTACTATAGGGCACATGCTTTTTCTGGAGAGACAGAGAGACAGAAACTGAGAAATCACCCCCTGGGGTGATGGCCATGCCACAATCCCTTCTCCTCCATTCTCTTCTCAGTATTTTGGGCACACAAGCACATACCCCCAGCATGAGTTTTAAGTTGCTGTGCCCAGTACTTGAACTGCAGTTAGCTATATGGGAGTCCAGTGACATAACCATTATGCCATCTGCTGGTCCCTCTTTTCATAATTCTATTATCTAATAGACTGCTAAAACATAAAAACTGTTCAAAAATTGATGTAACAATAGTACCTCCCTAACAATATGACTTTCTGAAGATTACACTGCATTTTCTTTGAACCAGAGTTTTCATTACATGACAATCCTCCTGCCTCAGCCTCCAAGATAGGACTATAGTAATATGTGCCATCTCTGGCTCTTTTATATACAAGGTCTCACTATGTCACCCAGGCCAGCACTGAGCTCACAATACTTCTGCCTCAGCCCCGAGTCAGTGGGATTACAGGTGTCTGTCACCACATCCAGCTTTTCTGTTGCACCAGGAATTGAACCCAGCCCTCCCACCTGGTTCCAGTCCATGGAGTTCCACCATAGCTTGGCCCTATGACTGCACATTATTTCAATTTCTAAATCCTAACTTTTGTCTAGATACATTACAACATAACCAAATCTACTTCCTTTCTTCTGGACTTTTAAATTGACTATGTATTTTTGACTTTCAAGTCTTCCCCACAGACTGCTCCGTATCTTCCTTTGTATCTACTTCTCTTGCCATCATTACAATAAAATGCATTTGACAAAGTGGTACCAGTACCTTCATCACCAAATTCAATGCTTCTTTCTTCACTTATTTATTTTCTGATAGTGGCAAGTTGTTGTTGTTTGTTTTGTTTTGGTTTGGTTTTTGCCATAGGGTGTGGGTACTTGCTCGAGAGAGACAGAAAAAAAACAGAGAGAGGAAAAATGAGAAATCACCCCCCCCAGGGGGGCTCACTGTATGGCCATGCTGGTTATGTTGCAATCTCTTGACCTCCACTGTCCTCTTGGGATTTTTGGATGCACACACATGTGTACCTGGTGTAATTTTTTAAGTCACCAGATCTGGGCCTTGAACCATGTTTGGCCATGTGGGAGTCCAGCACCTTAACCACCATGCCACCTCTTGACCCCAGTTGCAGCTTTTTGACATAGATAGCTTACAGTCCTTATTGAAATTTTACCCTCTGATATTCTGAGACAGATGCTGATACTATAGATATGTTTGTCCTGGGATCCTTCTTTCCAAATTAGCCACTTCCCTGAATGGTCCTAAGTTAGCTTCTATCTTTAGATGCTCCAACTGGTTTACTGACTTCTCTCTCTTACATACTGCTTGCCCTTCCCAGTCTTCTGCTGTTTTTCATCATATTTCCAGTACTTCAAATATTCTGGGAAGATGCCCTGTATAAATGTGTACAAAAGAACCAACTCTGTGGCTTAGTGATTAAGGCAACTGATCCCACATGGCTGACTGCATGGTTTAAGTCCTGGACTTGGCAGCTTGAGAAACATGGTGGGCGCCTGTGTGTGTCTGCCCAAAATCCCAAAAGGAGAGAGAATGGGCAACAAGGAATTGTGACATGACCATTCCAGATTGGGGGTGCTTTCTCCCTCTCTCTCTCTCTTTCTCTCTTTCTCTCTGTCTTTGTCTGGTGGGTGTAAGCACCCTCTAAGAAAAAAAAACAAAAGAAATAAAAGATAAAGCACAAAGTTGAAACTCATTAATATTTTTATCACCCATTGAGCAATTTGTCTCGTAATGACCAATGAAATCTCTCTTCTAAAATTATTACTCAGCTCACATCATTCCTTAAGCCACCTTCTTATCCCACCAAGCAGATTACAAGTATGAGAAACATCTTTTAGAGCAGGTACAATGTTGACTATCTCTTTGTATGTCTCAGGGTGGTCCATGAGATACTATTTACATGGTAGCCACTCAGATGCTGTGTGTGTGTGTGTGTGTGTGTGTGTGTGTGTGTGTGTGTGTGTTTTCTATCAGTCATAACCATTTATATCTGGATCCTTCTGCTCTCTTCTGGCATCCCAGGCTTTTTTTATATAGATAAGAATTCAGAGTTCACAGGACCAGAAGTTAGCGTAATGGCTATGTCACTGGACTCCCACATAGTCGACCGTGGTTCGAGTCCCAGACCCAGTGGCTTAAACTCACGCCGGGCACATGCGCATGTGTGCCCAAGATCCTGAGAGGAGAATGGAGAAGAAGGAATTGCAGCGTGGCCATCCCCTCTGGGGGGTGATTTCTCGCTTTCTGTCTCTCTGTCTCTCTCTGTCTGGCGAGCGCACGTGCCCTATTGCAAAAACCTCTCCAAAAAAAAAAAAAAAAAGAATTCAGAGTTCTTAAAAATAAGTTGAAGCCAGTCCATCCACATAGCAGTTAGATTTTTCCCTTGACCTAATGAACATAGTTGCAAATCACAATGAGCACAATATTCAAGATACAAGAAGGAAATCCATAAGCCCTCCTAAGATGCCCTTTTGAAGCAAAACCTTTTTCCATTTTGTTTCTACCCAGTGCTAGGATGGACCCTGGGGATACAAGGTGGGTACTTCAAAACGTTTTTGGAAAAATGGAATTATAGTCCAAGTTTATTTTAGTACAAAATAATTTTTTTGGAGAGGTTTTTGCTGTAGGGCACGTACACTCACCAGAAATACAGAGTGACAGAGAGACAGAAAGCAAGAAATCACCCCCCAGGGGGATGGCTATACTGCAGTCTCTTCTCCTGCATTCTCCTTTTGGGATCTTGGGCATGCATGCACATGCACCTGGCATGAGTTTAAGCCACCGGGCCTGGAATTTGAACCACGGTTAAGTACATGGGAGTCCAGCGACGTAGCCATTACTCTATCTGCTGGTTTCCAGTACAAAACAATTTTAAAATCCATGCACAGATTTATTTATTTATTTATTTACTTATTTATTTATTTAACTATAAGGTATACATGCTTACCACAGAAAGACAGAGACAGACAGAAAAAAATCAGGGAAAGTGAGAAATCACTCCCCAGGGGGACAGCCACTATGCAGTCCCTTCTCCTCCATTCTCATCTCAGGAATTTGGGTACGCATGCACATGTGCCCAGCATGATTTTCAAGCCACCAGGTCCTGGACTGGAAAGGCAGAGTTGGCCATATGGGATCTAACCTCCTTAACCTCCAAGTCACCTGCTAGCTTCCATGCACAAGCTTGTTTTTCAATATACATTTTCCATGAATTTTTTGAAGACTCCTTGCAGAAGAATGTAATAGCTCTGACTCCGAGAAGGTAAAAACCTCTTGTATTGGACAGATGGCAGGTTGGGTGATTGAGTGAGGCCAAAGCAGGCATGAGAGGAGCCCTGTGCCCTCCACCCTCTCCACGGTTGTCGAGGCTACTTCTTGGGATGTGAGGGAAAGAAACGAGAGCAGAAAGGTTTCCACAAGGAAGTGTCTTCATGTATTTATTAAACAGCAGCGTGTGCTGGGAATCTAAGGGAGATTTTCATCATTACTGCATTAATAGGGATGACTATAGCCTGGAGGGGAGACCTGTGGAGGTGGCCAAATCCCTTTCCTAAGTCAGTTTCACAGGGGGAGGGCCGGCCCTGTCACTGCCCTGTGGGTAGTAGAACCACGTCCTGCTCGACGCTGACCACATTAAGGGAGACTGTAGGGGAGGCTCCTAGCAGCTGGATTTTAAAGGCATGTCAGCATGTCAGCTGTGAGCTTTTATCTGGTTACTGCTTCAATATCAACAACTATTTGTCACTCCTCAGCACTCCAGAGTGTCAGTATTAATTTTATTTTATTTATTTTTTTAAGAGAGTCTCTTGATAAACTTTCTCAGAGAGGGCACCTTCTCAGTGAAGAAGGCCATGGTGCTGGGAAAGAAGGACGCCTGTGCTCCCAGCTCCTCACAAGCTACCAGAATTTACTCAGGATGACCAAAGAGACACTCCGGAGCTGTCAGGTGGCCCTGCAGGAGCACGAAGCCCTGGAAGAAGCACTGCAGACCATGTGGTCCTGGGTGAAGGACATCCAAGACAGACTGGCCTGTGCAGAGAGTACTACTGGGGACAAAGACACCTTGGAGAAGCGGCTGTCACACATACAGGTATGGGCAGCACCAGCCAGGCACTGGTGGCTGGCGCACATGTTCGGATGGGATCAACAGTGTCTACTTTGGGTCCTGCATGATCTGTGAGCCTCTAAATGAAGATCATGTGCTACACAGATATGGGGGAGGGTATCTTTCTCCTTTGTAAAGGAACATTTTTGTTCTAATAGCTTTCAAATACTTTTAATTTCATTTAGTAAATGTTCAGTAAATATTATTGATTCCTACTCTGTCTCAGCACTATCCAGGTTGCTGAGAATATAGAGGTAAAGAGGTAAAGTTGATCCTTGTTTTCTTCCTTCCTTCCTTCCTTCCTTCCTTCCTTCCTTCCTTCCTTCCTTCCTCCTCTCTCTCTCTCTCTTTTTCTCTCTCTCTCTTTTTCTCTCTCTTTCTCTCTCTCTCTCTCTCTCTCTCTCTCTTTCTTTCTTTCTTTCTTTCTTTCTTTCTTTCTTTTTTTCTTTCTTTCTTTCTTTTTAATTTACTAGAGGGTATGTGTACTCACCAGAAAGAAAGAAAGAGGAGAGGGAGAGAGAAAGAAAGTTAGAAAGCATCCCCTTGAGAGAATGGTCAAGCTACAGTCCCTTCTTCTCCATTCTCTTGGAATTTGAGGCACACATGCACATGCACCCACCATGCTACTCAAGTCTCTGGATCCTGGACTTGAACCACACAGTTGGTCATATGGGATCAAGTCGCCTTAACCACCATGCCACAGACTGGTTCTAGTTCTTGTTTTCAAACAGTTCTAGTCTAGCAGCAGAGACCAATTCAATCTGTTACCTACGGAGCAGTGTGTATGTAGGGGCCACGACTGAGGCAAAGCTGGATGTGTTGAAAGTATGGAAGAGACCACCAGCTTAGACTGTAGTTAATGAAGGAGAACATGAAAGAGAGGAATAAGCCAGGCAATGAGGGTAGGAGACTGCCAGGTGTTGACAGATATGTTTTCATTTTCAAAATAATTTTTTTGCTCTTTAAAAGCAAAGTCAAGAAAACTATACTTTCTAGGCTAATGGCCCAACATTTCTAAGAAATTTAATGGAAGTTACTCTTTGATATTTAGACTCCCAAATATCTAATTTTAAGTGAAGTGTTACATTGCATTAGGGTCCAAAGTTGTTTTAATTGTAGGGTGAGTAAAATATTTACCTCAGTTCTCATGGCACACATAACCATGTTTTAAAATAGCAGGTTTTTTTTACGCCTGCTGACAAGTTTTATTCTTCCTTCCTAGGATATTCTCCTGATGAAAGGTGAAGGAGAAGTCAAGTTGAATATGGCCATTGGGAAAGGGGAACAGGCCTTGAGGAGCAGCAATCAGGAAGGCCAGAAGGTGATTCGGACTCAGCTGGAGACCCTTAAAGATGTGTGGGCTACCATTATGATCTCCTCCTCTCATGCTCAGAGGTATAGAGCCTACTCTTAGTGTTTATTTGCCTAAAGAAAACCCAGTGGCTTACTAAAATGATGGAGCATTGCTAAGGCACTCTGTGGTGAAGCTGCCAACGCGTTATTTAGCTCAGTGTATGGGTGCCTGCCTCTGCAGTATGTTCTACTGCGCAAAGACTGGCTTTTGCTAGCTTACTTTGTATTTGTGTTTTTGTCTTATTTTTAAAATATTTACATCTACCCTTCTTATGGAATCTTATACATAACATGGGCTTAGTATAATACTTCTTTTTAAGTCATCAAACCAAGGATATATGCTTATTCAATAACTAAAGTTTAGCATTTTAAAGGAACATATGGGAAATCAAGTTATTAGTAGCTGTTGAGCTTAAGTATGCATGTATTCCTCAACCAGAAGTAATAGCACCCACACTAGTGTGTTCTAATCATCACAATGATGGTGAGACTATTTCTGGCATTTATTTCTGAGGCTAGGGAGCTAACATCTTGCAAAGTGTGAAACATTTTCACACAACCAAAACCCAGCCCATCCAGGATACCCATAGAGCCTCTGTTGAAAATCATGGTACTAGACACTGACGAAGAACTAGAGAAGGTCTCAGTTGCTATTCCAGCCATTATTTTTGTTGCTATTATTGAATTTATGAGTAGAAGATTTTCTTCTTTTTCCCTCTTCTCAGAGCATCCAGAAATAATCTGGCTGTTCTTAAAATATGAACACCAGCCAGAATAAAGCTTAAACACACCCCTGAAGTTGTATTCTGTGAGTTATCTGTATTACTAGCTCACTGAAGAACAGAGGATCCAATGTAATCACAACACGTATGTGAAGAGGAGAGTGAAGTTCAGCACAAAACAAACAGAAAACCATTATGGTTATTCACTACAGTAAAACAATAAGCCATAGAATGGTTACAGCTAAAATTTGGGAGGTTTTTGTTTTGTTTTGTTTTGTTTTGTTTTGTTTTTCCTTTAACATTGAACCTAGGTCACCAAGATGTTACATCTTAGCAATAACTTACAATTGTAAGCAAAGAAAATAAATCAGATTCCATAGAATATATCTTATAAACTGCTGGATCATTAACTAAATTTCCTCATGCTTTGCAGTAGACAAGCTTTATAAAAGTTAATAGGAATGAGGACGTGTATTTTTACATAGTTGAGTATAATGTTAAACACAAGCAAAAGATTCATAACTTTGATTCGCTTATTTCAACAATAAATTAGACTGGACAACTACATATTGACTGGTAGCAATGTTCAAGTTATTGTGTGAAAATAATGAAATAATATATTAAAATACTTTTTTCCCTGTAAATGTTCAGAGGCTTTAGGATATATTCAATTTCTGCCACAGAGCGCAGACATTTGATACATAATGACGGGGGGTATACAGTGTGTGTCTTTTAAAGTCTGGCTCACTTCCCTTCACATTAAATCATCTGTATTCATCCAGTTTGAATCAAATGGCAGGGTCTCATTGTTTCTTATGACCGAATATTATTTAATAGTATACATGTGCCACAGTTTTTCAACCCAGTCGTCAGTTCTGAGACACTTAGGTAGATTGCGTGTCTTAGCAATTGTGAATAATACTGCATAAACATGGATGTGCAAGTATCTTTCAGAAGGCTTTCCTATCCTTGTGTAAATACCAATGAGTGGGATTACTGAGTCATATAGTTCTATTTGTAGGTTTTTGTGGAACCTCCATATTGTCACCACAGTTGTGCTAATTGACATTCCCACCAACAATGTAAGAGTGTCTCCTTCATTTTTATTTTTTTTATTAGAAGTTTTTGCCTTAGAGTGTGTGTCACACCAGAGAGAGACTGAGACAGTGAGAAGAAAAGTGAGAAATCACCCCCCCAGGGGTGTTGGTCACACTGCATTCCCTTCTCCTCCATTCTCCCAGGATCTTGGGCACACACATACACACAGTCTGAATTTCAAGCCACCAGGTCTGGAACTCATATAGTGGTTGGCCATGTGGGCGTTCAAAGATGTAACTGCTATGTCCATTACTGGTCTCAGAGGGTCCCCTTTAAAACCACAGCCTTGCCAACACTGTCACTCTTTATTTTATTTTTTTATCCTTGCCATTCTAACTGGGGTTAAATGGTATCTCATTGTGGTTTTGATTTATATTCCTTTATAGAGACTTTGAATATTGTTTAATGTCTTTTGGCCATTTGTATGTCCTCCTTGGAGAGTTCTCTACTCAGCTGATTTGCCCATTTTCTAATTGGCTTAATTATTTTTTATAGGTGAGCTGCTTGAGTTCCCTATATATTCTAATTATTAATCCCTTGTCTGAGACTTAATTTACAAATATTTTCTCCCCTTTGGAGGATTGTCTCTTCACTCTAATTTTTTGCTGTTGTTGTTGGGGGGGAGAGGTTTTTTTTTTTTTGTTTTTTTTTTTCTGTAGGGTGTGTGCGCTCACCAGGAAGCAGGAAGACAGAGACAGAAAGCAAGAAAAATCACCCCCCAGGGAAATGGCCATGCTTCAATCCCTTCTCCTCCATTTTCCTCTTGGGATCTTGGTCACACATGCACACATGCCCAGCGTGAGTTTAAGCCACTGGGTCTGGGACTCGAACCACAGTTAGCTATATGGGAGGCCAGTGGCATAGCCATTACTCCGGTTCCATCTAATTATTGTTTCTTTATTGTGCAGAAGCTTTTTAGCTTGATGTTATCCCACTTGTCTATTTTGGGGAATTAATGCCTGTGCTCTAGGGGTCTTATATAAGAAATCTTTGGATACTCCGATGTTTTCAAGAGTTTCCCGTTTCCTACCAGTAGTTTAAGTTTGAGGCTGTACATTTAAATCTTTGATGCAGTTTGAATTGACACTTGTTAATGGTGAGAGATGGGGACCAGTTTCATTTTTCTGCAGATGGATATCCAGTTCTTCCAGCACCATTTGCTGAAAAGACTTTCTTTTCTCCACACCATTTTCTTGTGCTCTTTGTCACAGGTCAGTTGGCTGTATGATTTGGCATTTGTTACTGGATTCTCTGTTTTGTTCCATTGGTCTCTATTTTTGTGCCAACACCATGCTCTTTTGATTTTTACCACTTTGTAATTTATTTGAAATAGGGAAATGAGATGCCTCCTACTTCACTTTTTGGTACAGTACTGCCTTGGGTATACAAGATCTTTTATGATTCCAGACAAATTTTACAATTGTGTTTTCTATCTGTGAAGAATGTCACTGGAAATTTGAACAGAATTTCATTAAACATGTAAATTAATTTGGGTAGAGCTGACATTTTGATTATATTAATTTATCACATCCAAGAACATGGGATGTCTATCCATTTTTTTGCATCATATTCAATTTCTTTGTGAGTTTTTCATAGTTTTTCTTGTAGAGGTTTTTCACCTCTTTAGTTAGGTTTATTCTTTGATATCTTACTCATATAGTGGGTATTTTATTTTATTTTTAAAAAATTTAAAGAATTATTTTAATTTAACTTAATTAATTAATTAAAATTTGACCAGAGAGAGAAGGTGTGTGTGTGTGTGCATGTGTGTGTGTGTGTGTGTGTGTGAGAGAGAGAGAGAGAGAGAAACCTGCCAGGTCCAGGACTTGAATTGCAGTCATCCATGTAGCAGTCCAGTGCCCTTAACCACCATGCCACCTGCCAGCCCTTTGTGACTATTATAAATGTATTTTTTTTTTCTAATTCTGTCTCAGTCCACTCATTGTTGGCATATAAAAATGTTATTGATTTTTGTATATTGATTTTGTATCTTGCTACTTTTCGGAATTAACTTATCAGTTACAGTAGTTATTTTTTATGTATTCCTTTGTATATTTTTTTATATAATCATATCACTTATAAACAGGGAAAATTTTGCTCCTCCTTTTTCTATTAGAATACCTTTTATTTTGCTCTTTTTTCGCATTGGGTTGGCTAGGACTTTCAGTACCAGGTTGAAAAGGAATGGAGAAAGTGGGCAGTCTTGTCTTGTTACAATTTTTAGTGGAAAAGCTTTTAGCTTTTCATTATTCAGTATGATATTAATAGTGGGTCTGTCATATATGGCTTTTATTGTGTTGAAGGATGTCTCTTTTATGCCAGTTTTGCTGACAGTCTTGATCACAAAGGGATGGTGTATTTTATCAAATGCTTTCTCTGCATCTATAGATATAATCATATGATTGTATCTTTCCTTCTATTAATGTGATATATTATATTCATTTTTTTCCCATATGTTGGACCATCCTTGATCCCTGCAATAAAACCTGCTTGGTCCATGTGTATAATCTTAATGAACTTCTAAATTTAGCTTGCTAATATCTTGCTGAGAATTTTTGCATCAGTATTGTTCAGGTAGTTTGGTCTGTAGTTTTCTTTCTTTTTTTCTTTTTGTTATATCCTTGTTTGGTTTTGGTAACAATGAGTTCGGGAGGGTCCTTCCTTTTGGATCTTTAGAAACAGTTTGAAAAGAATTAGGGTTACCTCTTTTTTAAAAGTTTTGTGAAATTCAGAAATTAAGCCATGTGGACCTGACTTTTTTTGTTGAGAGACTATTTATTATGCATTCAATATAATTACTTGCTATTGGTCTATTCAGGTTTTCATTTAATCTTGATTCAGCCTAGTTAACTTGTGCATGTCCAGAAATTTGTCTATTTCATCTAGGTTCTCTAGTTCATTGAGATATAGTTGCTTATAATATTTTCTCATAATTTTTTGAATTTCTGATATGTTGATAGTAATAACAGCTTCATTACTGATTTTATCTATCTGGTTTCTGTCTCTGTTTCTCTTGATTACTCTAGCTAATGGTTTCTCTTTTTTTTTTTTTTTTTTTTCTTTTTTTTTTTTTTTTTTTTGCCATAGGGTGGGCACCACCACACCCCTGTCATTTTTGTTTATCCTCTCTAAAAAGCTTTTTGTTTCCTTTTTCTTTTGTATTATTCTTTTAGTCTCTATTTCATTAGCTGTTGCTCTAATATTTACCATTTCTCTTCTTCTGTTATTTTTGAGATTTGTTGTTGTTAATGTACCTTTTTCATTTCCTTGAGATGCAATGTCAAGTTATTTGTCACCTTTCTATTTTTTTCTTATGAGCACTAATGGCTATGAACTTACCTCTTATGACTGCTTTTACTTTGTCCTAAACATTATGGAGAGTAGTGTGTCCATTATTTTTGTTTTTTCATGAATTTTTAGATTTCAGTCTTAATTTCTCCAGTACTTTGGAAGTCATTCAGGAGCATTTTGTCTGATATCAGTATTGTGACTCCTGCCTTTCTTTTTTAAATCTCCATTTGCATTTTTTGAGCCCTTCACTTTTAGTGTACATATATCTTTGTTAGTGAAGTGTGTGTTTATTTTAAGTAATATATAGATAGTTCCAATCTTTTTATCCATTAAGCTGACCTGTATCTTTTAATTGGGGAAGATAGTTCCAATTTTTTAATCCATTAAGCTGATCTGTATCTTTTAATTGGGGAAGTTAATCCATTAACATTCAGTGTTACTATCGATATGTGTGAACTTCTGTCAATTTAGTGCTCTTTTTTTCCTAATTGATTTGTATCCTATTACTTTTACTTATCTCCCGTTAATTTTCCTAGTGTACTATACTCTTAAATATTTCCTATAGAGCTGACTTACTTTTGGCAAATTCTTCAGCTGTTATTTATCTGGGAATGGTTTTATTTCTCCATCCCATTTGAAGGATAATCTTGGCTGAAATTGTTTTTCTTTCAGAATTTTAAATATGTCTTCCCATTCTTTACTTGCCTACATTGTTTCAGTTGAGAGGTCTGATATTGGTCTGAGGTAAACTTTGTAAATAATTTGGCATTTCTCTCTTGTCATTTTTAGAACATTGTCAATGATATTTACCAGTTTGGCTATGATGTGCTTTGGAGAGGATCTTCTTATGTTACATCTATTTGGTTTTCTTTGTTATTTCTTAGACTTTAATGTCCATATACCTCTTTAAATTTATAAAGTTTTCAGCTAATATATCATGAAAGAGATTTTCTATGCCTTTACTCATCCTTTTGTCTTCTGGAATACACATTATGCAAATATTCAGCCATTTAATTGAGACTAGGATTTCCTGGATGTTTGCATTTTTAGTGGTTCTCAGTTGCTTGGACTAACTTGAAAGTTTTGTCTTCAAGGTAGGACATTCTTTCTTCTGCATTGTCAAATCCACTGCTGCTGTTAGTACTTTGAAGGGTGGTTTCAATTTCCTGCATCCATTCTTTATCTCTAGAATTTTGTATTATTCTTGTTCAGGGTGTCTATCTCTTTACAGGTTCTTCTTTCAAGTCATGGAAAGACTCTTATCTCCTGGAATTTGTTGTCTGTTTTTTTTCTTGCATCTTATTCAGTTTAGTCATAATAAATATTTTGAAAATTTTTCCAGACATTTCTGTGATCTTTTGTGTTTTACCAATGTTGGTAAAGAGTTACTGTGCTCCTTTATGAGAAGGCATGTCCTGTTTTTCTCCCATTTCTTGAGGGCTCTGCTTTGAATTTTAGTCATCTAGTGAAATACTTCTTGCTAGGAGTGTTTCTCTAGCTGTGTGCTCACACACTTCCCTACAGTGTGAATTAGCTGTTACAGTTTCCCTCTTCTACTCTGGGTGATATCCACAGTGGGAATTTGAACTTCTGATTTTCAGATAATTTTTCTCCTTTTTCTACTGGGGGAAATGTGGGAAGAGAATTGCTCCAGAACCTTACTGTCATCAGGTATTTGATTCCTGTATACCCAAACCTCTCCACTAACAATGGACACTGGAGAGCTGAACCTCTAACTCTGAGATTGCAGGAACTGGGGTGGTGGTCAATGAACACTGAGGCTACTCCTCTTCCCACACTCCAGGCTGGATGGGGAACTTTAGTCCCTCCCATTTACTTTAAATCATCCCTAATTGCTTATACTTATTGCTCTGTAATTCTATGTAAGCAGTTGTTTTACTGTATTGTATTTTTAAAAAATTTTTTTAGCTATTGTATTTTATTTTTTATTTTATTCAATTATTTTTCATCTGCAGTTGGTTGAAATCTGTGGATTTGAAACCTAATTATACATAAACCAACTGAGTATCTATATCTATCTATATCCTTTAATGAAAATTAATGTAATTATGTTATTTTCCCAAAATAAAAACTTTGAATTTTGAATTCTAGTCAATAAATAATTGCCATTTTGTTTTATTAAGGTAAATTAAGCCCAAGAAAATTAAGAACTGATATCTACTAAATAAACTCTGATTGACATTGCAATGCTGATTTTTAACACAATAATATGCAAATTTGTCTCTTCATTCAAAACAGTTAACACTTGGGAAACAGATTTCCAGATGCATGTATGACTACATCTTATTTCAAATTTTAACAAAAATTTACTTTGTTCAAAGGATGTGTTATGGGTCTTATGAACAAGAGAGTGATGTTTCTCCCTGCATTCAGAGGCAACATTTTTATGAATCACTGAAAATATTATTCAGTAAATACAATTTATATGAATATAATGACCTTGTAATTAGCTTTCACTAGAGTGTCAAGATAACTCATTTTATAAAATATGTGACATTTATCCTAGCACTTTACAGTCTGTGATCAGCCAATGGAATGACTATCTGGAGAGGAAAAACCAGCTGGAGCAGTGGATGGAGTCAGTAGATCAGAAAGTAGAACATCCCCTTCAACTGCAGCCAGGTCTGAAAGAGAAGTTTTCTCTGCTGGATCACTTTCAGGCCATCGTATCTGAGGCAGAAGATCACGCTGGTGCCCTTCACCGCTTAACTGCAAAGTCCAGGGAGCTCTATGAGAAGACTGAGGATGAGTCTTTCAGTGAAACTGCTCAAGAAGAGCTGAAGACACAGTTTAATGATATAATGACTGTTGCCAAGGTTAGTGTTTTCTTTCTTTCTTTCTTTCTTTCTTTCTTTTTTTTTTTTTTTGGAGAGGTTTTTGCTATAGGGCACATGCACTTGCCTGAAAGACAGAGAGAGACAGAGAGACACAGAGACAAAAAGCGAGAAATCACCCCCCAGGAGGGATGGCCACGTGGCTATCCCTTCTCCTCCATTCTCTCTTGGGATCTTGGGCATGCACACACACGTGCCTGGCATGAGTCTAAGCCACCATGTCTGGGACTCAAACAGTGGTTGGCTACATGGGAGTCTGGCGACATAGCCATTATGCCAACTGCTGGTCCCAAGGTTAGTGCTTTCTATTGAAGGAAAAGCTTTAAGACTCAGAGAAAGAATAAACTACAGATTAAATAATTGAAGAATTTGTTGCTCTAAAACTTTAGTGAAGAGGTATTACATAAAGATCATTTCTCATCTTTAAAGGCCTATTTATTTTTCCCTTTCTACAGTATTAGGGTTAATGTTTATTCCTTACTTTCTGTATTTTTTCTCTGCTTTGTTAGTTAACCTTTCTACTTTCTTTATAAGACTATCTTAACATCAAATATCAATATTTAAATATTTTTCTTTTATTGGGTTTATATTTGTTATATTGGATGGAAATTTACTACCTAGATTTCAGTTCTGTATAAAGTATTGTGTTCATTTCTCATATTAGTAAAGCTGCATTTTTCTGTTCTCCAAAATATAGGCTCCCTCATTTCTCACTTTCTATCTCTCTGTCTCTCTCCTTCTTTCTGGCAAGTGCATGCACCCTATAGCAAAAACCTCTCCAAAAAAATCAAGATTTTTTCCCCCAATTTCATGAATTTTTATTTGTCTCCATAAGTTTTTCTTTGTAGATTTGTATATCATGTATAAATTAAGGGAGAGCATTGTTTATTTGTTTTTCTATTCTTTTATTTTCCTCTTTGGCCATTCTCTTTGTTTTTAATACTATAGTTATTAATATTGGGTTATCTGAAAAGTTATGACACATTTTGCATAAAAAAGTCATGACTTTTGATAACCCAATATTTGTATTTCTTTATCTTCATTTCTATCTTAGTTATAATTAAGAGCTTTGAGTCAAAAAGTCCTAAGTTTTAATTCGAGACTTTGACGTTTTTTTGGATGTGTAACTTTGGGCACATTACTTAACCTCTGATAGCTTGAGTGTCCCAGTGATAAGAATGTCTACATCACAGGCCTATTGTAAGGATTAAATAAGCAAATGCACTAAAATTGCTAATAAGAATGGTAAACATCAAACCAACATAAATAATGACTTGAATAATAAGAATATTTATTATAACAATTATTAAGTGGATTTTTAGTGAGCCAACATTCACTAAGCATAGATTTTTATGTTAAGCTAGACAATAAACAGTAATTTATAGGAATAAATGGTTATTTCCTCATAGCCATTCAACTTAATTAAGATTTGATAGTTTCTTTTGAAGATATTAAGCTCATAAAATTCTAGAATAAGACTGAAATCTTCTGATATACATTAAGAGACCTAGATCAGGCTGTTGTCTTATTTGATTGCATGTTCTCAGAAATGACTATTGTTAAAGTAGCCTCTTTTTTTTGTTGTTTATTTGATAGGAAAAAATGAGGAAAGTGGAAGAAATTGTGAAAGACCATCTGATGTATTTAGATGCAGTTCAGGAATTCACAGATTGGCTCCATTCAGCAAAAGAAGAACTTCACCGTTGGTCAGATATGTCTGGAGATTCATCAGCCACCCAGAAAAAGTTGTCAAAAATTAAGGTCAGAAAATGGACAACTGTTATAACTACATTGTCTCACTGATTGTTGTTGTTGTTGTGTTGTTTTGTTTTGTTTGTTTTTCTTTTTTTTTTTAATTGCTTGAGGACACGTGTGCTCACCAGAGAGAGTGAGACGGAAGACGAGAAGGAAACACCATCCAATGGGACATGGTCATGCTGTAATCCCTTCTCTGTTTTTCCATCCTGTCAAGATTTGGGGGCATGTATGTACATATGCCTGGAATATTTTTCGGGCCATTAGGGCTAGGATTCAAACCATGGTCAGCCATGTGGGATCCAGCTCCCTTTAATCGCTAGGCTATGAGGTCAGCCTGAGCCTACTTTCCCAGAAACAGTCCAATGACATTATAGGAGACAGTATTTAAAGATTATTAAAGTTACAACCTGATTTGTTCCTTGTAAGATCTATTTCATAAATAGAAACTCATACTTATGAAGAAATTAGAGATCTTAGTATCTTTTAGTTTATTTCTATTTGCTTGAATATTAAATTGTGATTGTTTTCTTCCATAGCAAATTTGGATTTGCTAGAGGAGCAATATGCCACAGGCAAATTTCTAAGTCACCATTGGAACCTTTTCACATATTCAGACAATGTCTGACTTCAGGATCCCTGTTTAGTCTGTTTCAGGATATTGCGAATTCTCAGGTTATCGTAGTACAAGACTTGGTGCTCACAATGAGAATTCTCAGCCACTCTAACTAGAGAACATGCAGACACATTGATTCTAGTTCCTTCTTCCACATTTGCCAAAACTTCCCAGCGGGACAGAGTCCCCCTTCTGTCCACATTTGCAAACTTACAGCCTAAGTGACTCACAGCCTTCTTGGTTACCATGGCGATATTCCATTACAGGAGCTGATAGATTCCAGAGAGATTGGTGTGAGCCGCCTGAGCCGAGTGGAGTCACTAGCTCCTGAAGTGAAACAGAACACAGCTGCCAGTGGGTGTGAGCGCATGCACACAGAGATGCAGGCCCTGCGTGCCGACTGGAAGCAGTGGGAAGACAACGTGCTCCAGACACAGAGCAACTTGGAGACTCTGGTTAACCAAATGGCCCTGTCAGAGCAGGAGTTTTCAGGCCAAGTGGCTCAACTCGAGCAGGCCTTGGAGCATTTCAGTGTCCTTCTTCAAACCTGGGCTCAGGAGCTAACCCTCCTGGAAGGCAAGAACACGGATAAGGAGATCGTGGAATGCTGGCACAAGGGACGAGTAAGTTGGCTTCCTGTTTACTATTGGTGACTATTCTAAAAAAAATTTTTGTTTTGACTCTCATTGTTGCTAAAACAATCCTCACTAGCTAAAAACATGCAACACACAGAGTCAGAAAAAGTATTTCTCTAAAGAAATTTGCCAAGTCTGATCTGTCTGCTTTTTTCATAAGTCAAATTTACAGAACGATAAAGATTTGGAGGAGAAGGAGTTATTATTGTTATTATTTACCATAGGAAACATTTCTTGCTCACGGAGACAGCTTACTTTCATTCTTATGGTGTAAGAGTTTGTAATATGGGATTCAGCCATTCAGTCTGAAAAATGGCCTGTGGGCAGAGGCATAAATAGACAGACAGTCATGGCTGTTTTCTTGCCAGTTAACTATTTCCAACAATTACACGATTGAATTTATAGCTTTAAAAGATTCATTTAGTAATCTTTTAAAGCACAACTAATAGTTTTTGCTCTGATCAGCTCTCCTGTGTGTAGTTTTGACAGCTGAACCTGAAGCAGCCCGTTAAAAGAACCCCTACGTCATGCTCACTGGGTGACTTCCCGGGCCTTTTTTTTTTTTTTTTTTATTTAATGCCAGCTCTTTCTGCAGTTGAGA